>NC_138302.1:100821271-101018771 GCF_965601325.2 Salmo salar
ACCCATGCTGGTCCCAGTCTACAGTACACCACATACCCATGCTGGTCCCAGTCTATAGTACACCACATACCCATGCTGGTCCCAGTCCACCCATTCCCATCATTTTGAACTATTACAGTGATTTTCAATTCAAGCTTCATCCTCGTTGAAGAAGTTGGAGCTAAATCAACACAGATCATAATGTAGAAACATACCTATGCCATATGATAGAAACACCAGACAAAGGCCTGATGTACCTTGATGTCTCACTGTAGTTTAAACACCAGACAAAGGCCTGCTGTACCTTGATGTCTCACTGTAGTTTAAACACCAGACAAAGGCCTGCTGTACCTTGATGCCTCACTGTAGTTTAAACACCAGACAAAGGCCGGCTGTACCTTGATGCCTCACTGTAGTTTTCAGGCCACCACCGTTACATGGAGTCTTCAAAAGCTTGTATGACTGTCAGAAAACACTAGTTTGTGTAACTCTCTCGCTCTTTCTGTCTCTTTCTCTCTGTCTGTCTGTCTCTCTCTCTTTGTCTCTTTCTCTCTCTATTTCTCTCTCTCTCTCTCTCTCTCTCTCTCTCTCTCTCTCTCTCTCTCTCTCTCTCTCTTTCTCTCTCCTCTCACAGTGGAAAGAGCATCTCCTTCAAAGCTACCTTGGCTTTGTTGTGGTCATTTATATGTTTAACTAGCAATTTGATTCAGTTGACGTTGACATGTCTATAGCTGGCTCCAGTGACATGTCACCACGCACTCCTTATTTTAAAAAAAACACACTTATTTATCTTGATCAACTCATATCAACATCTCTGCACATTAATAGTGGTGGGGTAGGTTATATAAATAGAAAAGAATAGGCCTAATTAAAAGAATTGGGATAAAAAGAACCCGGAATATGCTGGTTATAGCATGCCCGGAGCTCATGGCTGAGCCGAAGGCCAATGATCTATCTTTTTTTAAATCCTCTCTGCGCTCCAGACAAATTACACCGACTCCTCACTCCCCTCAGATCACATGCTCTGCTGTTGTATTAGAATACATTCTGCTTGTCTCCAGTCATGTAAAATGATGTAGAATTGCATGAAATGTGTTTATAATAATACAAAAAATATATATATTATTTGACCGGCAAATACGATGCTGCTGTAGATTCATGCTTTTGTTACAAAGGATATATTTTAACCCTTAGCCTTGTTCGCTGCGGTCTGCGAACCTACAACCTTCTGGCTCGCAGCGCTGCACGTTAGCAACATTACTATGTAATGCTTTTCTAAAACTGCACATCTAAGACTCTGGTCTGTATTAAGAGTGAGGGTTAACTTCATATCTAAGGCTCTGGTCTGTACTAGGGGTGAGGGTTAACTTCATATCTAAGGCTCTGGTCTGTACTAGGGGTGAGGGTTAACTTCATATCTAAGGCTCTGGTCTGTACTAGGGGTGAGGGTAAATGGTAGGCATGTTCTCTGCTATCCACTTTATGTTTTAATTATTCTTTTGGGTATAGGGGTGGGACACTTGTTTTTCTTTTCAAGCGTTAATCCATTTTCATTTCAGAGAAGTCCGATTTTCTCTAGATATCCTTCATTCTAAATAATCTACAGTTTAGAGATGGTCACTCAGTTGATGTGAGTCATGTTTTTAAATCTCTTCCATTGGGATTCTGTTTCAATAGGCACATTATTTACTTGCTTGCTCCCAGAAAATGTTAAAAAAAAAATATATATATATATATTATGCTAAGTACTTGAGAGGTACAGCATCCCCCACATGAAGTTGATATCTTACATTTCATTAACTATGTATTGTTGACTGTTTGTTTATTAGGGGATATGAGGTTGCAACCCGTTTACCAAGGAAAGTTTTTATGTTCAAAATCAACAGGGTTAGAAAGAACCAAGACGTCGTTCTGTGGCATTATTCTCCTCAGGAACATGATAAATAAATTGACAGCACATTGGCTGCCTTTACACAGACCAATTTAAATATATTTTACACTAATTGGTCTTTTGACAAATCATATCAGATCTTCTAAAATCAGCTGTTTTTCAGAGCAGGTCTGATTGATCAAAACACCAATTAGTGAAAAAAGATCAGGATTCAAATGCATTCTCTTCTTCTGGCATGACTCCACTCCACTCCACTCCACTACACTACACTCCACTCCACTCCACTCCACTCCACTCCACTCCACTACACTCCACTCCACTCCACTCCACTCCACTCCACTCCACTCCACTACACTACACTCCACTCCACTACACTACACTACACTACACTCCACTCCACTACACTACACTCCACTCCACTCCACTACAAAACATTACACTTCAGTTCATTATACTACACTAAAATGCACTACATTTCACTACACTACACTACACTACAGTGAACTGCTATATAGTCAGGCCCTGTACTGAACTGCTTTATAGTCAGGCCCTGTACTGAACTGCTTTATAGTCAGGCCCTGTACTGAACTGCTTTATAGTCAGGCCCTGTACTGAACTGCTATATAGTCAGGCCCTGTACTGAACTGCTTTATAGTCAGGCCCTGTACTGAACTACTTTATAGTCAGGCCCTGTACTGAACTGCTTTATAGTCAGGCCCTGTAATGAACTGCTTTATAGTCAGGCCCTGTACTGAACTGCTTTATAGTCAGACCCTGTACTGCTGCCGACATATTTCCACGTCATATTTCTCCTCTCCCAGAAGCATCACTCAACTGAACCCCTAGCTGCATGTGTTGCTCTCCTGCCCCAGTTTCCATATAATGAATCATTGGATGGTAATCTGGTGCCACGCGACGAGTTCACTTGATAACACAGATGAAACACTCTGGCAGTTTTACATGATGGAAATGAAGTGTTTATCACATAACATACATTGCGTTATTGCATTACATCACTTGACTTATCATGCTACGTAACAATACTCTGTGAAGTATGTAGCATGATATGTACGATAACGGAAGGAAGCTGTACTACACTACAGATACTGTTGAAATGTAGCCTGTACTACACTACAGATACTGTTGAAATGTAGCCAGCACTACACTACAGATACTGTTGAAATGTAGCCTGTACTACACTACAGTTACTGTTGAAATGTAGCCTGTACTACACTACAGTTACTGTTGAAATGTAGCCTGTACTACAGTTACTGTTGAAATGTAGCCTGTACTACACTACAGTTACTGTTGAAATGTAGCCTGTACTACACTACAGTTACTGTTGAAATGTAGCCTGTACTACAGTTACTGTTGAAATGTAGCCTGTACTAAATTGTTCTGCTCCTCCAACTAATTACAATTTGTCATCGTTGCTTACAAATCAATCCAGGATCATTACAAATGGGAAAGTTAATTTAGATAACATAAAACAAAGTTACTATGAAGAAATAGCCTGTGAAGTTTCAGGTCTGGGTTATGGTTAATCAGGCTGTTTTCTCCCTAAATCTCCCCAAAGAAAATACAGAAATGAATTGCTTTTTTTTTATTCCCGCAGTTGTTTACCAATTCAACTGACTTCGGTCAACACCTCCGGTCTCCAAAGCTGATACCACTGTGTCGGTTTGTTTACCAATAAGCATTTAACTGATTCACGGAACTGCAAATCAAGCAACTAAAAAAAACAACATAGGTAATATAATAATAACGGACAGAAACACCAAGGGTACCTGGTGATTAGTGGCCTCTGCAGGTTTCCA
This sequence comes from Salmo salar, assembly GCF_965601325.2. NCBI lineage: Eukaryota > Metazoa > Chordata > Actinopteri > Salmoniformes > Salmonidae > Salmo > Salmo salar. The sequence continues at coordinate 100,824,959 of NC_138302.1, forward strand.
CTAGACAATGGTAACACCCCACACAGAATGCAGACAGAGATCCACCTCAGACTGCTGAGAGAAGTAGAGCCATGCTTTCTTTCTTACATTTATTTAACCTTTATTTAACTTGGCAAGTCAGTTAAGAACAAATTCTTATTTACAATGACGGCATACGTCCGGGCCAAAACCCGGACGATGCTGGGCCCATTGAGCGCCGCCACTATTGGAATCCCAATCACAGCCGGATGTGATACAACCTGGAATCGAACCAGGGACTGTAGTGACGGCTCTCGAAGACCTCTGTGCCACTCGGGAGCCTCCTATGCTGTGTGAATTCATTCAGAATTTCTGGTTGCCCTTTAATGTGATGCCTGTCCACTATAATGTATAATTTACATTTTACATTTTACATTTTAGTCATTTAGCAGACGCTCTTATCCAGAGCAACTTACAGTAGTCAATACATACATTTCATTTCATGCATTTTGTTTTTGTACTGGCCCCCCGTGGGAATATAATATAATGTAAAAGCTACGTCGGTGTTACTGACCAGAAACAGATGAAATCAACAACAGCCATTCATAACATCAGAATAATACACTGGAATAAAACAATGAAGTTATTTTTTCTTTCTGCATTGCGGCTTTGATTGAATCATTTATTTAGGCTTTTTTTTTGTTGCATTAAAAAGATTAACTGTGTTGAGCCTTTAGTCTGCTCCAATGAGAGATCACCTATATTGATCCAACTTTATTGATTACATAGCTGATATTACAGAAACCTGACTAAAACAAGAACCATAAAAACATACACATGTTTACAGAAGGTGGCAAGTCCTCCTGGAAGCCTCAGTGGTTGGATAGGACCTGTCTAACGTGTGTTTGTTTGTTGACAAAAGACCAAAGAGTAAACTCAGGGACTGGTGTGATTATTTAGAAGTGCTCGCACACGCACACACACACACACACACACACACACACACACACACACACACACACACACACACACACACACACACACACACACACACACACACACACACACACACACACATCTGAGGTGGCACAATTTTGTGCCACTGCAGATGTACAGTGTGTGTGTGTGTGTGTGTGTGTGTCTGTGTGTGTTTGCTTGTGTGCATGCGCATTGTATTTGCCTACCTGCACGTGTGTGTGTGTGTGTGTGTGTGTGTGTGTGTGTGTGTGTGTGTGTGTGTGTGTGTGTGTGTGTGTGTGTGTGTGTGTGTGTGTGTGTGTGTGTGTGTGTGTGTGTGTGTACGCACTTCAAAATAATCCATTGTCGTAATTGTTCTTGCAATCCTTACCCATCATGGTGCACAGCAAAATTGATTTGTTGTATCAATCCCACCAAAACGTAATTGATCCACATGCAGCAGAGCTCTGAAATCATCTCAGAAAATACCCAGCAAGGGTTTGAAATAGCTTTCTCCAGCAACACCATGTCAGATTAGAGAGAAGTGAGCCCAACACCATGTCAGATTAGAGAGAAATAAGAACAACACCGTGTCAGATTAGAGAGAAGTGAGCCCAACACCATGTCAGATTAGAGAGAAGTGAGCCCAACACCATGTCAGATTAGAGAGAAGTAAGAACAACACCATGTCAGATTAGAGAGAAGTGAGCCCAACACCATGTCAGATTAGAGAGAAGTAAAACCAACACCATGTCAGATTAGAGAGAAGTAAAACCAACACCATGTTAGATTAGAGAGAAGTAAAACCAACACCATGTCAGATTAGAGAGAAGTAAAACCAACACCATGTCAGATTAGAGAGAAGTAAAACCAACACCATGTCAGATTAGAGAGAAGTAAAACCAACACCATGTCAGATTAGAGAGAAGTGAGCCCAACACCATGTCAGATTAGAGAGAAGTGAGCCCAACACCATGTCAGATTAGAGAGAAGTGAGCCCAACACCATGTCAGATTAGAGAGAAGTGAGCCCAACACCATGTCAGATTAGAGAGAAGTAAAACCAACACCATGTCAGATTAGAGAGAAATAAGAACAACACCGTGTCAGATTAGAGAGAAATAAGAACAACACCGTGTCAGATTAGAGAGAAGTAAAACCAACACCATGTCAGATTAGAGAGAAGTAAGAACAACACCGTGTCAGATTAGAGAGAAGACTATACCCTATACTATAAAGACTATACCCTATACTATGAATACTATATACTATATTTTAAAGACTATACCCTACAGTAAAAAGACTGTACACTATACTATAAAGACTATACCATATAATACACTGCTCAAAAAAATAAAGGGAACACTTAAACAACACAATGTAACTCCAAGTCAATCACACTTCTGTGAAATCACCAGAGATTCTGGGTTCGAGCCCAGGCTCTGTCGTTACCGAGAGGCCCATGGGGTGGCACACAATTGGCCTAGTGTCGTCCGGGTTGGGGAGGGCTTGGCCGGCAGGGATACCCTTGTCTCATCGCGCACTAGTGACTCCTGTGGTGGGCTGGGCACAGCGCAAGCTGACCAGGTCGCCAGGTGTACGGTGTTTCCTCTGACACGTTGGTGCGGCTGGCTTCCGGGTTAAGTGGGCAGTGTGTCAAGAAGCAGTGCGGCTTGGCGGTGTCGTGTTTCAGGAAGACGCACGGCTCTCGACCTTCGCCTCTCCCGAGTCCGTACGGGAGTTTCTCATCTAAATCCCAAATCTAGATTCAGGTCACATTCCTATTCTAGTCTAAATCCCAAATCTAGATTCAGGTCACATTCCTATTCTAGTCTAAATACCAAATCTAGATTCAGGTCACATTCCTAATCTAGTCTAAATCCCAAATCTAGATTCAGGTCACATTCCTATTCTAGTCTAAATCCCAAATCTAGATTCAGGTCACATTCCTATTCTAGTCTAAATCCCAAATCTAGATTCAGGTCACATTCCTATTCTAGTCTAAATCCCAAATCTAGATTGAAGTCACATTCCTATTCTCGTCTAAATCCCAAATCTAGATTCAGGTCACATTCCTATTCTAGTCTAAATCCCAAATCTAGATTCAGGTCACATTCCTATTCTAGTCTAAATCCCAAATCTAGATTGAAGTCACATTCCTATTCTAGTCTAAATCCCAAATCTAGATTCAGGTCACATTCCTATTCTAGAAGTCTGAGTCCCAAATGGCACCCTATTACCTTTTCAGTGCTCTACTTTTAACCAGGGCCCATTGGCCGCTATGGCCAGTACAGGCCAGTACATACGAGCAGGTGGATAAGAAATCTCTGCAATATGAAAACAAGAGAAATCATAATGAATTTATTCCTATTCAACAAAAGTGGGGCAATAGGCCTGGAAATAACTGAAATACTTTCTAAATATAATAACAATCAAATTATAAACATTACTACGATTTAATCTTTCTTGTAACTGTAAAATAAACACGATCATACTTTCCCAGTTTAGCAATGAGCCCTCGGGAAGCCGTCGTCCCTCCAGAGTGGTCTCTCTCATCGCATCATCCCGCAATGCGCCGCTTTGTCAAGCAGCAGCCGTGCTCCTGCAGTTCAGGTGCTGGTTTCCCTCACACAGCCAACCCTCCCTCCACCCGATCGGCGACACTACAGCTGCCAGTCAGAGGCAATAAGCTTTTTCAACATCAAGCCAGAGGAGTACCTACTCCCTATCATCGTTTATTTGTATATATATTTCTTGATTTTTATTATTTATTAAGAAAAAGGTTAATGGAAAATGTACTGTAAATTATTTTGTGCAAAATATGTCAGATAATGAGGGCAGTCCTGGTGATGACAAATCAAATCCAGTCAAATCAAATTGTATGGTCATGTACTTGTGGGCTTCTCAAACAGTGCAGTGGTGAAAAAAGTGACATAGTAAGCAAATAAGTAACATAGGAAAGCAATCAATTATGTAACATAGGAAAGCAATCAATTATGTAACATAGGAAAGCAATCAATTATGTAACATAGGAAAGCAATCAATTAAGTAACATAGGAAAGCAATCCTATAAGTGGCATTGTAAATATGCAGTGCATTTAGAAAGTATTCAGATTATTTGACTTCTTCTACATTTTGTTACTTTTAAAGCTGTATTCTTACATGTATTACATTACTTCATTCCGCATTAATCTACTCACAATACCACATAATGACAAAGTGAATACAGGTTTTTAGAAATGTTTGAAATGTATTAAAAATAAATAACAGAAATACCTTAATTACCTAGGCATTCAGTCCCTTTGCTATTAGACTCAAAATGGGTATTTGTATTTATTATGGATCCCCATTAGTTCCTGCCAAGGCAGCAGCTACTCTTCCTGGGGTTTATTATGGATCCCCATTAGTTCCTTCCAAGGCAGCAGCTACTCTTCCTGGGGTTTATTAAGGATCCCCATTAGTTCCTGCCAAGGCAGCAGCTACTCTTCCTGGGGTTTATTATGGATCCCCATTAGTTCCTTCCAAGGCAGCAGCTACTCTTCCTGGGGTTTATTAAGGATCCCCATTAGTTCCTGCCAAGGCAGCAGCTACTCTTCCTGGGGTTTATTATGGATCCCCATTAGTTCCTGCCAAGGCAGCAGCTACTCTTCCTGTGGTCCAAACATACTAAGGCACTTACATTACATATAAAACTAAAGATAAAACAGTACATCATATAACATTATTACACCACTACATATCTACAATACAACATGTTTAATACCACCATACAACAATATCAAAAATGCATGCGTATGCATGTTTTATTTATTTTATTTAAACATTATTTAACTGTGTCTGTACCTTTGTGTGTGTGTCTCTTCAAATTGAGCTCAGGTAGATCCTGTTTCCTTAAATCATCCTTGACATGTTTCTACCTGTGGTAAATTGAATTGATTGGGCATGATTTGGAAAGGTATATATCTGTCTATATAAAGTCATACAGTTGACAGCGCATGTCAGAGAAAAAAATCAAGCCATTAAGTCGAAGAAATTGCCCGTAGATCTCTGAGACAGGATTGTGTCGAGGCACAGGTCTGGGGAAGGGTACTAAACAAATTCTGCAGCTTTGAAGGTTCCCAAGAACACAGTGGCCTCCATCATTCTTAAATGGAACTGAGCAATCGGGGCAGAAGGGCCTTGGTCAGGGAGGTGACCAAGAACCCGATGATCACTCTGACAGAGCTTCAGAGTTCCTCCGTGAAGATGGGGAACCTTCCAGAAGGTTCTCCCGTTCTCAGCCTGCTTGGAGTTTGCCAAAAGGCACCTAAAGGACTCTCAGACTGTGAGAAACAAGATTATCTGGTCTGATGAAACCAAGATTAAACTCTTTGATCTGAATGCAAAGCATCACGTCTGGAGGAAACCTGGCACCAGTGAAGCATGGTGGTGGCAGCATCATGCAGTGGGGATGTTTTACAGCAGCAGAGACTGGGAGACTAGTCAGGGTCGAGCGAAAGATGAACAGAGCAAAATATAGAGAGATCCTTGATGAAAACCCGCTCCAGAGCATTCAGGACCTCAGACTGGGGTGAATGTTCAACTTCCAACAGGACAATTACCCTAAGCACACAGCCAAGACAAAGTAGGAGTGGTTTCGGGACAAGTCTCTGAATGTCCTTGAGTGGCCCAGCCAGAGCCCGGACTTGAATCCGATGAAACATCTCTGAAGAGACCTGACAATAGCTGTAAATCGATGCTCCCCATCTAACCTAACAGAGCTTGAGAGGACATGTAGAGAAGAATGGGAGAAACTCCCCAAATACAGGTGTGCCAAGCTTGTAGCGTCATACCCAAGAAGACTTGAGGCTGTAATCGCTGCCAAGGGATCTTCAACAAAGTACTGAGTAAAGGGTCTGAATTCTTATGTAAATCTGATATTTAAATAAAAAATGTAAAAATTAAAAAATATATTTAAAGCTGTTTTTGCTTTGTCATTATACGTTATTTTGTGTAGATTGATGATGGAAAAAAACATTTAAACAATTTTAGAATAAGGACGTAACGTAACAAAATGTGGAAAAAGTCAAGGGGTCTTTTCTCGGGGAATACTTCTAGGGGAATACTAATAAACAATTCAAAACATGCACCTGTGGAACGGTCGTTAATTAAGACACTAACAGCTTACAGACGGTAGGCGACACAGTTATGAAAACTTTGGACACTAAAGAGGCCTTTCTACTGACTCTGAAAAACACCAAAAGAAAGATGCCCAGGGTCCCTGCTCATCTGCGTGAATGTGCCTTAGTCATGCTGCAAGGAGGCATGAGGACTGCAGATGTGGCCAGGGCAATAAATTGCAATGTCCGTACTGTGAGACGCCTAAGACACCACTACAGGGAGAGAGAACGGACAGCTGATCGTCCTCGCAGTGGCAGACCACGTGTAATAACACCTGCACAGGATCGGTATATCCAAACATCACACCTGTGGGACAGGTACTGGATGGCAACAACAACTGCCCGAGTTACACCAGGAACGCACAATCCCTCCATCAGTGCTCAGACTGTCCTCAATAGGCTGAGAGAGGCTGGACTGAGGGCTTGTAGGCCTGTTGTAAGGCATGTACTCACCAGACATCATCGGCAACAACATCGCCTATGGGCACAAACCCACCGTCGCTGGACCAGACAGGACAGGCAAAAAGTGCTCTTCACTGACGAGTTGCGGTTTTGTCTCACCAGGGGTGATGGTCGGATTCACATTTATTGTCGAAGGAATGAGCATTACACCGAGGCCTGTACTCTGGAGCGGGATCGATTTGGAGGTGGAGGGTCCGTCATGGTCTGGGGCAGTGTGTCACAGCATCATCGGACTGAGCTTGTTGTCATTGCAGGCAATCTCAACGCTGTGCGTTACAGTTAAGACATCCTCCTCTCTCATGTGGTAGCCTTCCTGCAGGCTCACCCTGACATGACCCTCCAGCATGACAATGCCACCAGCCATACTGCTCGTTCTGTGCATGATTTCCTGCAAGACAGGAATGTCAGTGTTCTGCCATGGCCAGTGAAGAGCCCGGATCTCAATCCCATTGAGCATGTCTGGGACCTGTTGGATTTGAGGGTGAGGTCTAGGGCCATTCCCCCAAGAAATGTCAGGGAACTTGCAGGTGCCTTGGTGGAAGAGTGGGGTAACATCTCACAGCAAGTGTAGTAAGCAGTGTAGTAAGGTGACCTAACTATTGCATTGGTCTGGTAGACAAAAGTCATTTCAGTGTGTACAGAATATGAAAAAATTGTAAATGCGTGTTAGGATTGAGCTGTTGGGACAGTCTTGTTACTTGGGGGAAGAGGCTGGCTTTGAAACAGGTGGTCCGAGACTTGATGTTGACCCTTACTGCAGTGGATCCCTCTCCCCTGTGCACCGTTGCCTCCTGCCTTTACCGAGAGAAGGGGCGTGCAACTACAGTTTTTATTCACACAAAATACATTTGTGCAACACATTTGAACAAATATTGCTTTCATCAGATGACAACAGACAGAAATGCAAATAGCCACACATAAGTAAATTAACTTAAAAATAAAAAGCAAGGTATATTTTGCAAAAAGGTTGCATGGCCATTATATTTCTAATGTGTATCATAGAAAGAATGTAGCCAGCTAACTAGCATTTTTACTTTCTACCAGAGAAAAACTACACCAGAGGAAATTACAGGAGAAAAGTAACCTACACATCAGTCTGAGCGCTCTCTGGTGATTCAATGATGAAAGCAAATATATTTCATCTGAGTGGAGAAGTGCAACTGAAATGCTTGAAATTACTCTTTTTACATTCATGATTTGGATACTTACCCTGACTGAAACTGAACAGAATAAACAATAGGAAGCATTTTAGATCTGCATTTACAGAACATCGAAATACATTTTTTTCTGTGTTTTCTCTTTCCTTTTTTGAATTAACGCGACCCCTGCAGGGCTCTACACCATCCTTTTTTTTTACATGGAGCACGTGTTGGAAAATGTAAAAACACACAAAGAAATGTAGGAGCACAGTGAAAAATATTTGAAGTAATAAAGCTAGAATACCTATTTTTTTAGGCGCACTGGTGCTCCTAAATACAATCCCAGGTCATCCAGCAAAATATTTAGGCACGGTATGTGAGTAAAATCATCGCACTGTCGAGCCCAGCCCTCTGGCTATCACATCCACATGGTGCTGGAGTGAATACGATGCTGGGGCTGGCCATTGCCCTAATTGAAAGACACACCAGATTAGGTAACTACAAGAATAAAGGGTATTTTTTTGTCCTTCTGAATATTGGCAACCTAGCAAACCATCTAATGTTAGCAATTTAGCTAGCCATATCAGATAGCAAACTAGCCAACTTAACACAATTTAACTAGCCATATCAGATAGCAAACTAGCCAACTTAACACAATTTAACTAGCTAGCAATGTCGAAGTTCATGTTTCTAGCTAGCTATATACCTAGCTACCTAGCTAATGTTAGCGAGCCATCTAAATTTAGCAAGCTAGCTAGTCAACTAAGTTAACGTTAGGCTAGGTCCCCCCTTTGCTGCTATAACAGCCTCCACTCTTCCAGGAAGGCTATCCACTAGCTGATTGAACATTACTGCAGAGACTTGCTTCTATTCAGCTACTAGAGAATTAGTGAGGTCGGGCACTGATGTACTGATTAGGCCTGGCTCGTAGTCCCAAAGGTGTTCAATGGCGTTCAGGTCAGGACTCTGTGCAGGCCAGTCAAGTTCTTCCTCACCGATCTAGACAAACCATTTCTCTATTGACCTCGCTTTGTGCACAGGGGCATTGTCATTCCTCAAACTGTTGTCATTGTATAATGTAGCGTTAAGATTTCCCTTCACTGGAACTAAGGGGCCGCCCGAACCATGAAAAACAGCCCCAGACCACTAATTTGAAGGGGTGTCCACATACTTTTGCATGGAATAAAGGTGCATTGGACTAAAGGCTATCTTTATCAAGGACGTATGGCAAACAAATGGTGAAATAGAGGAAGTACTGAGGAAAATGCTTAAAGGAGTTCAGCTTAGGCCAAAATTCAGCACTTCTGAGTGGACAGTGACACCAGATGGAAATAAATGGTTTAAACAATGATAGAGGTTGGGGTGTTCATTTCATTTGGAAGCTTTTTCTTTTAATATTTACCACTATGAAACATATTTACCACTGCATGTAAAGAAATAGAAGAATGCTTAAAGCAGCATTATTTAGAGGCATTCCTTTTATATGCACTTGGCAGCAGTCACAAGAAATCGCTCCAACGGGCCACTCCTTATGCAAATGTGTGGTCTGAAACCTGACACTTCACCTCAGCCCCACTGGGAGTGTGGGAGAAGAGGACAGACACTGGGAGTAGAGAGCAGACACTGGGAGTAGAGAGCAGAGAGCAGATACTGGGAGTAGAGAGCAGACACTGAGAGTAGAGAGCAGACACTGAGAGTAGAGAGCAGACACTGAGAGTACAGAGCAGACACTGATAGTAGAGAGCAGAGAGCAGACACTGGGAGTAGAGAGCAGACACTGGGAGTAGAGAGCAGATACTGGGAGCAGAGAGCAGACACTGGGAGTAGAGAGCAGACACTGATAGTAGAGAGCAGAGAGCAGACACTGGGAGCAGAGAGCAGACACTGGGAGTAGAGAGCAGACACTGGGAGAAGAGGACAGACACTGGGAGTAGAGAGCAGACACTGGGAGTAGAGAGCAGACACTGGGAGCAGAGAGCAGACACTGGGAGTAGAGAGCAGAGAGCAGACACTGATAGTAGAGAGCAGACACTGAGAGTAGAGAGCAGACACTGGGAGCAGAGAGCAGACACTGGGAGTAGAGAGCAGACACTGAGAGTAGAGAGCAGACACTGAGAATAGAGAGCAGACACTGGGAGAAGAGGACAGACACTGGGAGTAGAGAGCAGACACTGGGAGTAGAGAGCAGACACTGGGAGTAGAGAGCAGACACTGGGAGCAAAGAGCAGACACTGGGAGTAGAGAGCAGAGAGCAGATACTGGGAGCAGAGAGCAGATACTGGGAGTAGAGAGCAGACACTGGGAGTAGAGAGCAGATACTGGGAGCAGAGAGCAGACACTGGGAGTAGAGAGCAGACACTGATAGTAGAGAGCAGAGAGCAGACACTGGGAGCAGAGAGCAGACACTGGGAGTAGAGAGCAGACACTGGGAGTAGAGAGCAGAGAGCAGACACTGATAGTAGAGAGCAGACACTGAGAGTAGAGAGCAGACACTGGGAGCAGAGAGCAGACACTGGGAGTAGAGAGCAGACACTGGGAGTAGAGAGCAGACACTGGGAGCAGAGAGCAGACACTGGGAGTAGAGAGCAGAGAGCAGACACTGATAGTAGAGAGCAGACACTGAGAGTAGAGAGCAGACACTGGGAGCAGAGAGCAGACACTGATAGTAGAGAGCAGACACTGGGAGCAGAGAGCAGACACTGAGAGTAGAGAGCAGACACTGGGAGAAGAGGACAGACACTGGGAGTAGAGAGCAGACACTGGGAGTAGAGAGCAGACACTGATTGTAGAGAGCAGACACTGGGAGTAGAGAGCAGACACTGATTGTAGAGAGCAGACACTGATAGTAGAGAGCAGACACTGATAGTAGAGAGCAGACACTGATAGTAGAGAGCAGACACTGGGAGTAGAGAGCAGAGAGCAGACACTGGGAGTAGAGAGCAGACACTGAGAGTAGAGAGCAGACACTGGGAGTAGAGAGCAGAGAGCAGACACTGGGAGTAGAGAGCAGACACTGGGAGTAGAGAGCAGACACTGGGAGTAGAGAGCAGAGAGCAGACACTGAGAGTAGAGAGCAGACACTGGGAGTAGAGAGCAGACACTGGGAGTAGAGAGCAGAGAGCAGACACTGATAGTAGAGAGCAGACACTGAGAGTAGAGAGCAGACACTGGGAGCAGAGAGCAGACACTGGGAGTAGAGAGCAGACACTGGGAGTAGAGAGCAGACACTGGGAGCAGAGAGCAGACACTGGGAGCAGAGAGCAGACACTGATAGTAGAGAGCAGACACTGGGAGCAGAGAGCAGACACTGAGAGTAGAGAGCAGACACTGGGAGAAGAGGACAGACACTGGGAGTAGAGAGCAGACACTGGGAGTAGAGAGCAGACACTGATTGTAGAGAGCAGACACTGGGAGTAGAGAGCAGACACTGATTGTAGAGAGCAGACACTGATAGTAGAGAGCAGACACTGATAGTAGAGAGCAGACACTGGGAGTAGAGAGCAGAGAGCAGACACTGGGAGTAGAGAGCAGACACTGAGAGTAGAGAGCAGACACTGGGAGTAGAGAGCAGAGAGCAGACACTGGGAGTAGAGAGCAGACACTGGGAGTAGAGAGCAGACACTGGGAGTAGAGAGCAGACACTGGGAGTAGAGAGCAGAGAGCAGACACTGAGAGTAGAGAGCAGACACTGGGAGTAGAGAGCAGACACTGGGAGTAGAGCGCAGACACTGAGAGTAGAGAGCAGACACTGAGAGTAGAGAGCAGACACTGGGAGTCACTATAGTGACTGTAATCTACTGCTCTATTGTGCATGTTGTCTGCTGCTCTATACTGACTTTGCTCATGCTTTATGGTGACTGTTGTCTTCTATAGCAGGATTGGGAGCAATGATATGTGAAAAATGAATGTTTGAAAACGATTTGAACCATTTTTTGGTTTGACCTCAAGATTTTATGGGTAGTATGACTCATACTGTGGTACTCTATAAAGGAGGAGCTGATGCATAATGTAACACCACATTTCTCCTCAGGCCCAGCTCTCTCTCTCTCTCTCCGGGAGGAGAGAGATGACTTATGATGCCCAGACCCAGACAGCGTCTCCTTAGCCTAGACAGGTGACAGGACAACCTCATGGAAAAGAAACATGATAAGTAGCACACTATGGCCGGGTATTGTATTGTACAGCATGAAGTTGTACAGTAGCATGCCATAAAGTTCATAGAACCTTTTCATACACATAGATTTAGTCCACATTTTGTTGTGTTACAGCCTGAATTCAAAATGGATTTCTCTCAACAATCTACACACAATACAGCATAATGGGAATGTGAAAACATGTTTATTTTTTTATATTTTTTTTTACATTTTAGCAAATGTTTTAAAAATGAAACAGAAATAACTCATTTACATAAGTATTTATACCCCTGAGTCAATACATGTGGAATCACCTTTGGCAGTGATTATAGCTGTGAATCTTTCTGGGTAAGTCTCTAAGAGCTTAGCACTTCTGGATTTGACAATATTTGCCCATTATTCTTTTATAAATTATTCAAGCTCTGTTAAATCTGAACCAGGTTTTCCTCTAGGATTTGTCCTGTGCTTAACTCCATTCTGTTTCTTTTTTTTTATCCTGAAAAACTCATCAGTCCTTAACGATTACAAGCATTCCCAGAACATGATGCAGCAGTACTATGCTTGAAAATATGAAGGGTTATACTCAGTAATGTGTTGTATTGCATTTGCCCCAAATATAACACTTTGTATTCAGCTTAAAAAGTTAATTGCTTTGACACATTCTTTACATTATTACTTTAGTGCCTTGTTGCAAACAGGAAGCATGTTTTGTAATATTTGTATTCTATACAGGCTTCCTTCTTTTCATTCTGTCATTTAGGTTAGTATTGTAGAGTAACTGCCATGTTGTTGATACATGCTCAGTTTTCTCCTATCACAGCCATTAAACTCTGTAACTGTTATAAAATCTCCTTTGGCTTAATGGTGAAATCGCTGAGTGTTTTCCTTCCTCTCCGGCAAGGATGCTTGTATCTTTGTAGCGACTGAGTGTATTGATAAACCATCCAAAGTGTAATTAATAACTTCACCATGCTGAAAGGGATATTCAATATCTGCTTTTTTTTACCACCTACCAATATGTGCCCTTCTATGTGAGGCATTGGAAAACCTCCTTTGTCTTTGTCGTTGAATCTGTGTTAGAAATGCACTGCTCAACTGAGAGACCTTACAGATAATTGTGTGTGTGGGGTACAGAGATGAGGTAGTCATTCAAAAACCATGTTTTGCACACAGAGTGAGGCCATGCAACACATTATGTGACTTGTTAAGCACATTTTAACCCCTGAACAACACAGTATCTAGACTTGCCATAACAAAGGGGTTGAATACTTAATGACTCAAGACATTTCATATTTTATTAATTTGTAAAATATTTCAAAATACATAATTCCACTTTGATATTAGCGGGTATTGTGTGTAGGCCAGTGACAAACAATTTAATCAACTTTAAATTCAGGCTGTAACACAACCAAATGTGGAAAAAGTCAAGGGGTGTGAATACTTTCAGAAGGCACTGTATTGTTTTAAAAACGGGTGTTTGAATCCTGTGTTAATCTCATAATTCCTCTGCCCCGCAGCCCAGGCAGGAAATAAACCTAATCTCCCTCAGGAAAAAAAAAACATATACACATCATTTTTTCCATGCTAATATTGAACATCGATTAAGGCAGCCCCCACCGCACCTCTCTGATTCAGAGGGGTTGGGTTAAATGCGGAAGACACATTTCAGTTGAATACGGTCAGTTGTGCAAGGTTATCCCCCTTTCCCTTTCCATTTGAGGAAAAACAAGTTATTGACAGGACAAAGCTGACTATCATGTTAATTCTTGCATTCTGGGAAGAGGAAGAGGGCTGGACTAGGGATGGGAGTGGGCAGAAGGGCCGAGTATTGGGCGGGGTACAAAGGGATGGGTCTGGGAGAGTGAAAGCTTTCAATGTGTGCACTCTCCTCAAACAATAGCATGGTATTCTTTCACTGTAATAGCTACTGTAAATTGGACAGTGCAGTTAGATTAACAAGAATTTAAGCTTTCTGCCCATATCAGATATGTCTAATTTTCTTGTCACTTACAAACTCATGATAATCCCATTAGTCTACGTTAGCTCAACCGTCCCGTGGAAGGGACACCGATCGCGAAGAAGTTTTAACACCTAATAATTGGCTGGTTTCTTTCTTTATTTCTTTCTCACACGAACTAGGTTTCCATCCAGTTGACGACAGCTTTTCATGCAAACATTCTAAACCCACATTAAAACAATATGCACAAAAAACAACATTTTGACAGCAGAAATATTTCCATAAGACTGACTTGTTACGGATAAAAGGCTGTGTGTGACTTAGTGTACATAAAAATGTTGCTGTTAAATATGAGTTAGATGGACCGATGTAGCTCAGTTGGTAGAGCATGTCACCTGTTATGCTACGGTAGTGGGTTTGATTCCCGCACCAGCCGTACTTAAAATGTAAGTCTCTGTTGGATATTATTGTACGCTAAATGGCATATATTATTTAAAATGGGTTTCCATCACATGTTCAACTTTATCGATGGTTTTGTCACAACGTTTTTTGGGGGTTATGTAGTACATGTGCCCACTCTGGTCTTTGCAATTGCGGTCTAGCCAACAGTTCGGAGATACAGTGCAGGTAGGCTAGTCTAAATGATGAGATTATTATGGATAAGAGCGAGATTATTTTTATTTGTCAAATGGCAGCCAAGCATTGACCATCATGTCACCAGAATAAGACCCTCAATATGTATTGGAAAGTAGCATCAAGATCATCACCGTGCACTTTTACCACCCCTGTGAAGTTTATCATCATTTATTTAATATTCAGCCTAAACTAAATGATTTCCCGAGTCGTCGTGGGAGGACCACACACCACATACAGTATGATTGTGTGATTCCAAGTTTACTTCGATATATGATGGATATAATATCTGTAACGGCTGTCTTCATGAAGAGAGGACCAAAATGCAGCAGGAATGTGGATGCTCATCTTGAATATTTATTTTAAATAAAGTGAACACCAAAACAACAAAACGAAGAATGACAGTTTATCCTGTTATGGCTAGGGGGCAGTATTTTCACGGCTGGATAAAAAACGTACCCGATTTAATCTGGTTACTACTCCTGCCCAGTCACTAGAATATGCATATAATTATTGGCTTTGGATAGAAAACACTCCAAAGTTTCTAAAACTGTTTGAATGGTGTCTGTGAGTGTAACAGAACTCAAATGGCAGGTCAAAACCTGAGAGATTCATTTACAGGAAGTGGCCTGTCTGACCATTTCTTGAACTTCTTTGCCATCTCTATCTTTTACAAAGGATCTCTGCTCTAACGTGACACTTCCTACGTCTTCCATGGGCGCTCAGAGCCCAGGAAAAACCTGAATGTCGTCATCCCAGCCCCAGGCTGAAACACATTATCGCCTTTCTCAAGTAGCCGGTCAAGGGACTGTGAGCTTAGCCTCGTGCCCTGGCCGCCCCCGTCTTTGTGATTTTTCCTCTGTTTGCCGAAAAGGAGATTCCCGGTCGGAATATTATCGCTTTTCTACGAGATAAATTGCATAAAAATTGATTTTAAACAGCGGTTGACATGCTTCGAAGTACGGTAATGGAATATTTAGAACTTTTTTGTCATGTGTGTCATGTCCTGACCCTAGTAAGATGTCATTTTCTAGAGTATAGTAAGGTTCTGGGTACTGCACTAGAGACAATTGTCACCCTCCCTACCCTCCCTTTTGTTTTGTGGTTTCTTTTGTTGTTTTTAGTTGCATTCGGAGTCTGTACCTTTGGAGGGGGTACTGTCACGTCCTGACCCTAGTAAGATGTCATTTTCCATAGTAGAGTAGGT
Organism: Salmo salar; assembly: GCF_965601325.2. Taxonomy (NCBI): domain Eukaryota; kingdom Metazoa; phylum Chordata; class Actinopteri; order Salmoniformes; family Salmonidae; genus Salmo; species Salmo salar. The sequence goes on from NC_138302.1 coordinate 100,840,563, forward strand.
CAGGGCGTGACAGGGGGTGTTTTGGGTAGTTTTTCTATGTTTCTTTTCTATGTTTAGTTCTAGTTTTCGATTTCTATGTTGGAGTTTTTTGGGATGATCTCCAATTAGAGGCAGCTGGTTCGCGTTGTCTTTAATTGGAGATCATATTATTTTTTATTTTTTTATTGTGTTTATGGGCAGTTGTATTCTGTTTAGTTGTGTTCTGTGTAGTCTTCAGTACCTGACAGAACTGTTAGCTGATCATTTTCTCTTTGTTATTTTCTTTAGTGTTCTGAGTTTAATAAACAGTAATTATGAGCACTCAACACACGGCGCCTTGGTCCCCTCTATACGACAGCCGTTACACACTGGGAGATGAATTCACCTTTCAGCAGGACAATAACCTAAAACACAAGGCCAAATATACACTGGAGTTGATTATCAAGAAGACAATGAATGTTCCTGTGTGGCCGAGTTACAGGTTTGACTTAAATCTACTGGAAAATGAATGGCAAGACCTGAATAAGGTTGTCTAGCAATGATCAACAACCAATTTGACAGAGGTTGAAGAATTGTGAAAAGAATAATGGGCAAATGCAAAGCTCTTAGAGACTCAGTAAGATTCACAGCTGTAATCACTGCCAAAGGTGCTTCTTCAAATGTATAAAAACATGTTTTCACTTTGTCATTATGGGGCATTGTGTGTAGATGGGTGAGAGAAAAAAAATCAATTTAGAATTCAGGCTGTAACACAACAAAATGTGGAATAAGTCAAGGGGTATGAACACTTTCTGAAGGCATACTGTAAAAATACAACTAGAAAACGTATAGGACAAGTATCAAGAAAATAAAAAACACATACAGTATGTCAGACAAATATATTTTCAAAATTGGCATGAAGTTATTTTAAGCTTATTTGTTTTTAGACAATCTTTCAAGTGAATTGATTTTATTGAGATTTTGGTAAGTGTTTTTCCCTAGAAACAAAAAGGTTACGTTAGCTTTCCCATAGCATGATGAATGATGGAGCGGCAGGGTAGCATAGTGGTTAGAGTGATGGACGAGTAACCGAAAGGTTGCAAGTTCAAATCCCTGAGCTGACAAGGTACACATCTGTCGTTCTGCCCCTGAACCCACTGTTCCTAGGCCATCATTGAAAATAAGAATATGTTCTTAACTGACTTGCCAAGTTAAATAAAGGTGAAAAATGACACATTTAGCTTGGTGTGTGTTCTCTCGTAGATCTAATGTCAGAGTTGATGGTGTGTAGAGTGAAGGATATGTTAGCTTTGCTAGCAGTCTCAGAGTGTGATTGGCTTGTACACAGCTTGTTCTAGATGTTGCCTTCTAGGCCAGGTTACTATAAAGCACTTACAGCTTGTTCTATATCTTGCCTTCTAGGCCAGGTTACTATAGAGCACGTAGAGATTGTTCTATATGTTGCCTTCTAGGCCAGGTTACTATAGAGCACGTAGAGATTGTTCTATATGTTGCCTTCTAGGCCAGGTTACTATAGAGCACGTAGAGATTGTTCTAGATGTTGCCTTCTAGGCCAGGTTAATGTAGAGCACTTACAGATTGTTCTATATCTTGCCTTCTAGGCCAGGTTACTATAGAGCACTTACAGATTGTTCTATATGTTGCCTTCTAGACCAGGTTACTACAGAGCACTTACAGATTGTTCTATATGTTGCCTTCTAGGCCAGGTTACTGTAGAGCACTTACAGATTGTTCTATATGTTGCCTTCTAGGCCAGGTTACTATAGAGCACTTACAAATTGCATGATAGAAATGTCCAATTGAGCCGATAGATTCAGCGTCTCTACTAACACGACAACATTGACTTCAAATCTCAATCACCTTGAAAAGCAAATTTTCCGTTATACAGATTGAATAGAACCTCATTACTGTTATTTTATTGTGTTACATTTTATAATTTTTACTTTAGTTTAATTGGTAAATAATGTCTTAACTCTTTCTTGAACTACATTGTTGGTTAAAAGGGCTTGTAGGTAAGCATTTCACGGTTGTATTCGGCGCACGTGACAAATAAAGTTTTATTTTATTTGTTTGATTGATTCAAGATGTTCTCATGTCCTCAGATGCCTCAGAATGTTTGTATCAGTCCGATCCGTCTTCATGTCAAGGTTTAGTTGACCTGAATCTCTCATCAGTCCTCCCTCAGAGATACCTGTCCGCGATGACAGTCTAATCTGCCTGTCTACACTGAGGCCTTCTGAGGTCTGCTGACAGACTATTTACATGACAAATGAGGCAGTGTTATTGGACGCTCTCCTTAACACTAAGTGTCTCTTCAAAAGGAGGCTGTTTACTTAGATATTTACCGGTTCAGATGACATGACATAAATAAACAGTAAAACACCTCTTGATGTTTGGCCCTTGTTATATTTTATTTACCCCCTTAAGTACTAGAGGGAGAGGGATGTGGATGGACATGATTCTTTATGTTGGCTACATGTGGAGAGACTTGATTCTTTATGTTGGCTACATGTGGATAGACTTGATTCTTTATGTTGGCTACATGTGGATGGACTTGATTCTTTATGTTGGCTACATGTGGATGGACTTGATTCTTTATGTTGGCTACATTTGGATAGACTTGATTCTTTATGTTGGCTACATGTGGATGGACTTGATTCTTTATGTTGGCTACATGTGGATAGACTTGATTCTTTATGTTGGCTACATGTGGATAGACTTGATTCTTTATGTTGGCTACATGTGGATAGACTTGATTCTTTATGTTGGCTACATGTGGATGGACTTGATTCTTTATGTTGGCTACATGTGGATGGACTTGATTCTTTATGTTGGCTACATGTGGATAGACTTGATTCTTTATGTTGGCTACATGTGGATAGACTTGATTCTTTATGTTGGCTACAAGTGGATAGACTTGATTCTTTATGTTGGCTACATGTGGATGGACTTGATTCTTTATGTTGGCTACATGTGGATGGACTTGATTCTTTATGTTGGCTACATGTGGATGAACTTTATTCTTTATGTAGGCTACATGTGGATGGACTTGATTCTTTATGTTGGCTACATGTGGATGAACTTGATTCTTTATGTTGGCTACATGTGGATGGACTTGATTCTTTATGTTGGCTACATGTGGATGAACTTGATTCTTTATGTTGGCTACATGTGGATGGACTTGATTCTTTATGTTGGCTACATGTGGATAGACTTGATTCTTTATGTTGGCTACATGTGGATGGACTTGATTCTTTATGTTGGCTACATGTGGATAGACTTGATTCTTTATGTTGGCTACATGTGGATGGACTTGATTCTTTATGTTGGCTACATGTGGATAGACTTGATTCTTTATGTTGGCTACATGTGGATGGACTTGATTCTTTATGTTGGCTACATGTGGATAGACTTGATTCTTTAGGTTGGCTACATGTGGATAGACTTGATTCTTTATGTTGCCTACATGTGGATAGAGTTGATTCTTTATGTTGGCTACATGTGGATGGACTTGATTCTTTATGTTGGCTACATTTGGATAGACTTGATTCTTTATGTTGGCTACATGTGGATGGACTTGATTCTTTATGTTGGCTACATTTGGATAGACTTGATTCTTTATGTTGGCTACATGTGGATGGACTTGATTCTTTATGTTGGCTACATGTGGATAGACTTGATTCTTTATGTTGGCTACATGTGGATAGACTTGATTCTTTATGTTGGCTACATGTGGATAGACTTGATTCTTTATGTTGGCTACATGTGGATGGACTTGATTCTTTATGTTGGCTACATGTGGATGGACTTGATTCTTTATGTTGGCTACATGTGGATAGACTTGATTCTTTATGTTGGCTACATGTGGATAGACTTGATTCTTTATGTTGGCTACAAGTGGATAGACTTGATTCTTTATGTTGGCTACATGTGGATGGACTTGATTCTTTATGTTGGCTACATGTGGATGGACTTGATTCTTTATGTTGGCTACATGTGGATGAACTTTATTCTTTATGTAGGCTACATGTGGATGGACTTGATTCTTTATGTTGGCTACATGTGGATGAACTTGATTCTTTATGTTGGCTACATGTGGATGGACTTGATTCTTTATGTTGGCTACATGTGGATGAACTTGATTCTTTATGTTGGCTACATGTGGATGGACTTGATTCTTTATGTTGGCTACATGTGGATAGACTTGATTCTTTATGTTGGCTACATGTGGATGGACTTGATTCTTTATGTTGGCTACATGTGGATAGACTTGATTCTTTATGTTGGCTACATGTGGATGGACTTGATTCTTTATGTTGGCTACATGTGGATAGACTTGATTCTTTATGTTGGCTACATGTGGATGGACTTGATTCTTTATGTTGGCTACATGTGGATAGACTTGATTCTTTAGGTTGGCTACATGTGGATAGACTTGATTCTTTATGTTGCCTACATGTGGATAGAGTTGATTCTTTATGTTGGCTACATGTGGATGGACTTGATTCTTTATGTTGGCTACATTTGGATAGACTTGATTCTTTATGTTGGCTACATGTGGATGGACTTGATTCTTTATGTTGGCTACATGTGGATAGACTTGATTCTTTATGTTGGCTACATGTGGATGGACTTGATTCTTTATGTTGGCTACATGTGGATAGACTTGATTCTTTATGTTGGCTACATGTGGATAGACTTGATTCTTTATGTTGGCTACATGTGGATGGACTTGATTCTTTATGTTGGCTACATGTGGATGAACTTTATTCTTTATCTTGGCTACATGTGGATGGACTTGATTCTTTATGTAGGCTACATGTGGATGGACTTGATTCTTTATGTTGGCTACATGTGGATAGACTTGATTCTTTATGTTGGCTACATGTGGATGGACTTGATTCTTTATGTTGGCTACATGTGGATAGACTTGATTCTTTATGTTGGCTACATGTGGATGGACTTGATTCTTTATGTTGGCTACATGTGGATGGACTTGATTCTTTATGTTGGCTACATGTGGATAGACTTGATTCTTTATGTTGGCTACAAGTGGATAGACTTGATTCTTTATGTTGGCTACATGTGGATGAACTTGATTCTTTATGTTGGCTACATGTGGATGGACTTGATTCTTTATGTAGGCTACATTCACACGAGCCCCTGCAAGTCCGATGGCCAACGCAGCAGTCATTAAGAATTAGAGTGATTAAAATACATCTAAAAGAGAAGCCAGCTCCTGTTACCCCATCGCCCCACACCAGACACAAATTATGAAATAAAAATCTCATCAAATAGTATTTGTCATATTCTTCGTAAACAACAGGTGTAAACTAACAGTGTAATGCACAGACACTAATTATGAGGACAGATTTCCTGCTAATGCGTTTAAGTAATCCATGAGACAGTGAAGGGTTAAATTACATGCATAGAGGATACAATGCCTTGTTACGTTTGTAAAGTTTCAGCTTTGAATTACGACCAACCTGAATGAGATGCTTCAATAAGGATCTGGCTGCTATAGATGTGGTTCTGTTTCTACAGATTTGTAAAAGACTGTATCACCAGAGACAGCTGTTTAGTGACCATTGGGTGGGGAATGGAACAAAAAAAACACAAATAAAAGTGCTTTCACTCATAATTAAATAAATATATACATATATTTATGTATATACGTCCCTTCCGTCTTCAAGAGAGCGAGTTGCACCCCTTCTGAAAAAACCTACACTCGATCCCTCCGATGTCAACAACTACAGACCAGTATCCCTTCTTTCTTTTCTCTCCAAAACTCTTGAACGTGCCGTCCTTGGCCAGCTCTCCTGCTATCTCTCACAGAATGACCTTCTTGATCCTAATCAGTCAGGTTTCAAGACTGGGCATTCAACTGAGACAGCTCTTCTGTGTGTCACGGAGGCTCTCCGCACTGCTAAAGCTAACTCTCTCTCCTCTGCTCTCATCCTTCTAGACCTATCTGCTGCCTTTGATACTGTGAACCATCAGATCCTCCTCTCCACCCTCTCGGAGTTGGGCATCTCCGGCGCGGCCCACGCTTGGATTGCGTCCTACCTGACAGTTCGCTCCTACCAGATGGCGTGGCGAGAATCTGTCTCCGCACCACGCGCTCTCACCACTGGTGTCCCCCAGGGCTCTGTTCTAGGCCCTCTCCTATTCTCGCTATACACCAAGTCACTTGGCTCTGTCATATCCTCACATGGTCTCTCCTATCATTGCTATGCAGACGACACACAATTAATCTTCTCCTTTCCCCCTTCTGATAACCAGGCGGCGAATCGCATCTCTGCATGTCTGTCAGACATATCAGTGTGGATGACGGATCACCACCTCAAGCTGAACCTCAGCAAGACGGAGCTGCTCTTCCTCCCGGGGAAGGACTGCCCGTTCCATGATCTCGCCATCACGGTTGACAACTCCCTTGTGTCCTCCTCCCAGAGTGATAAGAACCTTGGCGTGATCCTGGACAACACCCTGTCGTTCTCCACTAACATCAAGGCGGTGACCCGATCATGTAGGTTCATGCTCTACAACATTCGCAGAGTACGACCCTGCCTCACACAGGAAGCGGCGCAGGTCCTAATCCAGGCACTTGTCATCTCCCGTCTGGATTACTGCAACTCGCTGTTGGCTGGGCTCCCTGCCTGTGCCATTAAACCCCTACAACTCATCCAGAACGCCGCAGCCCGTCTGGTGTTCAACCTTCCCAAGTTCTCTCACGTCACCCCGCTCCTCCGCTCTCTCCACTGGCTTCCAGTTGAAGCTCGCATCCGCTATAAGACCATGGTGCTTGCCTACGGAGCTGTGAGGGGAACGGCACCTCCATACCTTCAGGCTCTGATCAGGCCCTACACCCAAACAAGGGCACTGCGTTCATCCACCTCTGGCCTGCTGGCCCCCCTACCTCTGAGGAAGCACAGTTCCCGCTCAGCCCAGTCAAAACTGTTCGCTGCTCTGGCACCCCAATGGTGGAACAAGCTCCCTCACGACGCCAGGACAGCGGAGTCAATCACCACCTTCCGGAGACACCTGAAACCCCACCTCTTTAAGGAATACCTGGGATAGGATAAAGTAATCCTTCTAACCCCCCCCCCTTAAAAGATTTAGATGCATTATTGTAAAGTGGTTGTTCCACTGGATATCATAAGGTGAATGCACCAATTTGTAAGTCTCTCTGGATAAAAGCATCTGCTAAATGACTTAAATGTAAATGTAAATGTAATATATATACACAGTGCATTCAGGAAGTATTCAGACACCTTTACCTTTTCCACATTTGACATATTACAATCTTATTTTAAAATGGCAAAAAAAAAATACAAATAACTCATCAATCTACACACAATACCCCATAAGGACAAACCAAAAACATGTTTTTAAGACATTTTGGAAATGTAAACTCCCCCTGAAATATCACATTTACATAAGTATTCAAACCCTTTACGAAGTACTTAGTTAATGCACCTAAGGCAGCGATTACAGCCTCAAGTCTTCGTGGGTATGACGCTACAAGCTTGGCACACCTGTATTTGGGGAGTTTCTCCCATTCTTCTCTGCAGATCCTCTCAAGCTCTGTCAGGTTGGATGGGGAGAGTCGCTGTACAGCTATCTTCAGAACTCACTAGAGATGTTCGATCGTGTTCAAGTCTGGGCTCTGGCTGGGCCACTCAAGGACATTCAGAGACTTGTCCCGAAGCCACTCCTGCATTGTCTTGGCTATGTGCTTAGGTGTCATTGTCCTGTTGGAAAGTGAAACTTCGCCCCATTCTGAGGTCCTGAGCTCTCTGGAGCAGGTTTTTCTTAAGGATCTCTGTACTTTGCTCCGTTCATTTTTCCTTCAATCCTGACTAGTCTCCCAGTCCCTGCCACTGAAAAACATCCCCACAGCATGACGCTGCCAACACCATGCTTCACCGTAGGGTGCCAGGTTTCCTCCAGATGTGATGCTTGGCATTCAGGCCAAAGAGTTCATTCTTGGTTTCTTCAAACCAGAGAATCTTGTTTCTCAGTCAGAGTCCTTTATGTGCCTTTTGGCAAACTCCAAGCGGGTTGCCATGTGCCTTTGACTGAGGAGTGGCTTCCGTCTGGCCACTCTACCTTAATGGCCTGATTGGTGGAGTGCTGCAGAGATGCTTGTCCTTCTGGAAGGTTTTCCCATCTCCACAGAGGATCTCTGTAGCTCTGTCAGAGGGATCATTGGGTTCTTGGTCACCTCCCTGACCATGGCCCTTCTCCCCCGATTGCTCAGATTGGCTGGGTTACCAGCTCTAGGAAGATTCTTGGTGATTCCAAACTTCTTTCATTTAAGAATGATGGAGCCAACTGGACCTTCGATGCTGCAGAAATGTTTTGGTACCCTTCCCCAGATCTGTGCCTTGACACTATCCTGTCCCAGAGCTCTACGGACAATTCCTTTGAATTTATTGCATGGTTTTTGCTCTGACATGCACTGTCAACTGTGGGACCTTATATAGACAAGTGTGTGCCTTTCCAAATCACATCCAATCAATTCAATTTACCACAGTTGTAGAAACACCTCAAGAATGATCAATGGAAACAGGATGCACCTCAACTCAATAACAATTATCATTGCAAAAGGTCTGAATACTTAATACATTTGCAATGATTTCTAAAAACCTGTTTTTGCTTTTTCATTATTGGTTAATGTTTGTAGATTGATGAGGAAATAAAATATGATTTAATCAATTTTAGAATGTGGAAAAAGTCAATGATAACACAACTGATTGGCTCAATCACATTAAGAAGGAAAGAAATTACACAAATGTACTTTTAACAAGGCACACCTGTTAATTGAATTGCATTCCAGGTGACTACCTCATGAAGCTGGTGGAGAGAATGCCAACAGTGTGCAAAGTTGTCATCAACGCAAAGGGTGGCTACTTTGAATAATCTAAAATCTAAAATATATTTAGATTTGTTTAAACATGTGTTATTTCATAGTTTTGATGTCTTCACTATTATTCTACAATGTAGATAATAGTAAAAACAAAGACAAACCCTTGAATGAACAGGTGTGTCCAAACTTTTGACTGGTACTGTATATATATATACTGAGTGTACAAAACACTCATGACATATACTGACCATGTGAAAGCTACAGTATAATCCTTTATTGATGCCACCTGTTAAATCCACTTCAATCAGTGCAGATGAAGGGGAGGAAACATAGAAGGATGTTTAAGCCTTGAGACAATTGAGACATGGATTGTGTACGTGTTCCACTCAGGGCGTGAACTTTTGGGTTTTTCCCCCCTAAACAGTTTCCTGTGTGTATGAAGAATAGTCCACCACCCAAAGGACATCCAGCCAACTTTTTAAGCTGTTTCCTCCCCTTCATCTACACTGATTGAAGTGGATTTAACATGTGGTAAATTCAATTGATTGGACATGATTTGGAAGACAAGGAGAAATGTGTTGGCCGCAGTCCTATACAGTGCCAAAATTGTCAGAATTGTTGTGGGTAAAGTGCATCTGACTTACAAATGGTATGTACAATGACCTAAAACTGTACTTCGACGGTATAGAATTACACTGCGTTGGATACATGTAATGTTGGAATGGGGTGGCTATAGTGACAACTCCATTGGATGATTGATTGAATGTTTTGTATTTGTACAAACGTAATGAGTAAGAAGTGTTTGTTTGCATGAAATGCATGATAGGCCTATAAGACATAGAGGAGCATAAATAAATTGATAGTACTGCATTATAAATGATTGGGTGACAGGCAGCATAAGGGCTGTAAGAGGCACTACAGGAAGTACTTTTATCGGATTAAACTATGGAAAACCCACACATAATATTTGTCGTGACTTTACTTTCATTAATATGATGACTGATATTTATTTAATCCACTAACTTTGTTTAATTGTTACCTGATTCAATTAATCATCATGTAACAATAAACTCATTAGGACTTGAGGCACCACGGAAAAAGTTGTTTAAAACTTCTTCGGGATCGGTGTCCCTTCAACGGGACGGTTAAGCTAACGTAGCCTAATGTGATTAGCATGAGGTTGTAAGTAACAAGAACATTTCCCAGGACATAGACATATCTGATATTGTTAGAAAATGTAAATTATTGTTAATCTAACTGCACTGTCCAATGTACAGTAGCTATTGCAGTGAAAGAATACCATGCTATTGTTTGAGGAGAGTGCACAATTTTGAACATGAAAAGTTATTAATAAACAAATGAGGCACAATTGGGCAGTCTTGATACAATATTTTGAACAGAAATGCAGTGGTTCATTGGATCAGTCTAAAACTTTGCACATACCCTGCTGCCAGCTAGTGGCCAAAATCTAAATTGCACCTGGGCAGGAATAATAGATTATGGCCTTTCTCTTGCATTTCAAAGATGGTACAAAAAAAAATACAAAAGAACCGTTGGTTTTTTCTTTGTATTATCTTTTACTAGATCTATTGTGTTATATTCTCCAACATTCCTTTGTTTCCTTTCAAATGGTACCATGAATATGCATATCCTTGCTTCAGGGCCTGAGCTACAGGCAGTTAGATTTGGCTGTGTCGTTTTAGGCAAACATTTCAAAAAGTGGGCGGACCCTTAAGAGTTAAGCAATGGCTTTTTTTCTGGCTACTCTTACGTAAAGCCCAGCTTTGTAGAGTGTACGGCTTAAAGTGGTCCTATGGACAGATACTCCAATCTCCGCTGTGGATCTTTGCAGCTCCATCAGGGTTACCTTTGGTCTCTTTGTTGCCTCTCTGATTAATGCCCTCCTTGCCTGGTCCGTGAGTTTTGGTGGGCGACCCTCTCTTTGTAATTGGATGCACCATATCTTATTATTTCTGGGGTTTTTTTCAGATTTTTTTTTTAAACAAGTTATGTTTTTAATTTCACTTCACCAATTTGGACGATTTTGTGTATGTCCATTACATGAAATCCAAATAAAAATCCATTTAAATTACAGGTTGTAATGCAACAAATTAGTAAAAATGCCAAGGGGGATGAATACTTTGGCTTCTGATTAAATTAAATTTTCACAGAACCGTTTGTTGCAATTTCAATGAGGCTCTCTTGTTCAGATATCATATCCAGTTGTTTGTGTCATCCGTTTCGGGAAAGTACCTGCATAATTGCGCACCCAACTAAGGTACTTCATTTGACATTGTCCATAAGCTTGAGTTCATTTGCATAGGCAAATCAGTTATGAACAAAATTCTTATTTACAATGACAGCCTACTGGTGAACAGTAGGTTAACTGCATTTTTCAGGGGAAGAATTACGATTTTTATATTGTCAGATCAGGGATTCAATCCAGCAACTTTTTGTTTACTGGCGCAACACTCTGACCACTAGGCTACCTGCCACCTTTGCATTAACACAATGATGGAAAGACCTGTGTGTTGTCCTTTGCCCATTGATAACCAGTGCAGTTCTGTATGCTCTAAAAGCGTTACATGGTTGTTGCCCATATCATTGCATAGTGCAGAAAATACACGAGAGTTCAGGGGTCTTGCTTTGTCATGCTGGTATAAAGGATTTGGAGACAGGCGCAGGAATACATAATAGGGGTTTTTAATATACCCAAAACAAACACGTGTACAAAACACTGGGATGTACCCAAACAAAAGAGCGAGGGTAAACCTCGTAGAACGACAAGGGACGAGACCCGTAATACACAATGCACAAAACACTCAGCACAAAAGCTGAAACAACGCATAGGTACTCACACGCCCAACGGACATGGGAACAATAACCGACAAGGACAATGGGGAACAGAGGGCACATATATAACATACTAATCAGGGGAAATGGGAAACAGGTGTGCGTAATCAGACAAGACAGTCCGGGGTTGATGGTAATGAATCCAGTTTAATAATGAAGCCTAGAAAGCCAGTGACGTTGACCTCCGGAACTGGTGAACAGAATGAGCAGCAGTACCGGGGGGATCCATGACAATACCCACCCGCCAATGCGCAGCACCAGCAGCGGGACGACACCGGCCTCGGGGACGACCACAGGGGAGCGGTGTTGGTCGGTCCCTGGTCAGCGAAGCTTCCAGGATGTCCACTGCAGGAACCCAGCACCGCTCCTCTGGGCCGTACCCCTCCCAGTTGATGAGGTACTGGAGATGCCCCCTTCCCCCCCGACGCCTCGAATCCAGGACCTCACGGGCCGAGTACGCCGGACCTCCCTTGATGTCCAGAGCCGGAGGTGGGGCATCACTGGGTCCAGTCTGAGCGAGGGGACCAGGCACCACTGGAGAGACACATGAAAGGTCAGATAAATGCGGTAATCAAGAGGGAGTTGTAAACGGAATGTTACCTTATTAACCCTCCTCAGGACTTTAAACGGCCCCACAAACCGCTTCCAGTAGGGCAGGTGGAGGGGCAGGTTCTGGGTGGAGAGCCAGACCCGGTCCCCAGGGGAGAAAACAGGTGCCTCACTGCGGTTGCGGTCAGCCTGTTCCTTGTGCCGATGCACGGCGCACTGGAGACGAGTGTGCGCAGCGTTCCTGATCTCCTCAGTGCGCCGAAACAACTCGTCCACCGCAGAAGCCTCGGTCTGGCTCGGATACCAAGGTGCCAGGGCCGGCTGATTCCCCAACACGCACTGGAAAGGAGGTTACTAGAGGAGCGGCGGAGGGTATTCTGTGCGTACTCCGCCCAAGGTAGAACATCCGCCCACTCCTCTGGCCGATCCTGACAGTAACACCTCAGGAACCTGCCCACCTCCTAATTGACCCTCCCCACCTGCCCATTAGCTTGAGGACGATACCTGGAGGTGAGACTGACTGTGACCCCCAGGCGTTCCATGAATGCCTTCCATACACGTGAGGTGAACTGAGGGCCACAGTCTGACACAATTTCCTCCGGGATGGAAGCCCAGGCAAAGGAAGGAGGCGACAAGCTTTTGACATGCTTTAACAAAGTTAACCATTTTCACTGCGGTGTCCAAAACGTCTTTCAAGCTGTCGGGCATTCCCTTGGCAGCAAGAGCCTCTCGGTGGATGCTGCAGTGTACCCAAGTGACATCAGGAGCAACTGCTTGCACGCGCGTTACCACTCTACTAAATCTCCCTGTCATGGCTTTTGTACCATCAGTACAAATACCAACACATCTTGACCACAAGTCCATTTGATGTCACAAAGCTGTCCAGTACTTGTTGCTTTGACACGTCTTACTACTTGAAAGTTAACTTAATTCTCGCTCAAAAAATCTCCCGTGGCTTATTTTTCAAATTGGCATGTTTTGTTTTGTTTCTAAATGTCTGTGCAAGAGTGAAGGTTTCATCGAGTTGTGAGATAGTACTTTTGTACAAATAACACACTATGGCTGAGTAAAAGCACTACTTCCAACATAAGTGAACCCCAAATCAATGTAATTCTCATCATATTCGCACCTCTTCGATGGTCCAACGTCCCTGTCTGTTGTTCGGTGCTTTCCCGGCTAAGGGGGCAGTAACTCTTCGGCTGCATCAGATTAACAACTATCAGTGACCATGCTAGTTGGGGTAACAACAAATGTAGAATTACTGATGCTAGCGTTGGATGTGCTCGTGGAAGCAGAACAACTTGTGTAGTCTACAGGTGCAGGTGTCATACTGCTGGTAGTAGCAGTACTACCAGTAGAGCTGGTATGTGCCTCTATGGACGCGGGCCTTACTTCTTTTTAACCATTTATCCATTTTCGGAGTGATCATGAGCTACACTTGGCTACATATAGACCGTTAGTGGAATTCCTGTGAGAGTAACAGATAATGTGATTGGATGTTCATTATTTGACTAGGCATCCTGTATTTGACATTGTATTGTTACTTCGCTGAACACTATATGGTTTAATTTTATTTTTGGCAGTAAAACGAGGCTACTCAGGTAAGAAAAAAAACTCACCCAAATGTATAGCCAATGTATAGCCCCGTTGGAAAATATAAATGGACATTTTTTTTTAATGTCAATCATATTTTTATTTTCCGTACCCCCGACGGCATTGTGCGTACCCCAGTTTGGGAATACCTGCTTTAGCCAATCCCGGAGGGTAAAGAGAGAGTCCTCTCCTACTTAATTTACCACCAGTAGCACTGTCCAGGGTCCAGTATTGAGAGTCAATACCAGAGGGTAAAGAGAGAGTCCTCTCCTGCTTAATTTACCACCAGTAGCACTGTCCAGGGTCCAGTATTGAGAGTCAATACCGGAGGGTAAAGAGAGAGTCCTCTCCTGCTTAATTTACCACAGAGCTGTCAACCCGGAAGTTCCCTCCTCCCCTCTTTTGTGGGGGTAGGAGAGGGTGGGGGTTATTGTCAACCATTGCCAAGCTGATCTGAGCCATTGAATTCTCACAGGACAGTCATGACACATTTTCCTATGCAAGAACTATTCGTTAATTTTATTATTTTTTTTTTATTCAGGGAAGCCTAGTAATCAAATGTGATTCAATATCTTTATATTGTTACCAATTCTACATTTATTCTGAATGAGGGTGGGAATTAAGAACCTATTGTCTACTTTTTTTATCACAATGTGTGTCAAGAATGGTCCACTACCCAAAGGACATCCAGCCAACTTGACACAACTGTGGGAATCATTGGGGTCAATATGGGCAAGCATCCATGTGGAAAGCTTTCGACACCTTGTAGAGTACATGCCCCGACGAATTGAGGCTGTTCTGGGGGCAAAGGGGGGTGCAGCTCAATATTAGGAAGGTGTTCCTAATGTTTGTACACAAAATACTATACTCTGTAGGGTTAATAAGGGGACAACTAAAACAATACACTCGTAGATCACCGAGAGGACATTTCAGAACACATCTACAGTGATTTCAGAAAGTTCTCACACCCTTTGTCTTATTACACATTTTGCTGTGTAACAGCCTGCATTTAAAATGTATTCAATTGAGATGTTTGATAACTGGCCTACACACAATGCCTCATAATGTCAGTGGAATTATGTTTAAAAAAATGTTTTTAATTATTAATTAAAAAGAAAAGCTGAAATGTCTAGAGTCAATGTAGCAAAGCAATTCACTTTTTGTCTGTAATACAAAGTGTTATGTTTGGGCAAATGCAATATAACACATTACTAAGTACCACTCTCCATATTTTCAAGCATAGTGGTGGCTGCATCATGTTATGAGTATGCTTGTAATTGTTAAGGACTGGGAGTTTTTCAGGATAAAAAAGAAACGGTGTGGAGCTAAGCACAGGCAAATCCTAGAGGAAAACCTGGTTCAGTCTACTTTCCACCAGACACTGGGAGAGGAATTCACCTTTCAGCAGGACATTAACCTAAAACACAAGGCCAAATCTACACTGGGAGATGAATTCACCTTTCAGCAGGACAATAACCTAAAACACAAGGCCTAATCTACACTGGGAGAGGAATTCACCTTTCAGCAGGACAACAACCTAAAACACAAGGCCAAATCTACACTGGGGTTGCTTACCAAGAAGACAGTGAATGTTCCTGAGTAGCCGAGTTTTGACTTAAATATGCTTGATTATCTATGGCAAGACAAGAAAATGGTTGTTCAGCAATGATCAACAGCCAATTTGACAGAGCTTCAAAAACACTGAAGACAATAATGGGTAAATAGTGTACAATCCAGATGTGCAAAGCTCTTTTGAAGACTCACCCAGAAAGACTCACAGCTGTAATCACTGCCTAAGGTGATTCTAACATGTATTGACTCAGGGATGTGAATATTTATGTAAATTAAATATTTGTGTATTTCATTTTCAATCAATGTTCAATAATTTCTAAAAACATGTTTTCACTTTGTCATTATGAGGTAGATGGGTGAGAAAAAAAATCTATTTATTGAATTTTGAATTCAGGCTGTAACACAACAAAATGTGGAATAAGTCATGGAGTTCAAATAATTTCTGAAGGCACTTTAGGTGTAACATCTGTAAAAGGCCTTAGTTGTTTCGGGAAATGTTGATAGATGTTGAGACATGTTGGCACATGTTTATAGAGATTTGTGTTATCTGCCTCGAAGGACCACTTCCAGGAAATTCTCTCCCCATACCTCTGGAACTACAACCAACTCTGTCGTTGGAGCGAATACCCAGTCTCAGTCTCACACATTTCCAGTGAATGTGATTTCTTCTTCTCAAGGCTGTAATTATGCGAGTTATTTAGGGACGTGCCAGCGGTGAGTCAGAGAACATTAACGCGTCAGGACTAAATAGGGGTTAGGAGAAGACACCCCCTTGAAAGAGGTTTAAAGCCTGCTATTAATGGGAGAGTATACATGACCCATTTATAATGTGACAGGTTTACTGTAGCCGATAACACCATGCATTTACTCTAAATGTAAGTGGCGGAGGCAGGACACTAAGAGGTTGATTGGTATATTGTATTTTTCTCTCTCGGGGGGGGGGGGGGGGGGGGGGGGGAGCTGTAGGAGGTGATACACTGTGCAAGACAATAAATCAATGACAATTAACCCTACAGTCAGTATTACATTACGGAACAATGACAATAATCTAACTGCCATTATTACATGATTATATAAATGAACCACACACAGTTCTGGGTATAATATTCATTCTAAAACATCACAATAGATGTTGTAATTTACGGTTTACGTTACACTTTGGTCCATTGGGTTTGCTACTAACGTAAAGTTTGATTTTTTCTTTCTCTGTACACTGGAATAAAAACATATTAAGATGCTCTATTCCTCTCTGTATAATAAAGGGGTGCTGTGGTGTCTGTCTTGATCGGGTTTTAACCTTCTCTATGCCAGATCCATGTCGAGCGGATTCTAATCTGACTGACCCTTGTGCTCTCATGTTTGCAAAAATCCTGCTGTCTTATACACAACAGTGATTAAATGCCAGCCAGAGAAACAAGGTTAAACTGACGTCAAACGGCCTTGACCTGGAATTTAGTACTTCCATTTAATGGTTTAACAGCATCCTCTTGCAGCCTCTTTATTAATTATTTACGACTGTATATATAAAAAAAAACGTGTAAACCCTTTACAACTTAACAATTAAAGTGTTATCAGTCTGACCTAAACCTGACATTTTTATTGGTTTATGAAAATTAAACTGGAACTGACAGCGTTTTAGCTACTTGGCAGATATGCAACAATCATAATATCAGTCAAAAATATCAAATGTCCAGTTTATGCTAAAAAACAAACTTTAAAAGAGGTTTTAAAAATAGGTTATATTTGACTCAGCTTTACATGACGTACACTAAGGCATTGTTGGCTGAATTGATGGATGCCGTTCAATGCATGATTCATATAATTCACCAATACATTTGTTGGTAGTCCAAAACATATTGCTATCAGGTCGTAAATCACAGCTGATCTGGTACATTGTTTACTGTTGGTAGTACAAAACATACTGCTATCAGGTTGTAAATCACAGTTGGTCTGGTACATTGTTTACTGTTGGTAGTACAAAACATATTGCTATCAGGTTGTAAATCACAGCTGATCTGGTACATTGTTTACTGTTGGTAGTACAAAACATATTGCTATCAGGTTGTAAATCACAGCTGGTCTGGTACATTGTTTACTGTTGGTAGTACAAAACATATTGCTATCAGGTTGTAAATCACAGCTGATCTGGTACATTGTTTACTGTTGGTAGTACAAAACATATTGCTATCAGGTTGTAAATCACAGCTGGTCTGGTACATTGTTTACTGTTGGTAGTACAAAACATATTGCTATCAGGTTGTAAATCACAGCTGATCTGGTACATTGTTTACTGTTGGTAGTACAAAACATATTGCTATCAGGTTGTAAATCACAGCTGGTCTGGTACATTGTTTACTGTTGGTAGTACAAAACATATTGCTATCAGGTTGTGAATCACAGCTGATCTGGTACATTGTTTACTGTTGGTAGTACAAAACATACTGCTATCAGGTTGTAAATCACAGTTGGTCTGGTACATTGTTTACTGTTGGTAGTACAAAACATATTGCTATCAGGTTGTAAATCACAGCTGGTCTGGTACATTGTTTACTGTTGGTAGTACAAAACATATTGCTATCAGGTTGTAAATCACAGCTGATCTGGTACATTGTTTACTGTTGGTAGTACAAAACATACTGCTATCAGGTTGTAAATCACAGCTGATCTGGTACATTGTTTACTGTTGGTAGTACAAAACATACTGCTATCAGGTTGTAAATCACAGCTGATCTGGTACATTGTTTACTGTTGGTAGTACAAAACATACTGCTATCAGGTTGTAAATTACAGCTGATCTGGTACATTGTTTACTGTTGGTAGTACAAAACATACTGCTATCAGGTTGTAAATTACAGCTGATCTGGTACATTGTTTACTGTTGGTAGTACAAAACATACTGCTATCAGGTTGTAAATCACAGCTGGTCTGGTACATTGTTTACTGTTGGTAGTACAAAACATACTGCTATCAGGTTGTAAATCACAGCTGGTCTGGGACATTGTTTGCTGCCTCCATTCAGGATCCACTGTTTCACTTTCAATGACTCAATATTCTGGACAGAAACAAACAAATGTAACTAAGGCTGGGAATGTCAATACAATCAAACTAGCAAGGGCAATGATCACAAGTCAGACATAACGTGGCTAATAGGCTAGCGTATCTATTTATGTAGAAAGCTAAAAACACTTAACCTAACGTTAGCTAGCTAGCTGTTAGGAGGATGTCATGTCATTGGAGGAGTAACTGACTGACTTTTTCCCCTTCATATAATTTTTTTTGGTAGCTACACGAGAGATGCAGGTGTCAATTAGCAAGAAATGTGAATCGCTTTGCTAGCTAGCTATGCTGAACTTGAAGGACTGTTATCCAGTTAGCATATCTCTTGCGTTTGCAAATTCACTCTGGCGATCTACTCTGATTTCAGAGCACTCTCATCTGAGTGTGCTACAGCGCAGAATATTTGATGAATTTAGCAACGTCCAACACCCGCTGAATATTGTAACGGCGAGGCCCTACTGCCTGTAAACACACAGTCTAGTTCAAAGGTGTGGCAAATGGCTTGTTTGCATAAAGGTCTACTGTATCTCTGATTGGCTATGGCACGACCGGTCTGTGTAGACTCCAGTCCTGGACAAGACAGATGTTTTATTTACTGCAGTGTCTGTTAATTGTCCAAACGCATGGCCGCTTTCCCACTCTATATTTACATTTACATTTACATTTAAGTCATTTAGCAGACGCTCTTATCCAGAGCGACTTACAAATTGGTGCATTCACCTTATGATATCCAGTGGAACAACCACTTTACAATAGTGCATCTAAATCATATATTGTTATAGAATATTCACAAATGCCTAACAATACGTGATTCTCAAACATTCTAAGACTTCATGGAAATGATAAGTGATTCTCAAACATTCTAAGAATTCATGGAAATGTGAAGATTACCATATCTAAGTGCTGGGTTGTCAGAAAATGTAAAAGAAAAGTGTCATATTCTCCCTGGGGGTGTAAATGAACACATTTTAATAAGATTTCATGTTCCTGAAATGCAATCAGTTCTACATTAATGCCTTCTTATTGTAAAGTGTGTTTTAGTGCATAGCTATTTACTATGGTGTACTGCACATGCTGATGTATATTGATCATTTCACATAGTCAAGAAATAGTCACATGGTCGCTAGTCATTTCACATAGTCACATGGTCGTTAGTCATTTCTCATAGTCACATGGTCGTTAGTTATTTCACATAGTCACAGTCATTAATCTTTCATATAGTCACCCCACCCTCCTTTCTCTAAGGCTGTGTACCCACCCTCCTTTCTCTAGGGCTGTGTCCCCACCCTCCTTTCTCTAAGGCTGTGTCCCCACCCTCCTTTCTCTAGGGCTGTGTCTCCACCCTCCTTTCTCTAGGGCTGTGTCTCCACCCTCCTTTCTCTATGGCTGTGTCCCCACCCTCCTTTCTCTAGGGCTGTTTCCCCACCCTCCTTTCTTTACGGCTGTGTCCCCACCCTCCTTTCTCTAGGGCTGTGTCTCCACCCTACATTCTCTAGGGCTGTGTCCCCACCCTCCTTTCTCTAGGGCTGTGTCCCCACCCTCCTTTCTCTAGGGCTGTGTCCCAACCCTCCTTTCTCTAGGGCTGTGTCCCCACCCTCCTTTCTCTAGGGCTGTGTCCCAACCCTCCTTTCTCTAGGGCTGTGTCCCCACCCTCCTTTCTCTAGGGCTGTGTCCCCACCCTCCTTTCTCTAGGGCTGTGTCCCCACCCTCCTTTCTCTAGGGCTGTGTCTCCACCCTCCTTTCTCTAGGGCTGTGTCTCCACCCTCCTTTCTCTAGGGCTGTGTCCCCTATCAGTGTGCAGAAGTAGTGCACTAATATTATTAATGCAGGTTGCCTACTCTGAATGCACTGGATAAGGCACCAGTTGATTCAGCTGTCCCTGTTAGAGGACAAGGATAGCTCATGGAGACTTGGGGTTTCAGTTCAGAGAGTTGATTCAGCTGTCCCTGTTAGAGGACAAGGATAGCTCATGGAGACTTGGGGTTTCAGTTCAGAGAGTTGATTCAGCTGTCCCTGTTAGAGGACAAGGATAGCTCATGGAGACTTGGGGTTTCAGTTCAGAGAGTTGATTCAGCTGTCCCTGTTAGAGGACAAGGATAGCTCATGGAGACTTGGGGTTTCAGTTCAGAGAGTTGATTCAGCTGTCCCTGTTAGAGGACAAGGATAGCTCATGGAGACTTGGGGTTTCAGTTCAGAGAGTTGTTGCTCCCATTTTATTTTATCCTTTCCATGATCCATTTAATCTCCGTAAGTGTTCATTGGACAAACAGATAACATAAATAAAAAGGATACACGCTGGAGGCCTTCTACAAGAGGCAGGAGTTGTTTGACATTAAACCAAAGACAAAGGGATCTCAGGTATTTAACCCAAACAAGCCTTCAACCCTGTCTAAGCCGAGGGAGGGGGTACTATTAAATTATGTGGAATTATTTTAAGAAGGTCATACCAAGGATAATTTTGCTATTTGATTTAGAATTTTTAGATACCTTGATGTATCCCCATAATATATATATATATATAAAAAAATAATGAACAATTATTTAGGTCCTTACTGCTATTAGCCCATTTAAAAAAAAAATTCAATATACACTGCTCAAAAAAATAAAGGGAACACTAAAATAACACATCCTAGATCTGAATGAATGAAATAATCAAATTAAATACTTTTTTCTTTACATAGTTGAATGTGCTGACAACAAAATCACACAAAAATAATCAATGGAAATCCAATTTATCAACCCATGGAGGTCTGGATTTGGAGTCACACTCAAAATTAAAGTGGAAAACCACACTACAGGCTGATCCAACTTTGATGTAATGTCCTTAAAACAAGTCAAAATGAGGCTCAGTAGAGTGTGTGGCATCCACGTGCCTGTATAACCTCCCTACAACGCCTGGGCATGCTCCTGATGAGGTGGCGGGTTGTCTCCTGAGGGATCTCCTCCCAGACCTGGACTAAAGCATCCGCCAACTCCTGGACAGTCTGTGGTGCAACGTTGCGTTGGTGGATGGAGCGAGACATGATGTCCCAGATGTGCTCAATTGGATTCAGGTCTGGGGAACGGGCGGGCCAGTCCATAGCATCAATGCCTTCCTCTTGCAGGAACTGCTGACACACTCCAGCCACATGAGGTCTAGCATTGTCTTGCATTAGGAGGAACCCAGGGCCAACCGCACCAGTATATGGTCTCACAAGGGGTCTGAGGATCTCATCTCGGTACCTAATGGCAGTCAGGCTACCTCTGGCGAGCACATGGAGGGCTGTGCAGCCCCCAAAGAAATGCCACCCCACACCATGACTGACCCACCGCCAAACCGGTCATGCTGGAGGATGTTGCAGGCAGCAGAATATTCTCCACGGCGTCTCCAGACTCTGTCACGTCTGTCACATGTGCTCAGTGTGAACGTGCTTTCATATGTGAAGAGCACAGGGTGCCAGTGGCGAATTTGCCAATCTTGGTGTTCTCTGGCAAATGCCAAACGTCCTGCACGGTGTTGGGCTGTAAGCACAACCCCCACCTGTGGACGTCGGGCCCTCATACCACCCTCATGGAGTCTGTTTCTGACCGTTTGAGCAGACACATGCACATTTGTGGCCTGCTGGAGGTCATTTTGCAGGGCTCTGGCAGTGCTCCTCCTGCTCCTCCTTGCTCAAAGGTGGAGGTAGCGGTCCTGCTGCTGGGTTGTTGCCCTCCTACGGCCTCCTCCACGTCTCCTGATGTACTGGCCTGTCTCCTGGTAGCGCCTCCATGCTCTGGACACTACGCTGACAGACACAGCAAACCTTCTTGCCACAGCTCGCATTGATGTGCCATCCTGGATGAGCTGCACTACCTGAGCCACTTGTGTGGGTTGTAGACTCCGTCTCATGCTACCACTAGAGTGAAAGCACCGCCAGCATTCAAAAGTGACCA
The DNA here is from genome assembly GCF_965601325.2 of Salmo salar. Classification (NCBI taxonomy): domain Eukaryota; kingdom Metazoa; phylum Chordata; class Actinopteri; order Salmoniformes; family Salmonidae; genus Salmo; species Salmo salar. The sequence goes on from NC_138302.1 coordinate 100,862,950, forward strand.
AAACATCAGCCAGGAAGCATAGGAACTAAGAAGTGGTTACCTGCAGAACCACTCCTTTATTGGGGGTGTCTTGCTAATTGCCTATAATTTCCACCTGTTGTCTATACCATTTGCACAACAGCATGTGAAATTTATTGTCAATCAGTGTTCCTTCCTAAGTGGACAGTTTGATTTCACAGATGTGTGATTGACTTGGAGTTACATTGTGTTGTTTAATAAGTGTTCCCTTTATTTTTTTGAGCAGTATATATATATATATATATATATATATATATATATATATATATTTTTTTTTTTTAACCTTTATTTCACCAGGTAGGCTAGTTGAGAACAAGTTCTCATTTACAACTGCGACCTGGCCAAGAAAAAGCATAGCAATTCGACACATACAACAACACAGAGTTACACATGGAATAAACAAAACATACAGTCAATAATACAGTAGAACAAAAGAAAACAAAAAGTCTATATTTAGTGAGTGCAAATGAGGTAAGTTAAGGCAATAAATAGGCCATCGTGGCGAAGTAATTACAATATAGCAATTAAACACTGGAATGGTAGATGTGCAGAAGATGAATGTGCAATTAGAGATACTGGGGTGCAAAGGAGCAAGATAATAAATACAGTATGGGGATGAGGTAGGTAGATACAGATGGGCTGTTTACAGATGGGCTATGTACAGGTGCAGTGATCTGTGAGCTGCTCTGACAGCTGGTGCTTAAAGCTAGTGAGGGAGATATGAGTCTCCAGCTTCAGAGATTTTTGCAGTTCGTTCCAGTCATTGGCAGCAGAGAACTGCAAGGAAAGGCGGCCAAACGAGGAATTGGCTTTGGGGGTGACCAGTGAGATATACCTGCTGGAGCACATGCTATGAGTGGGTGCTGCTATGGTGACCAGTGAGCTGAGATAAGGCGGGGCTTTACCTAGCAGAGACTTGTAGATAACCTATAGCCAGTGGGTTTGGCGACGAGTATGAAGCGAGGGCCAACCAACGAGAGAGTACAGGTCGCAATGGTGGGTAGTGTATGGGGCTTTGGTGACAAAACGGATGGCACTGTGATAGACTGCATCCAGTTTGTTGAGTAGAGTTTTGGAGGCTATTTTATAGATGACATCACTGAAGTCGAGGATCGGTAGGATGGTCCGTTTTACGAGGGTGTGTTTGGCAGCATGAGTGAAGGATGCTTTGTTGCGATATAGGAAGCCGATTCTAGATTTAATTTTGGATTGGAGACGCTTAATGTGAGTCTCCAATCTCCAAGGAGAGGTTACAGTCTAACCAGACACCCAGGTATTTGTAGTTGTCCACGTAAGTCAGACCCGTCCAGAGTAGTGATGCTGGATGGGCGAGCAGGTGCGGGCAGTGATCGATTGAATAGCATACATTTAGTTTTACCTGCGTTTAAGAGCAGTTGGAGGCCACAGAAGGAGAGTTGTATGGCATTGAAGCTCATCTGGAGGTTAGTTAACACAGTGTCCAAAGAGGGGCCAGAAGTATACAGAATGATGTCATCTGTGTAGAGGTGGATCAGAGAATCACCAGCAGCAAGAGCAACATCATTGATGTATACAGAGAAGAGAGTCGGCCCGAGAATTGAACCCTGTGGCACACCCATAGAGTCTGCCAGAGGTCCGGACAACAAGCCCTCCGATTGGACACACTGAACTCTATCAGAGAAGTAGTTGGTAAACCAGGCGAGGCAGTCATTTGAGAAACCAAGGCTGTCGAGTCTGCCAATAAGAATGTGGTGATTTACAGAGTCGAAGGCCTTGGCCAGATCGATGAATACGGCAGCACAGTAATGTCTCTTATCGATGGCGGTTATGATGTCGTTTAGGACCTTGAGCGTGGCCGAGGTGCACCCATGACCAGCTCTGAAACCAGATTGCATAGCGGAGAAGGTACAGTGGGATTCGAAATGGTCGGTAATCTGTTTGGTAACTTGGCTTTCGAAGACCTTTGAAAGACAGGGTAGGATAGATATAGGTCTGTAGCAGTTTGGGTCTAGAGTGTCACCCCCTTTGAAGAGGGGGATGACCGCGGCAGCTTTCCAATCTTTGGGAATCTCAGACGATACGAAAGAGAGGTTGAACAGGCTAGTAATAGGGGTTGCAACAATTTCAACAGATAATTTTAGAAAGAGAGGGTCCAGATTGTCTAGCCCGGCTGATTTGTATGGGTCCAGATTTTGCAGCTCTTTCAGAACATCAGCTATCTGGATTTGGGTGAAGGAGAAATGGTGGGGGCTTTGGTGGGTTGCTGTGGAGGGTGCCGGGCAGTTGACCGGGGTAGCCAGGTGGAAAGCATGGCCAGCCGTAGAGAAATGCTTATTGAAATTCTCAATTATAGTGGATTTATCGGTGGTATCAGTGTTTCCTAGCCTCAGAGCAGTGGGCAGCTGGTAGGAGGTGCTCTTATTCTCCATGGACTTTACAATGTCCCAGAACTTTTTTGAGTTAGTATCACAGGATGCAAATTTCTGTTTGAAAAAGCTAGCCTTAGCTTTTCTATCTGCCTGTGTATATTTGTTCCTAACTTCCCTGAAAAGTTGCATATCACGGGGGCTATTCGATGCTAATGCAGTACACCACAAGATGTTTTTGTGCTGAAGTGTCAGTCCTATATCTGAGAGAGTTAATAAAGATCATGAAACACTGGCAATTAAAAAAAACAACATATTTAACCCTTTATTATTGGCATGAAACAGTCGCCATATATAGTACTTCCGTAAATGTTTACAACTGGTACCTTCAGACGAGTCTTGTGAGGCCTGTGGGTGTCCTGGAGCAAAACAACTGACATGTACGGTGTCATGACGTTGGCCTGTGGGTAAGGTTTATGACCCCCCCATAAATACCTTTCTCCCTTCCCCTCTCTCTCTGACCCTACTGAAGGACTCTCGAATAGCCTTTGTTAAACATAGAGAGTCTGGGAACATCAAACAAGTGGTGGGAAAGGAACCATATTTCGGTAATAGAACCAGTTGAAAATATGCGTTGGTAATTAATGAATATGATGTCTGTTCGGTTGTCATCTGAGACATTATGACTGATGACAGGACGACATAAACTGTACCTGGGAAAGTCTACATATTCTAGTTATCAGATTCACATGGAATTGTTGTGTAATTTAAATGTTTGATATTGAAACTGTTTGTTAGGAGATTTAAATGTAATTTTAGCTTCCAATTGAGAGAATTGGGTTTTCATAAGATTAGAGCCCTTCTCAATCAGTGGCACGCCCCAGGAAAGGAAAAATGGGTTATAAACCATGAAACACAACCTTCTCCCCCTCCTCTATATAAGCTCTTGAAAAATGTAACCAGCTGTTCCGGGTACGTGAGGTCTGCAGCCTCTGCGTTAAAAGGACTAACATGTCAAGTACAGAACTAAGCCAACCACAGTGTGAGCTTTGGTTGTGAATGGTATGAACTTTGAACTCTTATTCACTACAGAAGTGATACTTCCTAGCCGTTGAGTTAGCAGCGGCCGCTGTAAACGGGGGCTAGGAAAGGACGGACGACGCATCCAGTCTAACACACAACGAAGATACTACAGCGTATCCAATTTACCACCAGTGACATTCTTCCGAGGACAGGAAGATCTCTGTTGGCCAACACGCCAACATCTACGACCAACCTACCGAAGTGCAGCACAGAGTAAATATTTATTGCATTTTCCTTTTCCAAATGGGCGGTAATTTAGAATGCATAAGATAATGTATTTACGATAGCATAGCTGTTTCTTTTGTTCCTCAGTCTTCCCGCTCTTTCATTCAAGCCCAACCCCCTTTCTTTGTGTAACAAGCCTCATACAGGTAACATCCACCAGGACGTTTTCTGTGTGACATAATTTGTATTCTGTGTATATGTAATTCTGTGTGATTAGTTGTGTATTTGGTAAATAAATAATTAACCCAATTTTGTATTGCTGATTCAACTTGTTAGCCAGGGTTCGTGAAGATAACCAAGAATTTAGAACTTTCATATGAGACTGAAAATAAGGTGACGATTAATAATGACTGCTATTGATGAAAAATATTATTAGGTCTTTCAGAGTTTATTCGGAAGATATAAACACTCTATAAACACTCTTCCGTGGTGTCCCGACTTTCTAGTTAATTACATTTACATGATTAGTCAATCAGGTAATATTAATTACAGAGAAAGGATTTTATAGAATAGCATGTCATATCACTTAATCCGGCATAACCAAAGACATGACAACGGGTTCGTGAGAGTCTCACCTTTCCAGGCCAATCCATTTGGACGCTACAAGTGATTTTGTGAGAAGACTGACTTATGGGATGTCTCATGGTCTGACAAACACCACTCTAGCTCTGTCACCTTTCACCGCATATGCGGAATTGCAACATCGGCAGATGCGGTGGATTGAGACGCATTAAATGCTATAAAAAAACGATATCTTTAGTTTAAACTCATTGATTTTTTCCAATTATGCTAATTACATTGACCTTAGAAGGTTAATAAGGGAATTGGCTGTATGTTTGTCAGTGCATAGAGATTGATAGAGGTCTGTATTGACTAAAAGCCGATATTAAAAGGGAAAGGTATTAACATGGGCAGCGCCATTTGAGGACTGATAAGTTGCAATATAAATATATCTCTATTGCTCAAAGGTGCCTGCAGTTAAAGGGACAGCTAACCAAAAAGTGCAATTAAAGGGACAGTTCCCTAAAAAGAATAAGAGAAATTGGAGCCTTTTCTACAAATAGGGAATAGGGTACCATTTGTGTTGTGCTCTAATAGGGAATCATTTGGGTAGTTCTCCGATAGGGAATCATTTGGGTAGTTCTCCGATAGGGAATCATTTGGGTAATGCACTGATAGGGAATCATTCGGGTAGTGCACTATTGGGGAATCATTTGGGACGCATCCATAGTCTCTAAAAGGTTAACTCCAGTGACTGCTGAGCAGAGAAGGAGGCATCTGTCATTGTGCTCTAGACAGCACTGAGATCAATGATGTAGATTTAATCTCCTCAGTCTCAGTCTGTTCTTCTAAATCCCATCAGTGTCTCCAGCAGATTCAGATACCCAAGGGGACTCCACGCTGGTTTCACCAAACCTCTTTCCCCACATAACACAGCTGGGAATTGCCAACCCGCTTAAATCATATCACACTGGAAAGAGGGATGCCTTTAGCCACTTCACCCATATCACACAGCTGAGAAAGGGGGGGGGGGTCTTTTTTATTTATTTATTTTTATCTTATTTAAGTTGAATAGATAAATAGTGTAGGTTTGTGGCCTGACACACTAAGAGGAGTGTTTGAAATAATCACTTTCATCATGGCATCTGGACTTACTTATGACCAGAGGGGGCCTGGTCAATAGGGAATAGGGTGACATTTGGGATGCGGCGACAAGTTCTTTGTTGTACCTACCTATCACAAACCCTCTTATGTAAAAATGCCCAAAAGCCACAAAGTACTTTCTAAACACCTGTTTATATGAATGTTTGTTTGAAATGTCCCTAACTCTCTTGAAGACAACCTGAGTGTATTAAATGTCCCTAGCTCTCTTTTCCACAATCTGAGTGTTGAAATGTCTCTAGCTCTCTTGACGACAACTTGAGTGTTGAAATGTCTCTAGCTCTCTTGACGACAACCTGAGTGTATTAAATGTCCCTAACTCTCTTGACGACAACCTGAGTGTTGAAATGTCTCTAGCTCTCTTGACCACAATCTGAGTGTTGAAATGTCTCTAGCTCTCTTGACGACAACCTGAGTGTTGTTCAACGTAGCACTGACTCAATATTAGTTTAACCCTTGTGTGGTGTTCATGTTTTTGTTATTCACCCCATGTTCGTGGTTCTGATGGACCCACAACATTATAGGGTTTTTTAAACAATACAGCCATAACAATTTAAGTAAAAATACTTAATACTTAGATGTTCACTTATATCAAATACAAGCGAAATAGACAGCGTACATGGTTAATATTTTCCATTTACCTCTGCTAGATCACATTTGTCAATAAAAGCACTATTTTCTTTTTTTTTATAAAATAAAATTTTTGTCAACAGAAATCCATTATAATCAAGACATGGGTGGAATAAATCATGTTTATCGTCAACAAATATAAATGAAACAAGGTTTTCATCACTATTGATGTTTATTGCTTTGAACTGAACAAATTGGACGGACACATTTTACAAACAGTATTTTATCGAAATAATAAATGAGTCCCATTGGACACAAATTAAGGCTGTTCTGCACATGACATGAGGGACAGAGTTTTACCATGTGTGTGTTTCAAATGTATTTATTGCACTTGATGCATGTGTACTGTGTCTTCCTGTCCTTCTTGTGTCCACACACATCGCAATGCTTCTTCTTGTTACTACCGGCTGCAATCTAAAATGGTGAAAACAATTAGTTCAGGAATTCTACTAACAATTCACTCACTCACATATATAGTTACAGCAGACCAAGGTAGGAGAGTCAGACACACACACATGCAACAACATCACTCACACTTACTTCCAGTATTGGAGTTGTTGGTTCTGTGGGTCGGGGCGGATGGGGCACCAGCTTCCTCCTCCTGAATCCTCTTCACGATGGCTGCAGAAGCTGGGGTCCTTGGGATATGTTGCCTCTTCTGGATTTTAGGTCTTACCAATGCCTTGCCCATCTCCTCAAGAAAGAGCCGTCTCCTCTGGAACTTCCCTCTGTTCCAATCTGGGTTCAACGCCATCCAGATGACAAACGCGTTGTACACCGAGATGTCCAAGATGTTAAAGAATATCACAAGTGGCCAGGGTAGAGTTCTTCTTTTGCAGCTGTAGCCAGTCACCAGCTTGTCTAAATTGTCCACCCCTCCTTTTGTGGCATTGTAATCCTTTATGATTTCTGGTTTTTGATATTTCTGGCCACAAAGTCTCCCATCCCTTTGCAACGTACTCATGAGTACCACATTTTTTCCTTTCTTTGGCATGTAGGATGCTAGGGTCGTGTTGGCCGTGAACACAAATTTACAGGAATTGATAGGCCTGTTCCGTGTATTCAGCTGAGGGGGAAGCTCTGGCTTGTTTTTTCATACGGTTTCCTACCATCATCAGCTTCCTCTTGGGGAACTCCTGTCCCAGCTTGTGCGAAGAAAAAAAGTGATTTCATGTGATGTTGTGGCCATGGAGTCCCTGGGTCATGTCCAGGACAACCCTTATCCCTTGGTTCTTCTCAGGGACTCCTCCATCTGGCTTCCCCGTATACACTTGCAAGTTCCACACATATGATGAAGCAGCATCACAGGGAGCCCAGATCTTGATTCCCTATTTTGCAGGTTTAGACTGTATGTACTGCCTGAAGGGGCAGCGGCCCCTAAATGCCATAAGCTGCTCACCAACAGTAACGTTGGGCCCTGGGTTGTAAAACAGAGGAAGGCAGTCCACCCACTTGTTCCACACTGACCTGATTGCAGCTAGCTTGTCTCTCTTTCGCCGAGCTGGTGTAGTATCTCGATTTTTGCATCTGATAATCCTGGAAATAATGTGAAAGTTTTCCAGAGACATTGTTGCATGGAAAAGTTCTCTGCCAGTTTCTGCATTCCACAGGGATTCTGTGTATTCTCCATTGGATCTGAATACACCAGCAAGGATAAGAACCCCAAAGTATGCATGTAAATGAGTTTGGTCCATCTCCTTCATTCTCTCTCCAAAAACACGCCTTCCCTCCAAATTAGTGCAGTTCAGAATGATTTTCTGGATGGTGTCTGGGATGAACACTTCAAAAGAAGACTTTATGTCCTGCACATGAGTAACCGCCATCCGCGTCAGCCCTGGTTGCATCCTTATCACATTGACAGCCATGCTGGGTGGCTCATTCCTTGGGAAAGAAGACCATTCAAATTCACAGTTTTTTTACATCCATATTTCTCCTCCTGCAGGCTGCTGATGAGCTGCTTTCTGACGGGCTGGTCCTGGGGCTGGCTGCTGACGGGCTGGTCATGGGGCTGGCTGAGAGTCAATCTCATCCTCTTCTTCCAACTCACTGTTAGAATCTCAATTGACAGAGACATTATCCTCATATTCAGAAAACGCTCCTATCACACTCGCTTCTCTCTCCGCAAATATTATTTCTAAGGCCCATTGAGCAGAGATTATTTTTGCGATACTGACTGATTGTGGTAAGGAGCCACACATGCAAAGATATTTATTTGTTGTTTCCTACTGCCAGTTTGCACCTGGCTGGGGTAGAGTGTGGGAAAATGTAGAATTTTTTACAATTTATCAAAATAATGTATTGTAATAATATTGTGCAGGTTCCCACAAGATATTGTGTAGTTTCACACATTACAAAGGATATATTTATTTTATTTATTTAACCTTTATTTAACTAGTCAAGTCAGTTAACCTCTTGGGGCTAGGTGGGACGCTAGCGTGCCACCCGTGGTGCACTCCATCAACAGCAGGTGCATTTCAAGAGCGGCAAATTTGAATCCAAATAAATGTCAAAATTCAAATTTTTCAAAAATACAACTATGTTACACCATTTGAAAGATAAACATCTCCTTAATCTAACCACGTTTTACGATTTCAAAAAGGTTTTACGGCGAAAGCATAAATTTAGAGTATGTTAGGACAGTACATTTACAAGAGTTGTGTGTAATGTTTTGTCAAGTCAAAGACAGGGTCACCAAAACCATAAAACCAGCTAAAATGATACACTAACCTTTTACAATCTCCATCAGATGACACTCCTAGGACATTATGTTAGACAATGCATGCATTTTTAGTTCTATCAAGTTCATATTTATATACAAAAACAGCGTTTTACTATGGCATTGATGTTGAGGAAATCGTTTCCCTCCAATAACCGGCAGTCAAGTCAGCGTCACAAATTAAATAATTAAAATTAGAAAACATTGGTAAAATATTATATTGTCATTTAAAGAATTATAGATTTACATCTTTTGAACGCAATCAACTTGCCAGATTTAAAAATAACCTTACTGGGAAATCACACTTTGCAATAATCTGAGCACTGTGCCCAGAAAAATACGCGTTGCGATACAGACTAGACGTCATGTTGGGGAGATCTAAAATCGAAAATACTATGTAAATAATCCATTACCTTTGATTCTCTTCATCAGATGTCACTTCCAGGTATCACAGGTCCATAACGAATGTAGTTTTGTTCAAAAAAGCTCATCATTTATGTCCAAAAATCTCCGTCTCGTTAGCACATGATGTAAGCCAGCCGGACTTCTCGTCATGAACGAGGGGAAAAAATATATTTCCGTTCGTTCAAACATGTCAAACGTTGTATAGCATAAATCATTAGGGCCTTTTTTAACCAGAACATGAATAATATTCAAGGTGGACGAATGCATAGCCTTTTATAACGTATTGGAACGAGGGTACCCAACATGAAGTAGCGCGCCAGGTGTCTAATGGGACATCACCGTTCCATGGCTCTTGTTCGGTCAGATCTCCCTCCAGAAGACTCAAAACACTTTGTAAAGGCTGGTGACATCTAGTGGAAGCAATAGGAAGTGCCAAAATATTCCTAAACCCCTGTGTTTTTCAATGGGATAGGTTTAAACTCAATACAACACATCAGGTATCCACTTCCTGTCAGAAAATGTCTCAGGGTTTTGCCTGCCAAATGAGTTCTGTTATACTCACAGACACCATTCAAACAGTTTTGGAAACTTTAGAGTGTTTTCTATCCATATATAATAAGTATATGCATATTCTAGTTACTGGGTAGGATTAGTAACCAGATTAAATCGGGTACATTTTTTTTATCCAGACGTGCAAATGCTGCCCCCTAGACCCAACAGGTTAAGACAAATTCTTATTGACAATAACGGCCTACATCGGCCAAACACGGACAACGCTGGACCTATTGTGCGCCGTCCAATGGGTCTCCCAATCATGGCCGGTTGTGATACAGCCTGGAATTTGAACCAGGGTGTCTGTAGTGACGCCTCAAGAACTGAGTGGACCCGAACACCACATACAGTGGCTTGCGAAGGTTTACCCGCCCTTGGCATTTTCCCTATTTTGTTGCCTTACAACATGGAATTAAAATGGATTTGTTGGGGGTTTGTATCATTTGATTTACACAACATGCCTACCACTTTGAAGATAAAAAATATTTTTTACTGTGAAACAAAAAATAAATAACAAAAAAAGCAAAACATGACTACTCACCTCCCCCAAAGTCAATACTTTTTTGAGCCACCTTTTACAGCAAGTCTCTTGGGGTATGTCTCTATAAGCTTGGCACAACTAGCCACAGGGATTTTTGCCCATTCTTCAAGGCAAAACTGCTCCAGCTCCTTCAAGTCCGCTGGTGTACAGCAATCTTTAAGTCATACCACAGATTCTAAATTGGATTGAGGTCTGGGCTTTGACTAGGCCATTCCATGATATTTAAATGTTTCCCCTTAAACCACTCGAGTGTTGCTTTAGCAGTATGCTTAGGGTCATTGTCCTGCTGGAAGGTGAACCTCCGTCCCAGTCTCAAATCTCTGGAAGACTGAAACAGGTTTCCCTCAAGAATTTCCCTGTATTTAGTGCCATCCATCATTTCTTCAATTCTGACCAGTTTCCCAGTCCCTGCCGATGAATAACATCCCCACAGCATGACGCTGCAACCACCATGCTTCACTGTGGGGATGGTGTTCTCGGGGTGATGAGAGGTGTTGGATTTGCGCCAGAAAGCATTTTCCTTGATAGCAAAAAAGCTCAATTTTAGTCTCATCTGACCAGAGTACCTTCTCCCACATGCCTTTTGGCAAACACCAAACGTGTTTGCTTACTTTTTTCTTTAACCTCGTCCCACCTACTCAACAGCCAGTGTAATCCCGTGGCGCGTTATTCAAATTCCTCAAAAATGCTAAAACTTCAATTTTTCAAACATATGACTATTTTACACCATTTTAAAGACAAGACTCTCGTTAATCTAACCACACTGTCCGATTTCAAAAAGGCTTTACAACGAAAGCAAAACATTAGATTATGTCAGCAGAGTACCCAGCCAGAAATAATCAGATACCCATTTTTCAAGCTAGCATATAATGTCACATAAACCCAAACCACAGCTAAATGTAGCACTAACCTTTGATGATCTTCATCAGATGACAACCGTAGGAAATTATGTTATACAATACATGCATGTTTTGTTCAATCAAGTTCATATTTATATCAAAAACCAGCTTATTACATTAGCATGTGACTAGCATGTGACTAGCATTCGAACACTGCCGGTGAATTTACTAAATTACTCACGATAAACGTTCACAAAAAGCATAACAATTATTTTAAGAATTATAGATACAGAACTCCTCTATGCACTCGATATGTCCGATTTTAAAATAGCTTTTCGGTGAAAGCACATTTTGCAATATTCTCAGTAGATAGCCCGGCATCACAGGGCTAGCTATTTAGACACCCAGCAAGTTTAGCACTCAGCAAAGTCACATTTACTATAAGAAAATTTTTATTACCTTTGCTGTCTTCGTCAGAATGCACTCCCAGGACTTCTACTTCAATAACAAATGTTGGTTTGGTTCAAAATAATCCATAGTTATATCCAAACAGCGGCGTTTTGTTCGTGCGTTCAAGACACTATCCGAAAGGGTAAATAAGGGTGACGAGCATGGCGCAATTCGTGACAAAAAAATTCTAAATATTCCATTACCGTACTTCAAAGCATGTCAACCGCTGTTTAAAATCAATTTTTATGCCATTTTTCTCATAAAAAAGCGATAATATTCCGACCGGGAATCTGCGTTTAGGTAAACAGACGAAAGAAAATAAAGCATTCGGTCGACTCGGGCACGCGCCTAAGCCCATAGTACTCTGATCGGCCACTTGCCAAACGCGATAAAGTGTTTCAGCCAGAGGCTGCCTCGATATCGTTCAGCTTTTTCCCGGGCTCTGAGAGCCTATGGGAGCCGTAGGAAGTGTCACGTTATTGCAAAGATCCTCAGTCTTCATAAAAAGAGCCAAGATGAAACACAACTTGTCAGACAGGTCACTTCCTGCATGGAATCTTCTCAGGTTTTGGCCTGCCATATGAGTTCTGTTATACTATACATTCAAACAGTTTTAGAAACTTTAGGGTGTTTTCTATCCAAAGCCAATAATTATATGCATGTTCTAGTTACTGGGCAGGAGTACTAACCAGATTAAATTGGGTACGTTTTTTTTCCGGCCGTGTCAATACTGCCCCCTAGCCCTAACAGGTTAAGCAATGGCTTTTTTCTGGCCACTCTTCCGTAAAGTCCAGCTCTGTGGAGTTTACGGCTTTAAGTGGTCCTATTGACAGATACTCCAATCTCCGCTGTGGAGCTTTGCAGCTCCTTCAGGGTTATCTTTGGTCTCTTTGTTGCCTCTCTGATTAATGCCTCCTTGCCTTGTCCGTGATTTTTGGTAGGCGACCCTCTCTTGGCAGGTTTGTTGTGATGCCATATTCTTTCCATGTTTCGGATATTTTATTTATAACCCAACCCTGATCTGTGCTTCTCCACAACTTTGTCCCTGACCTGTTTGGAGAGCTCCTTGGTCTTCATGGTGCCGCTGGCTTGGTGGTGCCCCTTTCTTAGTGGTGTTGCAGACTCTGGGGCCTTTCAGAACAGGTGTATATATACTGAGATCATGTGACAGATCATGTGACACTTAGATTGCACACAGGTGGACTTTATTTAGCAATTTTTGTGACTTCTGAAGGTATTTTGTGGCACCAGATCTTATTTAGGGTCTTCATAGCAAAGGGGATGAATACATATGGGCACACCCCACTTTCCCGTTTTTCTTTTTTTTTCTTTTTTTTCTTTTTTGAGTTTTTTTCATTTCACTTCACCAATTTGGACTATTTTGTGTATGTCCATTACATGAAATCCAAATAAAAATCTATTTAAATTACAGGTTGTAATGCAACAAAATAGGAAAAACGCCAAGGGATTTTTCAAAGTACTGTATGTAATATAAATTTTTGGGGGGTGCACAGTGTGCAGTCAATGAAAATGTGTTATTTTACATTTCTTCACAGAAAATGAGCCAATGAGTCTCAGGTTGAAAAAATAATTAATTGTGTCATTTTTCTTTTAGTAATCATTTGAAAATTGGTCCCATTGACTCAATCACCACACAAAGGGTTAAAGTGTGAGAGCTAAATGTAACAGCAAATGTGATGTGCTCTTTCTTCTTCAGCACCTCCCTTTTGTTGCATATTAAAATAACAACAACATTGTATTCATCAGTTAAATTCTGCGTTTAAAATTCCCTAAATACTACTTTTAACCAGGTCCCATAGAGCGCTATATAGGGAAGTAGTGTACTACTTTTAACCAGGTCCCATAGAGCGCTATATAGGGGAGTAGTGCACTACTTTTAACCAGGTCCCATAGAGCGCTATATAGGGAAGTAGTGCACTATAACGGGAATGGGCTAAAATGTCAAAATAAAATTACAATACCAATAGAGATCAATGTATCAAAATAAACTACAAAAAAGTAGCCAGACAGAACAGCAACAACATTCTCAGTAACGGTTATGTAACGGTCGTCGTACGTAATGGACCAAGGCGCAGCGGGTTGAGTGCTCATTTTAACTTTATTTGAACACTGAACAAAACAAGAAAACGATCGAACGCACAGTATTGTAGGCTACACACACAGCTATGCAAAAACAACTTCCCACAAAGGACAGGTGAAAAACAGGGCTACCTAAGTATGACTCCCAAATCAGCAACAACGATGTACAGCTGTTCTCCTAAACCTGCTACAAAAAGTCAATTTTGAAAAAAGCTGTATCCCTTGTAGACAAAAATGTGTTTTGTGGGGCGGGAACTCATTAGAATAATACTCAGCATGCTTTGCAATTGTCCAATTCTACATTTTTAAACTTACACTCACCGGACAGTTTATTTTGGTACACCACCCCGTTCACGAAAATGGATCGCTCCTATAGACAGTGAGTCATGTGGCCGTGGCTTGCTATATAAAGCAAGCAGACAGGCATTGAGGCATTCAGTTACTTTTCTATTGAACGTTAGAATGGGCTAAACAAGTGACCTAAGTGACTTTGATCGTGGAATGATTGTCGTTTCCAGGCGCACCAGTTCCAGTATCTCAGAAACGGCCGCCCTCCTGGGCTTTTCACACACGACAGTTTCTAGGGTTTACCAAGAATGGTGCTACAAACTTAAAATATCCAGTCAGCGGCAGTCCAGTGGGGGCGAAAATGACAGAGGTTAAAGGAGAATGGCAGGAATGGCGCAAGCTAACAGTCGGGCCACAAACAGACAAATAACGGCGCAGTACAACAGTGGTGTGTAGAACGGCATCTCGGGAACACACAACTCGTCGGTCCTCGTCAGAGTTTGAGAAGGGGCCTCATTCCACTAGGCTGAGTTCCAAATGGAACCCTATGCCCTACTTTTCACCAGAGCTCTATTGACTGAAGACGTTTCACTTTTCCATTTTTTTATTAATTTGTAAAGAAAAAATATATACATAATTCCACTTTGACATTATGGGGTGTTGTGTGTAGGCCAGTGAAACAAAATCTCAATATAATCCATTTTAAATTCAGGCTGTAACACAACAAAATGTGGAAAATGATTCAAGGGTGTGAATACTTTCTGAAGGGACTGTTGTGCACTACTTCTGATGAGGGCTCATGTCAGCTCTGGTCAAAACTAGTGCACTACTTCTGACGAGGGCTCATATCAGCTCTGGTCAAAACTAGTGCACTACTTCTGACGAGGGCTCATATCAGCTCTGGTCAAAACTAGTGCACTACTTCTGACGAGGGCTCATATCAGCTTCGGTCAAAAATAGTACACCAAAGTATGCAGGTACTAGGGGGCCAGCTGGAACGCAGCCCAGAACAGCCATTTGTTGTTCTCTGCTACAGCTTTGTTGTTCTCTGCTACAACAGATGCTTTGTTGTTCTCTGCTACAGCACATGCTTTGTTGTTCTCTGCTACAACACATGTTAATGGGTGGGAGGGAGGGAGGGTTTGAAGACATATGTCGTATCTTGACTCTATAAAGAGGTTAAATGCAAGGTGACTCCTAGAGGGACGGTTTCAGCAGGTTGTTGCCTAAACCTACTTCACCAATACCTAGATAACTTGCGACTGGATTTTCAAAATGTAACATGTATGTTAAGTGGAAATATCCAACATGCTTTTACGTTAGGGATCCACTCTTCCTGTCCCCGAAGGCTGCAGGGTATTCCGTTTTTTGCTTTGTAATCAGATGCTTATTTCGACCTGGGTGACCAGGTGTGTGAACTTTAGTCATTCGCTAGTAAATCAATGGAATTTGAATCGATCAATTAGGTATGAAGGAGACACAGGAACCATCAAGATTATGGCCCTTGAAGACTGTGTCCCTCTGCATTAAGGC
The DNA here is from genome assembly GCF_965601325.2 of Salmo salar. Taxonomy (NCBI): domain Eukaryota; kingdom Metazoa; phylum Chordata; class Actinopteri; order Salmoniformes; family Salmonidae; genus Salmo; species Salmo salar. The sequence goes on from NC_138302.1 coordinate 100,878,337, forward strand.
CAATTCAATTACAGACTCAATTACTCTTAGTTAACATGTTGAAGCAATTAACTACATTGTTGTAAACTGTATTATTTGACAGAACATTTTCTATTGTCATACTTTATACATTAGACTAAATTAATACCAGGTGCTGATGATGATAATAATAATAATTAGTATTATTATTGTTATTATTATTATTGTTCTTGTTGTTATTGATATTGTCGTTATTATTGTTGATTATTATTTTTGTTGTTGTTGTTGTTGATATTATTATTATTATTAGTTGTAGTATTAGTATTATCCTATTTCACACAATGAGGTATCTCCATGCATTCTCTACAGGTATGAGAAACAACAAATGTTCCCATAGATGTTGTCGCTAACTGTGCCTGCCTTCAGCCTCCCCTCTTGTTGTTCAGCAGTGTCGCTAACTGTGCCCGCCTTCAGCCTCCCCTCTTGTTGTTCAGCAGTGTCGCTAACTGTGCCCGCCTTCAGCCTCCCCTCTTGTTGTTCAGCAGTGTCGCTAACTGTGCCCGCCTTCAGCCTCCCCTCTTGTTGTTCAGCAGTGTCGCTAACTGTGCCCGCCTTCAGCCTCCCCTCTTGTTGTTCAGCAGTGTCGCTAACTGTGCCCGCCTTCAGCCTCCCCTCTTGTTGTTCAGCAGTGTCGCTAACTGTGCCTGCCTTCAGCCTCCCCTCTTGTTGTTCAGCAGTGTCGCTAACTGTGCCCGCCTTCAGCCTCCCCTCTTGTTGTTCAGCAGTGTCGCTAACTGTGCCCGCCTTCAGCCTCCCCTCTTGTTGTTCAGCAGTGTCGCTAACTGTGCCCGCCTTCAGCCTCCCCTCTTGTTGTTCAGCAGTGTCGCTAACTGTGCCCGCCTTCAGCCTCCCCTCTTGTTGTTCAGCAGTGTCGCTAACTGTGCCTGCCTTCAGCCTCCCCTCTTGTTGTTCAGCAGTGTCGCTAACTGTGCCCGCCTTCAGCCTCCCCTCTTGTTGTTCAGCAGTGTCGCTAACTGTGCCTGCCTTCAGCCTCCCCTCTTGTTGTTCAGCAGTGTCGCTAACTGTGCCTGCCTTCAGCCTCCCCTCTTGTTGTTCAGCAGTGTCGCTAACTGTGCCTGCCTTCAGCCTCCCCTCTTGTTGTTCAGCAGTGTCGCTAACTGCCCGCCTTCAGCCTCCCCTCCTTGTTGTTCAGCAGTTTGTCAACTTCAACAACGTGGGAAGAAGCAGAGAGAAGGAAGGAGGTGGAAGGAGATGAGCCAGTAAAACACTCTATTACATCCATGAGATATTGTGTTAGGCTGTGTCCCAAATGAAAAACTACTCCCTATACGGTGCGCTACCTTTGACCAGAGTCCTACGGAGAAATGGAGGTTACTGATTGAAATCCCACCGGTGGATAGATGTGCAGCACAGGAGCAGTACTAGGCTCCAACTTCCAAAAATGTCAGTTTGATTGATGGGTTTTTATTTAAAAGCAGTTGGAAACAGTGGTTCAAAAATGTTCACGATAAACAAATACAATTTGTGATCTGATCAGCTTCATAACGTTATTTTCTTCCTAAACATTCTGTTTAAGTTGAACGAAGCCATTCATTGCTTTGCGATTTTATAATAAATGTATTCAAGTTTTGTTCATTCTCTTCATTATAAAAGGTGTTGTGAGGTCTCAATATGGACTGCAATAAGGATGACCTGAAACGCGCCCATTCAGACCTGGCTGGGTGGACTGGTAAATAGTTACAGTGTTTGAAAACTAAGAATCCACCACATATTGTTACAATGCACTTTTCTATCCCATGCCAAATCTTCTCTGTCTCCTGAGGGGGGTAAAAGGTGTTGTCGAGCCTTCATCACGACTGTCCCGGTGTGTTTGATGGTGATGTGGACACCAAGGAAATTTAAACTCTCGAACACGCTCAACTTTTCAAGCCTTTATTCTGTCTTAATCCAAACAGATCTCTTTTTTTTGTTATACTTTAGGGAGTGCTGAAGAGGACGTTTCTCTTCTTTTTTTCCCACCATATTATAATTTTGACCCGCTGCATAACGTCACGCGACTATCTGATTATAATAGACCAATTGATGTTCGTTGTTTATTTACATATTCCATCCTAGTTTTGGTCCCGCCCAAAAGCAAGAGAGATTGTGCAATATGGCTGCCTTTGCACTGTATTCCAATCCAAACAATCCCTTTTGCCTGATTTGTCAGAGAAGTTCAGTCGAACCTCCTGCACACTTTGCATTTGATGACATTGCAAATCAGGCTAGGAACAGATATTCCCAGTAGCTCCATCAAGTGTTAGTCTGATGACTAAACTACTGTACATTCTTCACTACATACTCCAACTAGCGACTGGAGCGAGCTGCAACAAACACTCAAGCTGGACAGTTTGATCTCAATCTCTTCATTCAGACTCAATCATGGACACTCTTACTGACAGTTGTGGCTGCTTTGCGTGATGTATTGTTGTCTTTACTTTCTTGCCTTTTGTGCTGTTGTCTGTGCCCAATAATGTTTGTACCATGTTTTGCGCTGCTCCCGTGTTGTGTTGCTATCATGTTGTTGTCATGTTGTGTTGCTACCATGTTGTTGTTGTGTTGCTACCATGTTGTTGTCATGTTGTGTTGCTACCACGCTGTGTTGTCATGTGTTGCTGCCTTGCTATGTTGTTGTCTTAGGTCTCTCTTTATGTAGTGTTGTGTTGTCTCTCTTGTCGTGATGTGTGCTTTGTCCTATATTTATATTTCATTTATTTTTTATTTTTAATCCCAGCCCCCATCCACGCAGGAGGCCTTTTGCCTTTTGGTAGGCCGTCATTGTAAATAAGAATTAGTTCTTAGCTGACTTGCCTGGTTAAAAAAAGGTTACACAAAATAAAAAATAAAATAATAATAAACATACTGTACTTTAGCCGTAAATTAAGTCATTTTTGGTGATGAGGGGCGTTGTACTAATCATAGTCATGAGCGATTGGATCTTCTCTAACCAATCAGAGTATTAAAGCCAATGACGAAATTTCAAAAAGTTATCCACATATGCGTAGCATTTGGCCGGAACAATGCGTCTGGCTAGCCAGGCAAATCAAGCTTTGCATGGATCTTGAATTTAATATTTAGTATTTTAATAGAATACCCAATTAGCTGCTGGCAAGGCATCGGCTACTCTTCCTGGGGTCCAAACAGGAAATGAAACACAACAAATACAAAACATAAGATACACAACACTGCATAATACAATGCAAAACGCATTTATACAAAAAATGTCTGTCTCTATCATCTGTTCTGATGAAGATTTTGTGCATTATAGTGACTATGACATTTCTAAAGGAGGCAAATCGTTAGAAGGAAAAGCTTTTGTCATCATCGCGATGTCACCAGATTGAGTTTAGATGGAGTATAACTTTAGCAAGCTAGCTAAGATCGAGAGACGAGACAGGATTTTAGCTAGCCAACGTTAGCATTGCTAGCTAGCGAATTTTGACTAACTTTCTAGCTATGGCAATTGCCATCTCTTTAAGGTAAATTTGATGACATGATGATGATGATGATGGCAAATTAGATTCCTAATAATTACTTGCCTACCTTAGCGATGTCATCATATTTCCAGGCCACTATAGTGTCTCCTCGGATAACGTTAGCTTGATTACTAGCTACCAAAGTCTGTGAGCTAACTAATGGCAGCTAGCCTGTTGATTGTTGTTCACGCTGCAGTCAGTAAGTCGACCAAAACGGACCAAGGTAGCCTACATGATTTAGCTTGTGTCTTGTCTTTTTTAGGTTTGTGTTTTCTTTGATAGCTGTACAAAATATAATGCTCAAATTGACCATTTGAAGAGGTTTTGTCATTAGGTATAAGAGCTAAAACAAACTGGCTTGTGATTGGATTTGAAGCTACTAGCCTGCCAGCCTGAAGAAAGAGAGAGGGTAGCTATTATTAACACTTTAAATAAGTTTGCAAAATGATGAAATAGACTTTGTGATGATACTGAAGATTGTACCATAGGTCATTGCATCTCAGAGTCCTAACACAGCAAATAATATTAAGTATGCTTATTGCTTACTCTGACGCAGAGGCCTATAGTCTGCCCCGTAGATACAGTAATCATGGCATTCTGCTATGAACAGATGGGAGACTGGGTACAGGCCAGGATGGTCCACCGTGCAAACAGGATGTTTTGGTCCTGCGTATTCTGCATCTTCTGGTGAGCTAATTCTGTTTCGTAACGCCCACACAATCAGACTGAGCATTATGCCATGGGTCATTGCATCTCAGAGGTCTAACACAGCAAATAATACTAAGTATACTTATTGCTTACTCTGACGCAGAGGCCTATAGTCTGCCCCGTAGATACAGTAATCATGGCATTCTGCAATGAACAGATGGGAGACTGGGTACAGGCCAGGATGGTCCACCGTGCAAACAGGATGTTCTGGTCCAGCGTTTTCTGCATCTTCTGGTGACCTAATTTTGTTTCCTAATGTCCACACTATCAGACTGAGCATGTCAGAGGCTCCTGGGAACTAAACGCTGGAGTTAAAAGAGTAAACACACACAGTGATGAATTACACACAGTGATGTGTCACACACGAAGTGATGCATTACACATGAAGTGATGCAGTACACACACGGTGATGTATTACACACAAAGTGATGTATTAGACATGAAGTGATGTATTACACAAACAGGTATGTATTAGACATGAAGTGATGTATTACACACAGTGATGTATTACACACACAGTGATGTATTAGACATGAAGTGATGTATTACACACACAGTTATGTATTAGACATGAAGTGATGTATTACACACACAGTGATGTATTAGACATGAAGTGATGTATTAGACATGAAGTGATGTATTACACAAACAGTTATGTATTACACACACAGTGATGTATTACACACACAGTGATGTATTAGACATGAAGTGATGTATTAGACATGAAGTGATGTATTACACACACAGTGATGTATTAGACATAAAGTGATGTATTACACACACAGTGATGTATTACACACACAGTGATGTATTAGACATAAGGTGATGTATTACACACACAGTGATGTATTACACACACAGTGATGTGTTAGACATGAAGTGATGCAGTACACACACAGTGATGTATTACACACACAGTGATGTATTAGACATGAAGTGATGTTTACACACACAGTGATGTATTAGACATAAAGTGATGTATTACACACCCAGTGATGTATTACACACACAGTGATGTATTACACACAGTGATGTATTAGACATAAGGTGATGTATTACACACACAGTGATGTATTACACACACAGTGATGTATTAGACATAAGGTGATTATCTTGTTGTTTAAGACCTGTCACTGCTGATCTACCTTCCCTGATTGATGCTACAGGCCCTCTCAACAAAACACATGTCCACACTCACAAGTCTGATGCTACAGGCCCTCTCAACAAAACACATGTCCACAGTCACAAGTCTGATGCTACAGGCCCTCTCAACAAAACACATGTCCACACTCACAAGTCTGATGCTACAGGCCCTCTCTCCAAAACACATGTCCTCACACACAAGTCTGATGCTACAGGCCCTCTCCAAAACACATGTCCTCACACACAAGTATGATGCTACAGGCCCTCTCTCCAAAACACATGTCCACACTCACAAGTCTGATGATAGCAATCTCTCTAGTATAAAGACCTCCTCCATTCCTGCCATTATTGAAAGAGATTGTGATACCTCACATCTCAAAATTGGGTTACTTAATGTTAGATCCCTCACTTCCAAGGCAGTTATAGTCAATGAACTAATCACTGATCATAATCTTGATGTGATTGGCCTGACTGAAACATGGCTTAAGCCTGATGAATTTACTGTGTTAAATGAGGCCTCACCCCCTGGTTACACTAGTGACCATACCCCCCGTGCATCCGGCAAAGGCGGAGGTGTTGCTAACATTTCCGATAGCAAATTTCAATTTACAAAAACGAAAAACAATGACGTTTTCGTCTTTTGAGCTTCTAGTCATGAAATCTATGCAGCCTACTCACTCACTTTTTATAGCTACTGTTTACAGGCCTCCTGGGCCATATGCAGTGTTCCTCACTGAGTTCCCTGAATTCCTATCGGATCTTGGAGTCATAGCAGATAATATTCTAATTTTTGGTGACTTTAACATTCACATGGAAAAGTCCACAGACCCACTCCAAAAAACTTTCGGAGCCATCATCGACTCAGTAGGTTTTGTCCAACATGTCTCTGGACCTACTCACTGCCACAGTCATACTCTGGACCTAGTTTTGTCCCATGGAATAAATGTTGTGGATCTTAATGTTTTTCCTCATAATCCTGGATTATCGGACCACCATTTTATTGCGTTTGTAATTGCAACAAATAATCTGCTCAGACCCCAACCAAGGAGCATTAAAAGTCGTGCTATAAATTCTCAGACAACCCAAAGATTCCTTGATGCCCTTCCAGACTCCCTCTGCCTACCCAAGGACGTCAGAGGACAAAAATCAGTTAACCACCTAACCGAGGAACTCAATTTAACCTTGCGCAATACCCTAGATGCAGTTGCACCCCTAAAAATTAAAAACATCTGTCATAAGAAACTAGCTCCCTGGTATACAGAAAATACACGAGCTCTGAAGCAAGCTTCCAGAAAATTGGAACGGAAATGGCGCCACACCAAACTGGAACTCTTCCGACTAGCTTGGAAAGACAGTACCGTGCAGTATCGAAGAGCCCTCACTGCTGCTCGATCATCCTATTTTTCCAACTTAATTGAGAAAAATAAGAACAATCCGAAATTTCTTTTTGATACTGTCGCAAAGCTAACTAAAAAGCAGCATTCGCAAATGGAGGATGGCTTTCACTTCAGCAGTAATACATTTTTGAACTTCTTTGAGGAAAAGATCATGATCATTAGAAAGCAAATGATGGACTCCTCTTTAAATCTGGGTATTCCTCCAAAGCTCCATTGTCCTGAGTCTACACAACTCTGCCAGGACCTAGGATCAAGGGAGATACTAAAGTGTTTTAGTACTATATCTCTTGACACAATGATGAAAATAATCATGGCCTCCAAACCCTCAAGCTGCATACTGGACCCTATTCCAATTAAACTACTGAAAGAGCTGCTTCCTGTGCTTGGCCCTCCTATGTTGAACATAATAAACGGCTCTCTATCCACCGGATGTGTACCAAGCTCACTAAAAGTGGCAGTAATAAAGCCTCTCTTGAAAAAGCCGAATCTTGACCCAGAAATTATAAAAAAACTACCGGCCTATATCGAATCTTCCATTCCTCTCAAAGATTTTAGAAAAAGCTGTTGCACAGCAACTCACTGCCTTCCTGAAGACAAACAATGTATATGAAACGCTTCAGTCTGGTTTTAGACCCCATCATAGCACTGAGACTGCACTTGTGAAGGTGGTAAATGACCTTTTAATGACGTCAGACCGAGGCTCTGCATCTGTCCTCTTGCTCCTAGATCTTAGTGCCGCTTTTGATACCATCGATCACCACATTCTTTTGGAGAGATTGGAAACCCAAATTGGTCTACATGGACAAGTTCTGGCCTGGTATAGAGCTTATCTGTCGGAAAGATATCAGTTTGTCTCTGTGAATGGTTTGTCCTCTGACAAATCAATTGTAAATTTCTGTGTTCCTCAAGGTTCCGTTTTAGGACCACTATTGTTTTCACTATATATTTTACCTCTTGGGGATGTCATTCGAAAACATAATGTTAAATTTCACTGCTATGCGGACGACACACAGCTGTACATTTCAATGAAACATGGTGAAGCCCCAAAATTGCCCTCGCTAGAAGCCTGTGTTTCAGACATAAAGAAGTGGATGGCTGCAAACTTTCTACTTTTAAACTCGGACAAAACAGAGATGCTTGTTCTAGGTCCTAACAAACAAAGAGATCTTCTGTTGAATCTGACAATTAATCTGGATGGTTGTACAGTCGTCTCAAATAAAACTGTGAAGGACCTCGGCGTTACTCTGGACCCTGATCTCTCTTTTGAAGAACATATCAAGACTGTTTTAAGGACAGCTTTTTTCCATCTATGTAACATTGCAAAAATCTGAAACTTTCTGTCCAAAAATGACGCAGAAAAATTAATCCATGCTTTTGTTACTTCTTGGCTGGACTACTGCAATGCTCTACTTTCCGGCTACCCGGATAAAGCACTAAACAAACTTCAGTTAGTGCTAAATACGGCTGCTAGAATCCTGACTAGAACCAAAAGATTTGATCATATTACTCCAGTGCTAGCCTCCCTACACTGGCTTCCTGTTAAGGCAAGGGCTGATTTCAAGGTTTTACTGCTAACCTACAAAGCATTACATGGGCTTGCTCCTACCTATCTTTCCGATTTGGTCCTGCCGTACATACCTACACGTACGCTACGGTCACAAGACGCAGGCCTCCTAATTGTCCCTAGAATTTCTAAGCAAACGGCTGGAGGTAGGGCTTTCTCCTATAGAGCTCCATTTTTATGGAATGGTCTGCCTACCCATGTGAGAGACGCAGACTCAGTCTCAACCTTTAAGTCTTTACTGAAGACTTATCTCTTCAGTAGGTCCTATGATTAAGTATAGTCTGGCCCAGGAGTGTGAAGGTGAACGGAAAGGCTGGAGCAATGGACCGCCCTTGCTGTCTCTGCCTTGCCGGTTCCCCTCTCTCCACTGGGATTCTCTGCCTCTAACCCTATTACAGGGGCTGAGTCACTGGCGTACTGGTGTTCTTCCATGCCGTCCATGGGAGGGGTGCGTCACTTGAGTGGGCTGAGTCACTGACGTGGTCTTCCTGTCTGGGTTGGCACCCCCCCTTGGGTTGTGCCGTGGCGGAGATCTTTGTGGGCTATACTCGGCCTTGTCTTAGGACGGTAAGTTGGTGGTTGGAGACATCCCTCTAGTGGTGTGGGGGCTGTGCTTTGGCAAAGTGGGTGGGGTTATATCCTGCCTGTTTGGCCCTGTCCGGGGGTTTCATCGGATGGGGCCACAGTGTCTCCTGATCCCTCCTGTCTCAGCCTCCAGTATTTATGCTGCAGTAGTTTATGTGTCGGGGGGCTAGGGTCAGTCTGTTACATCTGGAGTATTTCTCTTGTCTTATCCGGTGTCCTGTGTGAATTTAAATATGCTCTCTCTAATTCTCTCTTTCTCTCTTTCTTTCTTTCTCTCGGAGGACCTGAGCCCTAGGACCATGCCTCAGGACTACCTGGCATGATGACTCCTTGCTGTCCCCAGTCCACCTGGCCGTGCTGCTGCTCCAGTTTCAACTGTTCTGCCTGCGGCTATGGAACCCTGACCTGTTCACCGGCCGTGCTTGTTGCACCCTCGACAACTAATATGATTATTATTATTTGACCATGCTGGTCATTTATGAACATTTTAACATCTTGACCATGTTCTGTTATAATATCCACCCGGCACAGCCAGAAGAGGACTGGCCACCCCTCATAGCCTGGTTCCTCTCTAGGTTTCTTCCTAGGTTTTTGGCCTTTCTAGGGAGTTTTTCCTAGGGCGTTTTTCCTAGCCACCGTGCTTCTTTCACATGCATTGCTTGCTGTTTGGGGTTTTAGGCTGGGTTTCTGTACAGCACTTTGAGATATCAGCTCATGTACGAAGGGCTATATAAATACATTTGATTTGATTTGATTTGATGATACAGGCCCTCTCTCCAAAACACATGTCCACATTCACAAGTCTGATGCTACAGACCCTCTCTCCAAAACACATGTCCACATTCACAAGTCTGATTCTACAGAACCTCTCTCCAAAACACATCCACAATACATTTTAGTCATTTAGCATAAACCTGAGAAGATTCTGTACAGGAAGTGGTCTGTCTGACAAGTTGTTGTTCATCTTGGCTCTTTTTATTGAAGACTGAGGATCTTTGCTGTAACGTGACACTTCCTACGGCTCCCATAGGCTCTCAGAGCCCGGGAAAAAGCTGAATGATATCGATGCAGCCCCAGGCTGAAACACATTATTGCGTTTGGATAGTGGCCGGTCAGAGAACTCTGAGACTCATGCTCGTGCACAAGGGCACGAGATGTTTTTATTTGTCTCTCTTTGTACGTATACACGCTTTCCCGGTCGGAATATTATCACTTTTTTACGAGAGAAATTGCATAAAAATTGATTTTAAACAGCGGTTGACATGCTTCGAAGTACGGTAATGGAATATTTACAATTTTTTTGTCACGAAATGCGCCATGCTCATCACCCTTATTTACCCTTTCGGATAGTGTCTTGAACGCACGAACAAAACGCCGCTATTTGGATATAACAATGGATTATTTGGGACCAAACCAACATTTGTTATTGAAGTAGAAGTCCTGGGAGTGCATTCTGATGAAGAACAGCAAAGGTAATAACATTTTTCTTATAGTAAATCTGACTTTGGTGAGTGCTAAACTTGCTGGGTGTCTAAATAGCTAGCCCTGTGATGCCGGGCTATCTACTTAGAATATTGCAAAATGTGCTTTCACCGAAAAGCTATTTTAAAATCGGACATATCGAGTGCATAGAGGAGTTCTGTATCTATAATTCTTAAAATAATTGTTGTGTTTTTTGTGAACGTTTATCGTGAGTAATTTAGTAAATTCACCGGCAGTGTTCGGTGGGAATGCTAGTCACATGCTAGTCACAAGCTAATGTAAAAAGCTGTTTTTTGATATAAATATGAACTTGATTGAACAAAACATGCATGTATTGTATAACATAATGTCCTAGGGTTGTCATCTGATGAAGATCATCAAAGGTTAGTGCTGCATTTAGCTGTGGTTTGGGTTTATGTGACATTATATGCTAGCTTGAAAAATGGGTGTCTGATTATTTCTGGCTGGGTACTCTGCTGACATAATCTAATGTTTTGCTTTCGTTGTAAAGCCTTTTTGAAATCGGACAGTGTGGTTAGATTAACGAGAGTCTTGTCTTTATAATGGTGTAAAATAGTCATATGTTTGAAAAATTGAAGTTTTTGCATTTTTGAGGTATTTGAATATCGCGCCACGGGATTACACTGGCTGTTGAGTAGGTGGGACGAAATCGTCCCACCTAGCCCAGAGAGTTAAGAACAAATTCTCATTTGCAATACTGGCCTACGGCCTACCCCTGGCGATGCTGGGCCAATTGTGCACCGCCCTATGGGTCTCCCAACACCGGCCGGTTGTGATACAGCCTGGAAGGGTTAAGTGGGTTAAGTGCCCAGCTCAAGGGCACATCAAAAGGTTTTTCAGCTAGTCCGCTCAGGAATTTGAACCAATGCCCTTTCAGTGACTGATTCCAACGCTCTTAACCACTAGACTACCTGGCTAGACTTTCCTGTATTTGCATTTATTAAGGTCCCCATTAGTTCCTGCCAATGCAGCAGCTACTCTTCCTGGGGTCCAGCAACATTAAAGCAGTTATATACACTATATATACAAAAGTATGTGGACACCCCTTCAAATTGGTGGATTTGACTATTTCAACCACGCTTAACCTGGTTAGGGGGTCCTCCTGGATCTCCTCACTAGACCTCCGCAGTGGCTACTGGCAGGTGCCCCTCTCCCCAGAGGCCAGAACCAAAACTGCGTTCTCCACTAACAGAGGACACTGGCAGTTCAAGGTCCTGTGCTTCGACCTGTGCAACGCTCCAGCTACTTTTGAGCGTTTGATGGACAGGGTGCTGGATGGCATCCCCGACAGCAGTGTCTGGTATAACTCGATGACATCCTGGCCCATGGCAGCTCCTTCCATTCAGCCCTGGGAGCGCTACAGTGTGTGCTGGAGAGGGTGGCTGCTGCAGGCCTGAAGCTCCACCATGAGAAGTGCCACTTCATGAGGAGAGAGGTGTCCTTCGTTGGCCAACAAGTGGGGGAGGAGGGTATCAGCACCATGGAGGACAAAGTGGGGACCGTCTGAGACTGGCCCACCCCCATCGACCAGCAATAGCTAAAGAGCTTCCTGGGCCTGGCCTCGTACTACAGGAGGTTTGTACGGAGCTTCTCAAGCGTTGCTGCTCCCCTGAACCGCCTGCTGCCAAAAGACAAGGCCTTCACTTGGACAGTGGAGTGCAAGGAGGCCTTCAACACCCTCCAACTTGCACTTATCGAGGCCCCCGTGCTAGACCCCCCGGACCTCACCTTGCCCTTTATTCTGGACACAGATGATGCGAGCAATGTGGGCATGGGTGGGGTGCTGGCTAAGGTGGGGCAGGAGGGGGAGAGAGTGACGGTGTACTTCAGTAAAACATTCAACAAACAAGAGCGCTGTTACTATGTCACCAGGCGGGAGCTCCTCGCTTTTGTGGCTTCCAACACTTTAAGTACTACCTGGGTGGCTTGCCCTTTAGTGGAAGGACTGACCACTCTGCTTTGCAGTGGTGCACAGGGCACACGACCAAAGGGTTGTGGTCAAAGTTTGAGAGACTGGCTGGCTGATGGCGTGCTACAGCGGGCATGGAAGAAGCCAGCCACGGGAGAGGAGAGGTGGCAGGTGGTGGTCCCAAAAGCACTGCGGGAGGCTGTGCTCCAGGGCTCTCATGGGGGGTGGAGACCGGACACTTTGGGGGTCACAAAAACCTTCTGCCACCTCCGTCAGGTCTTTTAGTGGGGGCAGCACAAGAGAGATGTGGATGACTTTTGCCACCGCTGTGACAACTGCACGTCGAGAAAGGGCCCTCCAGGCCACACTCATGCTCAGCTCCAACAGTTCCCAGTTGGGGCTCCCATGGAGAGGGCTGGAGTGGATGTGGTTGGGCCTTTCTCGACCACAGACAGTGGAAACCGCTGCGTGCTCACGGCCATGGACTATTTCACAAAATGGCCGAGGCCTATGCTCTGCTTGACCAGGAGGCAGAGACCATCGTCGATGCCCTGAGAGCGAGGATGTTCAGCAGGTTTGGAGCTGCGGAGTCCATCCACAGGGACCAAGGCAGAAACTTTGAGTCCCATGTGTTCGCCACCATGCGTGAGAGGCTCCTCTCCATCCTCAAAGTGATGGCCTTGTGGAGCGCATCAACAAAACACTTGGACAGCAGCTGGCCATCGTCTCTCTGTCAAACACCAGTGTGACAGGGACAAGCACCTGCCCATGTGCCTCATGGCATGCCACTCCGGTGTCCAAGACTCCACTTCCTGCACGCTTGCCATCCTCATGCTGGAGAGAGACATCCGTACCCTTGCGGAGATGGCGTTTGGTCGGCCCCTAGATAGCCCCCCTGTTCCGGAGTATGTTCCGGAACACTCCTATTCCCCCGTGGCCGGAGTATGCCCAGAGACTCCAGGACTGCCTGGAGAAAGCCCACACCTTCGCCAGAGAGACAACTTTGTCCCTGACCTGTTTGGAGAGCTCCTTGGTCTTCATGGTGCCGCTTGCTCGGTGGTGCCCCATGCTTAGTGGTGTTGCAGACTCTGGGGCCTTTCAAAACATGTGTGTATATACTGAGATCATGTGACAGATGATATGACACTTAGATTGCACAAAGGTGGACTTTATTTAACAAATTTTGTGACTCTGAAGGTAATTTGTGGCACCAGATCTTATTTAGGGGCTTCATAGCAAAGGGGGTGAATAGATAAGCACTCACCACTTTTCCGTTGTTTTTGGCGGGGAATTTATTGAAACAATTTTTTTTTTCATTTCCCTTCACCAATTTGTATTATTTTGTGTATGTCCATTTCATGAAATCCAAATAAAAATCCATTCAAATTAAAGGTTGTAATGCAACTAAATAAGACAAATGCCAAGGAGGTGAATACTTTTGCAATGCACTGTAAAGTGGCCTTTGATTTTAAATCAGTAGGTAGACAGCCACCTCTCTGTGCTACTGATGGCTGTTTAACAATCTGATGGCCTTGAGCTGTTTTTCAATCTCTCTGTCCCATTTTTGCTGCACATGTACTGACCTTGCCTTCTGGATGGAAGCGGGGTGAACAGGCAGTGGCTCGGATGGTTAGTCTTTGCTGATCTTTTTTGCCTTCCTGTGACATCGGGTGTTGTAGGTGTCCTGGAGGGCAGGTAGTTTGCCCCCGGTGAAGCATTTTGCAGACCGCACCACACTCTGGAGAGCGGTGCAGTGCTATACCAGACGGTGATGCAGCCCGACAGGATGCTCTCGATTGTGCACCTATAAAAGTTAGTAACAAGCCACATTTTTTCAGCTTCCTGAGGTTGAAGAGGAGATATTGTGCCTTCTTCACCACACTGTCAGTGTGCGTGGACCATTTCAGTTTGTCGGTGATATGTACACAGAGGAACTTAAAACTTTCCACCTTCTCCACTGCTGTCCTGTGAATGTGGATAGGGGGGTGCTCCCTTTGCTGCTTCCTGAAAGTCCACAATAATCTATTTTGTTTTGCTGACATTAATGAGAGGTTATTTTAATGGCACAACACTCTGAGGGCCCTCACCTCCTCTCTGTAGGTCGTCTCGTTGTTGTTTGTAATCAAGCCTACCACTGTAGTGTGGTCTGCAAACTTCATGATTTGAGTTGGAGGTGTGCATGGCCACGCAGTCATGGGTGAACAGGGAGTACAGAAGGGGGCTGAGAATGCCCTTGTGGGGCCCCAGTGTTGAGGATGAGCAGAGTGGAAATATTGTTTCCTACCTTCCCCACCTGGGGGCGGCCCGTCAGGAAGTCCAGGATGGGGCGGGGTCAAGACCCAGGGACTCAAGCTTAATGATGAGTTTAGAGGGTACTATTTTGTTGAATGCTGAGCTGTTGTCAATGAACAGCATTCTTACATAGGTATTCCTCTTGTCCAGATGGGATACGGCAGTGTGCAGTGGGATGGCGATTGCATCTTCTGTGGACCAATTGGGGCAGTAAGCAAATTGAAGTGGGTCTAGGTTGACAGGTAAGGTGGAGGTGATATGATCCTTGACTAGTCTCTCAAGGCACTTCATGATAACAGAAATGAGTGCTACAGGGCGATAGTCATTTTGTTCGGATACCTTGGCTTTCTTGGGAATAGGAACAATGGTGGCCATCTTCAAGCATGTGGGGACAGCAGACTGGGATAGGGATTGATTGAATATGTTTGTAAACACACTAACCAGCTGGCCTGCTGAGGACCCAGCTTGGGGTAACACGTTTAAGTGTGTTACTCGCGTCGGCCATGGAGAAGGAGAGCCCACAGTCTTTGGTAGCAGGCCGCATCGGAGTAGCAATGGTTGAGCTTGTTACTCGCTCATGTACTGCAATCGATATGCTGATAGAATTTAGGTTGCCTTGTTCTCAAATTAGCATTGTTAATATCCCCAGCCACAATAAATGCAGCCTCAGGATATATGGTTTCCAGTTTGCATAAAGTCCAGTGAAATTCCTTGATGGCCATCTTGGTATCCGCTTGCAGTGGGATATACACGACTGTGACAATAACCGAGGAGAGTTCTCTTGGGAGATAATACGGTCTGCATTTTATTGTGAGGAATTCTAGGCCAGGTGAACAAAAGGGCTTGACTTCCTGTATGTTGTTACAATTACACCATTAATCAATTACACCGGTAATCATGAAACATACACCCCCGCCCTTCTTCTTACTGGAGAGATGTTTATTCCTGTCGGCTCGATGCACTGACAATCCCGTTGGCTGTACTGACTCCAACAGCATGTCCCAAGCTAGCCATGTTTCTGTGAAACAGAGTGTGTTGCAATCCCTGATATCTCTTTGGAAAGCAACTCTTGCCCTAATTTCGTCAACTTTGTTAAATAGGGACTGGGCATTAGCGAGTAATATACTCGGAAGCGGTGGTTGGTGTGCGAGCATCTGAAGCCTCACTAGAAGACCTCTCCAGCACCCACTCATCCGGCCGCGTTGTTTTGGATCAGCCTCTGGAAACACTTCAAATGCTCTGTGATGTCCAGACAAAGGAACTGCCTTGGGAAAGTCGTATCCCTGGTCGTAGTTCTGGTTGTGCTTGTAAGTTGACGTCTCTCTAATATCCAATAGTTCTTCCCGGCTGTATGTAAAAACACTTAAGGTTTTCTGGGCTAACAATTTAATAAATAATACATAAAAATAACTAAAGACTGCACAGTTTCCTAAGGACTAGAAGCGAAGCTGCCATCTCTATCTGTGCAATCTAGGGCCTTAAGAAGGTAGAGCAGTGCTTTATTATGGACAAACTTCTCCCAATTTTATCAACTGTTGCATCAATATGTTTTGACCAAAGAAGTTAACAATCCAAGGTAACTCCAAGCAGTTTTGTTTACTGAACTTGCTCAATTTCCACATTATTCATTACAAGATATAGTTGAGGTTTAGTGTTTAGTGAATGATTTGTCCCAAAACACACATCCATACTCACATGTCAGACGATACAGACCCTCTCTCCAAAACACATCCACACTCACGTTTGATGCTACAGGCCCTTTCTCCAAAACACATCCACACTCACATCATGTCCGGTCCAAATGTTCAACAATAAGACAAATGTTTAAAAAAAAACGAGGATGACAGAGCCAAAACTCTCTTCACATAAGTGATTCAAATACCTTTGTTGAACATTTAAAAAAAAAAATGTTTCATGTTTCGACATTAGCCTTTTGTCAAAGAATATAGGTCCATGTTTTGTATCAAAAATATCTCTAACTTAATTGTTACGTTCTCTCTCATGTACACTTTGATGAAGGGTTCCGTACACTGTAGTTAAGCACAGATAATGTCTTGGGTCGTGTTATTGTGGAACAACCAAAGAGGATGGTGTTAACCGTACTTGGCAGAAACCATGTTGTGTGTTGTTCCATTTCTACCTGCCTCCGGGCGATCCATCACTAACGTCATAGACGTGTTGGTTACGTCGTACTCTTGATGCGTGACATGCTGTCAGGACTGTAGAAAGCTGATGGAACGGATGTATTTTGATCTTTCCATTTCACCTTTCAAGTGACATTGGACTATGGACAGAGGTGTTGGCTGGCTATAAACTTTGGGAGACATGTAATGTGTAGTCGAGAAACTATGGTTGAACTTTGCAGTGTGTTGACTTCAACAGTGCTGGGAGAAGTACGCCATTTCTGTCAGTTTGAGGTCAATATAGAAACTAAAGGTGTACGGAACAGCAGGAATCCAAGGGGTAATTCAAAGTTTGGATTAGAAAAACACAAAGTCAATGATTTGGGACAATGTTAATGACTATGAAGATGTGAGGATGCTGTCTAGTTGTGAGGATGCTGTCTAGTTCAATGTTAGTGAATGTAAAGATGTGAGGATGCTGTCTAGTTCAATGTTATTGACTATAAAGATGTGGGGATGCTGTCTAGTTCAATGTTATTGACTATAAAGATGTGAGGATGCTGTCTAGTTCAATGTTATTGACTATAAAGATGTGGGGATGCTGTCTAGTTCAATGTTATTGACTATAAAGATGTGAGGATGCTGTCTAGTTCAATGTTATTGACTATAAAGATGTGAGGATGCTGTCCAGTTCAATGTTAGTGACTGTAAAGATGTGAGGATGCTGTCTAGTTGTGAGGATGCTGTCTAGTTCAATGTTAGTGACTGTAAAGATGTGAGGATGCTGTCTAGTTGTGAGGATGCTGTCTAGTTCAATGTTAGTGACTGTAAAGATGTGAGGATGCTGTCTAGTTCAATGTTATTGACTATAAAGATGTGAGGATGCTGTCCAGTTCAATGTTATTGATTGTAAAGATGTGAGGATGCTGTCTAGATGTGAGGATGCTGTCTAGTTCAATGTTAGTGAATGTAAAGATGTGAGGATGCTGTCTAGTTCAATGTTAGTAACTGTAGGGCCGTCCCTGTAGCTCAGTTGGTAGAGCATGGTGTTTGCAACGCCAGGGTTGTGGGTTCAATTCCCACGGGGGGCCAGCACATAAAAAAATGTATGAAATGTATGCGTTCACTACTGTAAGTCGCTCTGGATAAGAGCGTCTGCTAAATGACTAAAATGTAAATGTAAAATGTAAAGATGTGAGGATGCTGTCTAGTTCAATGTTAGTGACTATAAAAATGTGAGGATGCTGTCTAGTTGTGAGGATGCTGTCTAGTTAAATGTTAGTGACTGTAAAGATGTGAGGATGCTGTCTAGTTCAATGTTATTGATTGTAAAGATGTGAGGATGCTGTCTAGTTCAATGTTATTGACTATAAAGATGTGAGGATGCTGTCCAGTTCAATGTTATTGATTGTAAAGATGTGAGGATGCTGTCTAGATGTGAGGATGCTGTCCAGTTCAATGTTATTGATTGTAAAGATGTGAGGATGCTGTCCAGTTCAATGTTATTGACTGTAAATATGTGAGGATGCTGTCTAGTTCAATGTTATTGATTGTAAAGATGTGAGGATGCTGTCCAGTTCAATGTTATTGATTGTAAAGATGTGAGGATGCTGTCTAGATGTGAGGATGCTGTCCAGTTCAATGTTATTGATTGTAAAGATGTGAGGATGCTGTCCAGTTCAATGTTATTGACTGTAAATATGTGAGGATGCTGTCTAGTTCAATGTTATTGATTGTAAAGATGTGAGGATGCTGTCCAGTTCAATGTTATTGATTGTAAAGATGTGAGGATGCTGTCCAGTTCAATGTTAGTGACTGTAAAGATGTGAGGATGCTGTCTAGTTCAATCCAGGACACTTGATAATTTTTTTGTGGATTTCTGAACAATCTGCATTTTGTTAATGAATTATTCTTTACCTCACGTCAGTCTCATCTGAACGGTGCAAATTGTTGGTTATCTGCATGAACCCAGCCTTTACTATAAATCATCCAATCATCCAAATCACCACTTGGCTTAATCATTTATTTACTAAATAAATAATCACAGAAATGCATAACAAACAAACAGTAGATTTTGGTTACTGACAATGATAGGGAAGATCCCCTAGTGGGCTAAACCGATATGACGGCTTGCTGGACAAAGGGAAGGGGGTGTGGACTGAGAAAGAGCGTGAAAGACAAAATGGATTCATTACAAAGTCTATAATTATATACATTGAAACGCTAATCCTTCGCACATAAATGGCCGCTCATTCTAGAATAATTGCGAGTACATATTTACGGTGTGTGCCATTGTTGTCTTCTCTGTTGGAATCCGGTCCGTCTGCTGGAGAGTTCATCCGAGTCTCTCTCTCTCTTTCTGTTTCCCTGAAGACCAATGTATTTTGTGGTTAGAATGGATACTTCAGAGTACCATTCAGAAATGTTCACATAGAATAGATGTTTCGGCGGTTGTCGGTATTCTCGTCCTCGGTTTACTTCATTTCTAGCTGCAGACTAGTACTTCGTATCAAAGTTTTGCTCTTATTCTGTAGGGATCGATAGTCTCAGAGTTTAACCATTTCCAGCCGTGTAGCCAATGCTCCACATGGTATGGTTAGGAATTCAACAACCATTGCAACCTTTGCTTACACCAGGGTTTGCATGGTCTTAACTGTTCACAATCACAGCTCACGCTGTGGGTTTGCTTAGTCTTAACCTGTTAGGGCTAGGGGGCAGTATTGACACGGCTGGATAAAAACGTACCCGATTTAATCTGGTTACTACTCCTGCCCAGTAACTAGAATATGCATATAATTATTGGCTTTGGATAGAAAACACTCCAAAGATTCTAAAACAGTTTGAATGGTGTCTGTGAGTATAACAGAACTCAAATGGCAGGTCAAAACCTGAGAAGATTCTGTACAGGAAGTACCCTGTCTGACCATTTCTTGGCCTTCTTTGCCATCTCTATCCATTACAAAGGATCTCTGCTGTTACGTGACACTTCCTACGGCTGCCATAGGCTCTCAGAAGGCGGCAAAAAGCTGAATCGTGGCTTTGCAGGCTCTGGCTGAAAAAAAGTAGCGCGTTTGGGTAGTGGCTGGTTACAGTACTGTGAGACTCAGGCTCGTGCCCGCGTCGACCGAAAGCTTTGTTTTCTTTCCTCTGTTTACCTAAACGGAGATTCCCGGTCGGAATATTATCGCTTTTTTACGAGAAAAATGGCATAAAAATTGATTTTAAACAGCGGTTGACATGCTTCGAAGTACGGTAATGGAATATTTAGAATTTTTTGTCACGAATTGCGCCATGCTCGTAACCCTGATTTACCATTTCGGATAGTGTCTGGAACGCACGAACAAAACGCCGCTATTTGGATATAACGATGGAATATTTTGGACCAAACCAACATTTGTTATTGAAGTAGCAGTCCTGGGAGTGCATTCTGACGAAGACAACAAAGGTAATCAAACTTTTGTAATAGTAAATCTGACTTTGGTCAGGGCTAAACTTGGTCGGTGTCTAAATGGCTAGCCGTGATGGCTGGGCTATCTACTGAGAATATTGCAAAATGTGCTTTCACCGAAAAGCTATTTTAAAATCGGACACCTCGATTGCACAAAGGAGTTCTGTATCTATAATTCTTAAAATAATTGTTATGTTTTTTGTGAACGTTTATCGTGAGTAATTTAGTAAATTGTTAGTAAATTCCCCGGAAGTTTGCGGGGGGTATGCTAGTTCTGAACGTCACATGCTAATGTAAAAAGCTGTTTTTTGATATAAATATGAACTTGATTGAACAAAACATGCATGTATTGTATAACATAATGTCCTAGGATTGTCATCTGATGAAGATCATCAAAGGTTAGTGCTGCATTTAGCTGTCTTCTGGGTTTATGTGACATTATATGCTAGCGAATTCGTCCCGCCTAGCCCAGAGAGGTTAAGTGTCCACGAACCATTCTCACACTCTCAAAGGTGGACATATTGTTTAAAACTCCCATTCTGGGGATTTAGGAGTTTGGCCAAATGAAATCCCTTGTTCACTCTTTGGTTTTTCTCTCTCTCTCTCTGCATAAAAATGGGGAGAGAGTCTCCGCCAGTAATTTATGACCTGAGATAACAGAACCTGGGTGTAGAAGAGAGTGAGAGGGAGGGGGAAGCAACGATCTACACCAAGAAAGGGCCACGTCATGACTCACCCAAGAGAGTGTTTTGAATGATGTATCCTGCAGAAGATGGGTGTCTATCTCTCAGTTATACCCCCGACAGAGTGTATAAATATTTTATCCTGCAGTAGAAGGGTCTCTACGTCTCAAGTGTACCCCCCCGATAGATTGTATTAATATTTTATCCTCTTGAGCTGTCAAAAATCGTAGTCCCCGAAATTGCATAAAACTAAACCTGTAAGGCTGCGCCACATACAGCATGTCTGGTTTCAGCTCGCTGATGTGCTTCCAATTGTGTGCATCACACTGCCACATATGTCAGTGGTCCTACACAACCTAGTTTCGTAAGAGCCCCCTGATAAATGTTCATTGGCTGAGGGAGGCTCATGTTATGTCAACAGCTATAGGCGGAGTACCATGTGAGGTAGAGTGAACTGCAAAATACCGTTTTACTCATCTGGTAGGAGAGAATCCGATCAAAAATATAAATGTCTTCTCTGTAGGACTTGACATCAATCATATTTATTGATAAAGTCCTTCTTTACATCAGCTGATGTCTCAAAATGCTGTACAGAAACCCAGCCTTAAACCCCAAACAGCAAGCAATGCAGACATCACCCACCACCCCCATACCTCTTAAAAGGTCAAACAAATTAACATGTTCACTAAATATGTGTGAGTTTGTCTGATATGGACACAAGGTATACCAAACGAACCGCCTGGACCTTAAAGGTTGTATGTTGGGGGGTGGGGGTATAAAACAATTAATCCTTAATGTCATGTCGTGTCATGTCATGTACCCTCTTTTTAAAATGTTTGTAAAGGGTGAAAAGCCTTATTCATTCACATTAATAATCAATATCATTTTTTGTTTAACACTCAAGATTTTTTTGTTGTTGTAATAAATTCAGTAAGTCTCACACAAATACAGATCAGTCCACTGTGTTCTACAGCTCCCAAGCTTTCTGTGGATATAAGGGTTTCATAGTCAATTCTTCATGGCCCTCTACTTTCTTTTATCCAGGCATAGCAAATATACAGAAAGATTTTATAGCTCCAAGGCTGTCAGCTCAAGACTTACCCTGCGGCAGAATGGTGTCTATATCTCAGTTATACCCCCAACAGAGTGTATTAATAGTTTATCCTGCAGTAGAAGGGTGTCTATCTCTCAGTTATACCCCCAACAGAGTGTATTAATAGTTTATCCTGCAGTAGAAGGGTGTCTATCTCTCCACCTCTCTCTCTCTCTCTCTCTCTCTCCCCAACTAGAGGGTTTTAGATAAGACAGCACACTTGCCACGGCTACTTTTACATCTAATGTACAAAAGGCAGACGCGGGTGAGCAAGAGACGTATAATTAAGTTATTTTGGATCACAGATATTTGGAGAATCATGAGAGTGAGTGCCGTGTTGACATACTGTTGGGATGTGAGGATGGAATACAGGTGGAATATGTATGTGATAGAATACAGGTGGAATACATGTGGAATATATGACAGGTGGAATACAGTGATACTGCTGGATAATAATTTTACCACTGTATGATGGTATGACTAATGGTAACCTCATGTACTATAGAAAAACCTTCTAAGGCACTGTATCGCAGTGTTAGAGGGGTCCCTACAGACCTGGGTTTGATCCCGGGCTGTACCATAACAGGCCGTGATCATAAGTCCTATAGGGCGGTGCACAATTGGCCCAGCGTCGTCCGGGAGGGGAGGGTTTGGCTGGGTGACTTTACTTGGTTCATCATGCTCTAGCGACTCCTTGTGGCTGGGCCTGGCGCCTGCAAGCTGATCCCAGTCGTCAGTTGAACTGTGTTTCCTCCAACACATTGGTTCGGCTGGCTTCCGGGTGTTGTTTCGGAGGAGAAAAGGACTTGACCTTCGCCTCCCGAGCCCGTTGGGGAGTTGCAGTGATAAGACAAGATGGAAATTGGGGAGAAAAAGAGGTTAATAAGAAATACATTCCACTCGTAGCTACACCATCCGTTTCTAGCACACATTCTACAAGCTTTTCGGATCGTAAATCTACACACATTTTGATTAACATCCTTTTGATTTACAGTCATAGTTCAATAAAATGTTCAATGTTTTTTTAACCTCTTGGGGCTAGGTGGGACGCTAGCGTGCCACCTGTGGTGCACTCCATCAACAGCAGGTGCATTTCAAGAGCGGCAAATTTGAATCCAAATAAATGTCAAAATTCAAATTTTTCAAAAATACAACTATGTTACACCATTTGAAAGATAAACATCTCCTTAATCTAACCACGTTTTACGATTTCAAAAAGGTTTTACGGCGAAAGCATAAATTTAGAGTATGTTAGGACAGTACATTTACAAGAGTTGTGTGTAATGTTTTGTCAAGTCAAAGACAGGGTCACCAAAACCATAAAACCAGCTAAAATGATACACTAACCTTTTACAATCTCCATCAGATGACACTCCTAGGACATTATGTTAGACAATGCATGCATTTTTAGTTCTATCAAGTTCATATTTATATACAAAAACAGCGTTTTACTATGGCATTGATGTTGAGGAAATCGTTTCCCTCCAATAACCGGCAGTCAAGTCAGCGTCACAAATTAAATAATTAAAATTAGAAAACATTGGTAAAATATTATATTGTCATTTAAAGAATTATAGATTTACATCTTTTGAACGCAATCAACTTGCCAGATTTAAAAATAACCTTACTGGGAAATCACACTTTGCAATAATCTGAGCACTGTGCCCAGAAAAATACGCGTTGCGATACAGACTAGACGTCATGTTGGGGAGATCTAAAATCGAAAATACTATGTAAATAATCCATTACCTTTGATTCTCTTCATCAGATGTCACTTCCAGGTATCACAGGTCCATAACGAATGTAGTTTTGTTCAAAAAAGCTCATCATTTATGTCCAAAAATCTCCGTCTCGTTAGCACATGATGTAAGCCAGCCGGACTTCTCGTCATGAACGAGGGGAAAAAATATATTTCCGTTCGTTCAAACATGTCAAACGTTGTATAGCATAAATCATTAGGGCCTTTTTTAACCAGAACATGAATAATATTCAAGGTGGACGAATGCATAGCCTTTTATAACGTATTGGAACGAGGGTACCCAACATGAAGTAGCGCGCCAGGTGTCTAATGGGACATCACCGTTCCATGGCTCTTGTTCGGTCAGATCTCCCTCCAGAAGACTCAAAACACTTTGTAAAGGCTGGTGACATCTAGTGGAAGCAATAGGAAGTGCCAAAATATTCCTAAACCCCTGTGTTTTTCAATGGGATAGCTTTAAAGTCAATACAACACATCAGGTATCCACTTCCTGTCAGAAAATGTCTCAGGGTTTTGCCTGCCAAATGAGTTCTGTTATACTCACAGACACCATTCAAACAGTTTTGGAAACTTTAGAGTGTTTTCTATCCATATATAATAAGTATATGCATATTCTAGTTACTGGGTAGGATTAGTAACCAGATTAAATCGGGTACATTTTTTTTATCCAGACGTGCAAATGCTGCCCCCTAGACCCAACAGGTTAATAAAGCAGGATGAGTTACAGATATGCTGCTTCATAGAGGTGCTGGGTTCAGACACCATTCCACCATAACAAATAACACAATATGGCGTAAATGAAATTAAGGAAGTTAGGCGCATGGGAGCAGATATTGGGTAGCAAACGGAACCTTTTATTAGGCGAACCAAAAACACACGGCACAAAGAACCCGAAATACAATACGGGTTGAAATAACCCAGCGCAACCAGCCTAACATGCGCATACATGAAACAATCAACAATCCCACACAAAGACATGGGGGGGGGGGGACAGAGGGTTAACCTCTCTAGGGTATGTGGGACGAAATCGTCCCACCTACTCAACAGCCAGTGGAATCCCGTGGCGCGATATTCAAATACCTTAGAAATGCTATTACTTCAATTTCTCAAACATATGACTATTTTACACCATTTTAAAGACAAGACTCTCGTTAACCCTTTCACACGTACCATCACACGGGGTGTGATCGTTCTACAGTGGTCCCTGAAGCGTACGATCACACCCCGTGTGATTAGACCACTAATTTAGAATGCTCATTTAGAACGGCCAGTTTCGAATGACGCAACAATCAACATTTGAGCTGGCCACACTTTTTTCAGAAACTATTTACACAAACAGTCCTTACGTAAACTATACCATGAATTAGCTAATAGCAATTACTATGTACAATTATTGAAAGTAATCCGACAATTAGTTTCAGCGCGCAGCTGGCCACACCTTTTTCAGAAACTATTTACACAAACACAGTCCTTACAAAGTTATGTCCAGAATGTGAGCAGTTTATTTTTGGATGCAATGTTCAGATATTCACAGAAGTATCTATAGCATAACACAATCATCCTAACCGGAAAAATGTAGGCTACATTTGTCCTAGCGCTGAGGAAAGATTGACGCAACACAAGCGGTCGTATTTTCTAACTCTCGGCTGACATAAACTACACTATGAATTAGCTAATAGCAATTACTATTTACAATTAATCACATCACGGGTTTGCTCACCGTTGATCAAAATAATTGAGTAAAACACTTTCTAGAAATCGAAAGTAATCCGACGATTAGTTTCAGCGCGCAGCCATGCATTTTTTTCCTCACAGAAACCGAAGATAATAACAGACAAGATGAGTCCGGTCTGTTTATAGTATGCACGTTGAAGGGGTGTGTCTACTGTCGTTCACATCCCACCATTCATTTCCAGAAGTCCTCAAAAAATGAGTGAACTCTTACTCACCTCATTTTGTTATAACATCTTTGGTCAGACGATTACGTGAAACCCAGAATGTATTGTATGTCAACAAACATGGCTCCATACACATAGCTGGAATTAGCTTAGCTCATCATAATCAGTATAACCTTCAAATAAGTATTTTACACACATAATATGTGCCCATTACAATCTATGCAAGAATCGGAATGCATGATTTGTCACCTAGAATTGAAAACATGTGAATAAAACAGTAAATACACAAATAATTACCACACAAAACATTTTCTGATGGTGATTTATTGATACAAGTGACGCATGCCGGCAGTCAATCACGTACCCTCTCACTCTGAGCCATTCAGTGTTGTTGTTTATGTATGTAGCTCGTGAGCTAAGCTGTAGCAATAGCAATGTCTTTCAAAAGGAGACAACTCACAAATGTGGAAATTCTGGAGATTTTTTAAAATTCTGACAATGAGTCTGAGTATGAAAGTCAGGAATCAGATTCTGACAGTGACAGTGAGGAGCTGCCCCCCAACCTTGTAGCCATTGAGAACCCTGAATCTGAGGTTCCCTTGTCCACTGACAAAGTACCAGGTCCCTTTGAAGATGCTGGTGGTGATGGAGGCAGACCGACAGTGGATGAAGTACAAGAGTTCTGTGGTAGCTGGAAGGCCGCCAGCCATTTCACCCCTCCTGGCCCTGCTGTTTGCTTTGACGAGTCCCAGTCTGGAGTGCAACGCCCCTTGCCATTTCCAACTGAGGCAGAGTGCTTCAAGTTGTTTCTGACAGAGGAGCTCGTGGGAAACATAGTACAGGAGACCAATCGCTATGCCTTGGAGCTACAGGAGAAGAGAGAGCCAGGAGTGAGGGGGAAACTCGCTAAATGGGTGACAACCACAATTAGTGAAATGTATACCTTCCTGGTGACAGTCCTCCTCATGGGGATAGTAAAGAAGAACTCCCTAAGAGACTACTGGAGCACAGATCCTATGTTTGCAACTCCCTTCTTTGCCACCCTCTTTTCCCAAGACCGCTTCCTAATTCTGCTGCGATGCCTGCATTTCGTCAACAATGCTACTGCCATCCTAAGTGACCCGTTATACAAAATAAGAATTGTTCTTATCAGCCTGACATCAGCATTTGGTCGGGTCTTTGTGCCATACAAGGACCTATGCATTGATGAGTCCCTGATGTTATGGAAAGGTAGGCTGGCGTTCCGTCAATATATTCCCTCCAAAAGGCACAGGTTTGGGGTCAAGTTCTTTGTCATGTGCGACGTGAAGACAGGATATGTCCTGGATATTATAGTGTACACAGGGTCTACCACTGACATCAAACATTATGAGGGGCTTGGGGTGTCTGGGTCCATGGTGATGACCATGCTGGCTCCTCATCTCGGCAAGGGACACACTTTGTACGTGGACAATTGGTACAGCAGTCCCACACTCTTCCAGCATCTGCTCTCCAACAGCACAGGGGCCTGTGGCACAGTCAGGTCGAACAGGAAGGGGATGCCGGCATTCGGATGCAGGAAGATGCAGAGAGGGGAGGTGGAGTTCCAGGAGAACGGTCAACAGCTGGCAGTAAAGTGGCATGACAAAAGAGACGTCCATGTCCTCTCCACTGTCCATACAGCAACCATGTCGGCCACAGGGAAGGTGGACCACCTGACGGGAGAGAGAAAGATAAAACCAGATTGTGTGCTAGACTATAACCTCAAAATGGGGGCCGTGGATAAGGCGGACATGATAAACAGCTTTGTGGAATGCACTCGGAAAAAGACCAAGTGGTATAAGAAGATATTTTTCCAGCTGATCGACACTGCTGTCCTCAACGGCAGCATAGTTCACCGCCAACTAACAGGTGAGATGATTACTGAACAAGGTATTTTTGTAATTGGATGTACAGTTCACATACAAATCCATTATGCAATTACAGTGACAATATCTCACCAACCTACCCACTGCCTCATCATCCTCTAACTTTCCTCATCCTCCCCACTCCCTCATAGGTAAAGTAATTACCTACCAAAAATACAGAGAGAACCTCATGAGAGAGCTGTTGGAGGAGCACCCTCCACTGGGGGTCGCCCTGCTTTAGACAATCCCCTACGCCTCACTGCACGGCATTTTCCCTGCAAAGTCCCTCAAACTGCTGCTCAAGGTAGTCGCACACGGAGGCACTGCAAAGTCTGCCTGTCTGGCGCCAGGAGAAGTAAGCAGAGGAAGATGACAAAATACATGTGTTTAGCTTGTGATACACCTCTATGTATTTCACCATGCTTTGAGGAGTATCACATGCTCAAGCATTATTGAGCACATCTGCAGCAATAAGTGACTGACTGACCTGACAGGTGACTTGACAGGTGACCTGCCATGATACTATGCCTTTAGAGGTGGGGGTGGAAATGCAGTTGTTGTTCAGTCACTGCATGAATATTAAATATGGGTTATGCATATTCAATTTTTTGTCCTCTAGTAAAACAAGTTGTTGTTGAACCAACTTCCAATACTTCAATAAAATAGACGACTATTACATATTGGCCTATGTGTTTTCTTGCTGTGTTTCCATCCAGTAAAACTGTTAAGGAGAGAACGTTAGCATACAAAAGCTGTCCTCAATCTTCAGCTCGAAAGATGTCCAGTTATGATATTGGCAAATACTGTTTGTGGTTTCTGAAAGTACAGAATAAAGAGGAATTATTAATTAGAATACAATATAAGGATATAGCAATAAAACAATATTACAAATAACATAATAAACACAGCTATAAAAATAGTTTATTGCATTGACAAAATCACAGATTTGAGTTATAACAGTAAGAAACTAACTTTTGAGCTCCACAAGGGGGCAAGGCAGGGCAGAACAGAGCCATGCTGAATAGACCAAATAAACAAACCATGGTCATATGTTTTATTTTATTTAACTAGGCAAGTCATTTAACAGCAAATTATTATTTACCTATGATGGCCTACACCGGCCAAACTCGGACAACGCTGGGCCAATTGTGCGCTGCCCTATGGGACTCCCAATCACAGCCAGTTGTGATACAGCCTGGATTTGAACCAGGGTGTCTGTAGTGATGCCTCTAGCACTGAGATGCAGTGCCTTTGAGCGCTGCGCCACTAGGGAGTCATAAGGCCATGTAGCTTCAAAATACAACACAAGCTAATACTTCTCCGACGCAACTAGCATTGTTTTACAGAGCTAATAGAAGAATGTAGCTAGCTACCTAAGCACGATTGAATATAACACCATGAAGGTGGGCCTCCCTGTGGCTCAATTGGTAGAGCATGGTGTTTGCAATGGTGTTTGCAACGCCAGGGTTGTGGGTTCGATTCCCACAGGGGGCCAGTACGGAAGAAAAAAAAAACGTATGAAATGTATTCATTCACTACTGTAAGTCGCTCTGGATAAGAGTGTCTGCTAAATGACTAAAATGAAAAGTTATAAAATGAGTAACGTCCCCTCGCTTATAAGAAGTATACATTATTCTCGCTACGGCATACAGAAACTATTATAACGTAATAAGGCACTTACTTAGAAACGCAGCATGGATTTGAACCAGGGAGTCTGTAGTGACGTCTCTAGCACCGTGCTGTGCCTTTGACCCCGTGCTGTGCCTTTGACCGCTGCGCCACTAGGGAGTCATAAGGCCATGTAGCTTCAAAATACAACACAAGCTAATACTTCTCCGACGCAACTAGCATTGTTTTACAGAGCTGATAGAAAAATGTAGCTAGCTACCTAAGCACGATTGAATATAACATAAAGGTTATAAAATGAGTAACGTTACCTCACGTGTCCGCGGTTATAAAGAATATACACAAATCTATTATGCTCCATACATACAGTACGCTACAATAGAAACGACATACATAAACTATTACAATGTAATAATGCACTTACTTTGATAGAAACGCACACATTTCCAAAGTTATTATTAGTAACGAAAACAATGAGGGCAACAGATGGAAAATGTGAACACGTGTGCAGATCCTGTTCTGACGGGAGATTAGCAAATGTCTGCAGACTTGAACTGCACAAACAATTGGAAAGTGCTTGGGGAATTTTGTCCGGGTCAGAAATGTCCCAAAAATTAAATTGTCCGCAAAAGTAAAAATGACTATTTTTATGTGAATGAATGAGGAGGCGGAACACACCTAAATTCAAACTGTTCTTAGAAAATAAAAACTTGTTAGAAAATCATTTGAAATTGAAGTTGAAACAGCCTATAAATAAAAACAGTCTGCGTGCTTTGGTTTGAGGGCAGCGCGGATTAAATGCACTGTTACGTAACAATCACATTCTGGAATGGAGAGAACATTCTAACATCACGTGCACAAAAAAACTCACGCTGTGGCAACCGTTAGAGATATTTGGAACTCACACGTGAAAGGGTTAATCTAACCACACTGTCCGATTTCAAAAAGGCTTTACAATGAAAGCAAAACATTAGATTATGTCAGCAGAGTACCCAGCCAGAAATAATCAGACACCCATTTTTCAAGCTAGCATATAATGTCACATAAACCCAAACCACAGCTAAATGCAGCACTAACCTTTGATGATCTTCATCAGATGACACTCCTAGGACATTATGTTATACAATACATGCATGTTTTGTTCAATCAAGTTCATATTTATATCAAAAACCAGCTTTTTACATTAGCATGTGACGTTCAGAACTAGCATACCCACCGCAAACTTCCGGTGAATTTACTAAATTACTCACGATAAATGTTCACAAAAAACATAACAATTATTTTAAGAATTATAGATACAGAACTCCTTTATGCAATCGCTATGTCCGATTTTAAAATAGCTTTTCGGCAAAAGCACATTTTGCAATATTCTGAGTAGATAGCTCGCCATCACGGGCTAGCTATTTTGACACCCACCAAGTTTGGCACTCACCAGACTCAGATTTACTATAAGAAAAATTGGATTACCATTGCTGTTCTTCATCAGAATGCACTCCCAGGACTTCTACTTCAATAACAAATGTTGGTTTGGTTCAAAATAATCCATAGTTATGTTCAAATATCCTCTGTTTTGTTCGTGCGTTCAAGACACTATCCGAAGGGTAACGAAGGGTGACGCGCCGGCGCGTATCGTGACAAAAAAAATCGAAATATTCCATTACCGTACTTCGAAGCATGTCAAACGCTGTTTAAAATCAATTTTTATGCGAGTTTTCTCGTAAAAAAGCGATAATATTCCGACCGGGAAACCCTGTTTTCGTTCAAAGACTAAAAATCGAAAATGGACTCTTCTCGTGCACTCGCGCGCCAGTCTCATTGTTCTCTGATCGACCACTTACCAAATGCGCTACTGTTTTTCAGCCATGGCCTGCAAAGTCATCATTCAACGTTCTGCCGCCTTCTGAGAGCCTATGGGAGCCGTAGGAAGTGTCACGTTACAGCAGAGATCCTCAGTTTTCAATAAAGAGAGTGTAGAAGGCCAAGAAATGGTCAGAGAGGGCACTTCCTGTAAGGAATCTTCTCAGGTTTTTGCCTGCCATATGAGTTCTGTTATACTCACAGACACCATTCAAACAGTTTTAGAAACTGTAGGGTGTTTTTTATCCAAATCAAACAATTATATGCATATTCTAGTTTCTGGGCAGTTCTAATAACCAGATTAAATCGGGTACGTTTTTTATCCGGCCGTGCAAATACTGCCCCCTACCCCCAACAGGTTAAAAGTACATTTAAACATACAGTAACTTCTCTGCCAGAGAGGTTGGAGGAGTACAGCCTTTATAACAGGAGCTAAATCTTTATGCTTAAAAATTTGGAAAGTTGAGTTGATTTTATTTTATTTTACTTGTGTAAAAATTGTCCACAAACAATTTGTAGCCCTTCCCCAGGAGCTGAAAATCTAGCAACTCCATGACAGAGTCATAGCTAAGCCCCTTACCGGTCGCAGAACTGCTCTTCCCCTCGTAGACCAAAAAATTGCACGTGTACGCACACGCAGAATCGGCTAAAACAAACAGTTTGTAACCCCACTTGGTCGGCTTGTTACGCATGTACTGTTTTAGTCCAATTCTGGCCTTTGAGGCTACCATCCTCTCATCGATGGACAGGTTCTGGGCGGGCTGAAAATAGGTCTTGCAGGCCTCAACCATACTCTGGTAGAGAGGTTTGATCTTGCAGAGCCTATCAAACCCTGCTGTGCCTCGCTTCTTCTCGTTCTCCTCATCAACTTGAGGGTCACTGATGTGAAGCGCCTGTGAGATGGTCAGGAACCTTTTACATGAAATGACAGTGCTGGGGAAAGGCAGGTTATAAAGGGGTGCAGTTTTCCAGTAGTCTTTGAGAGTCTTCAGCTTTACAATACCCATGTAAATTACTATGGAAAAGTAGCTGAACATGTGTGCCACGGAAATGTGCTTCCAAGCCTCTTTCTTGCCGTCCTGCTTCTTTGCACCATACTTGTTTGTATTAACCTCTTGGGGCTATGTGGGACGCTAGCGTGCCACCCGTGGTGCACCCTATCAACAGCAGGTGCATTTCAAGAGCGGCAAATTTGAAACCAAATAAATGTCAAAATTCAAATTTTTCAAACATACAACTATCTTACACCCTTTGAAAGATAAACATCTCCTTAATCTAACCACGTTGTCCGATTTCAAAAAGGTTTTACGGCGAAAGCATAAAGTTAGATTATGTTAGGAGAGTACATTGACAATAGCTGTGTGTAATGTTTTGTCAATTCAAAGACAGGCGTCACCAAAACCATAAAACCAGCTAAAATTATGCACTAACCTTTGACAATCTCCATCAGATGACACTCCTAGGACATTATGTTAGACAATGCATGCATTTTTAGTTCTATCAAGTTCATATTTATATCCAAAAATAGCGTTTTACTATGGCGTTGATGTTCAGGAAATCGTTTCCCTTCAATTACCGGCAGTCAAGTCAGCACCACAAATTAAATAATTAAAATTAGAAAACATTGGTAAAATATTATATTGTCATTTAAAGAATTATAGATTTACATCTCTTGAACGCAATATATTTACGTTCGTTCAAACATGTCAAACGTTGTATAGCATAAATCATTAGTGCCTTTTTTTAACCAGAACATGAATAATATTCAAGGTGGACGAATGCATTCTCTTTTAAAACGTATTGGAACGAGGGTACCCAACAAGACCTCGCGCGCCAGAGTCTAATCGGCCATCACCGTTCCAAGGCTCTTGTTCGGTCAGATCTCATAGTAGAAGACTCAAAACACTTTGTAAAGACTGGTGACATCTAGTGGAAGCAATAGGAAGTGCCAAAACATTAATCAGCCCCTGTGTGTTTCAATGGCATAGGCTTAAAGGTAATTCAAAAGATCAGGTATCCACTTCCTGTCAGAAAATGTCTCAGGGTTTTGCCTGCCAAATGAGTTCTGTTATACTCACAGACACCATTCAAACAGTTTTAGAAACTTTAGGGTGTTTTCTATCCATATATAATAAGTATATGCATATTCTAGTTACTAGGTAGGATTAGTAACCAGATTAAATCGGGTAAGTTTTTTTATCCAGCCGTGAAAATACTGCCCCCTAGCCCCAACAGGTTAAAGATCAGGGAATCAACAACTGAGGTGGTGAAAAAAAGCTGGAAAAGTTGCATGGGGCTGTACTTAGAGGTCATGTCTAGCTGAGGTCCTGGTGGCCTTTTTGGTCTGAACAATGGAGGAGGTGGGGCCACATCCTCCTCTTGCACAGAGTGCCAGCACCCCTCCTCCTCTCTGCCAGCAGGTTCCACACCTCCCCTCCTCCGTTTCTTTGTCCCGGACTTCACACCTCTAGATGGCCGGTGGGGTTATGTGTGGTGCCAGAGACAGCAGGGTTCCTCCTGGAAGGACCAGCTTCAGTGGGGGATGGGCAGTCAGAGGGGGGCTCCCAGTCAGAGTCACTATCACTGTGAAATAATGACACACACAGAACCATTCACTAAGGTCAATTGCATTTCCAAAATATTGTTTTGATAATATACAATGTAAATAAACTTGCTAACATATACAGACACACAGACACAGATTCTATATAGGAGCAGGGAACCATTCAATAAGGTCAATTGCGTTTCCAAAATATTGTTTTGATAATATACAATGTAAATAAACTTGCTAACATACACAGACACACCGACACAGATTCTATATAGGAGCAGGGAACCATTCACTAAGGTCAATTGCATTTCCAAAATATTGTTTATATAAAACGATAAAACTCAAATGAATAATATCTTATATTATTAATTTCAAATAACGGTACTCACAGGTCTAATATTGCATCTTCTCCATGAATGAACATGTCCTCAGTTTTCGAATCCACAGAGTGAACACTATCCGAATCAAATGTATATAATTCACTATCACTTTCCCGATCTATTTCCTCTATAATCTCTCTAACATCTCTATAATTCAATTTAGCCTTCGATTTCCCTGATTTGGCTGCCATAACTAAGGTAAAAACAATACTAATAAACGAAAATCCTGCGCGTAAACAACATGGCTACTCCAGTTGAAATTTCAATGGCGAATGGTTGTCTTGTCTTTACGCGTGAGTTTTAGACGTAGGATCATCTTCCTGGTTCCAATCATCCCACATTGCCGTTTACCTCAGCTCATTGGCTATCTACCAAGCTAGATTTCAAGACGATCAGTGGTCATTGGGCCGAAATACAGTCAATCAATGAAGCACTGGCCATATCATTGGTGCGCAATGAGGTCGGAGGTTGGTGTGTTCAAATGAGTACCTATCGGTCAATAGGTCCCGGGAAAGAACAAGCATGTTTGGCTGTGCTACTAACAAACATAGTATTGCAATGAAGCCAACCATGACTCGATAAACACAAGTTTAGAGCGAGAAGTTACGTCCAAAAGTTGAAGGACACCGAATTCACTACAGAAGCCGTTTACAAAATGTTTCGTGTTAGGCTATAAAAATAGATTTTATCGAACAAAACAACCATTTATTGTTTCGTCATGACCTTCTGTATTGCCAAAGAAGAAGATTTTCAAAGGTAATTCATGAATTTCATTGGTATTTGTGACTTTTGTGACTAATATACATCGTTAGTAGCTGTACTTAATGTTTTGTCTACTGAGCGATAATGCATGGTTTGCTTTCGCAGAAAAGTATTTTTTAAATATGACACTGGGGCTAGATTACCAAGAGGTATAGCTTTAATTTGGTGTATTGCACTTGTGATTTTATGAAAGTTAAAATAGTTATAATAATTCATTTTGTGTCTCACGTTCTGTGTTGTTGTCGTGGTGTTCCGCTAGCGGAACACCTAGATGTAAGAGATTAACACCCTCTCTGTTAAATGTAAGACTTTCTTAGAAACAATATGTGACCGTCTCAAATAGTGTTAACCTGTCTGGGCTAGGGGGCAGTATTTTCACGGCCGGATGAAAAACGTACCCAATTTAAACAGGTTACTACTCTGGCCCAGTGTAACGCCCTGGCCATAGAGAGGGGTTTTTTGTTCTTTATTTTGGTTAGGCCAGGGTGTTACATTGGGTGGGCGTTCTATGTTCGTTTTCTAGGTTTTTTATATTTCTTTGTTTTGGGCCATGTTTGGCTCCCAATCAGGCACAGCTGAAGTTCGTTGTTGCTCATTGGGAGTCACACATAAGGAGCATGTTTTTCCTTTGGGTTTTGTGGGTAATTGTTTCTGTTGAGTGTTTTGCACCTGACAGGACCGTTTGGCTGTCAGTTTTCTCGTTTTGTTTTGTGTAGTGTTCTTTATTAAATTATAATCATGATGAACACTAACTCCACTGCGCCTTGGTCTACTCTCTCTCCCGACAGCCGTTACACCCAGAAACTAGAATATGCATAGCTATTGTCCGGTTGGAATAATATCGCAATTTTACGTTAAAAATACCATAAAGATTGATTTTAAACAGCGTTTGACATGCTTCTAAGTACGGTAATGGTACATTTTGACTTTTCGTCTCTCGTTCCGCGCTCGTGCGTTATGCCTTTGGATAAGTGATCTGTACGCATGAACAAAACGGAGGTATTTGTACATAAATATGGATTATTTCAAACAAAAACAAAATTTCTTGTGGAAGTAGCAGTCCTGGGAGTGCATTCTGACAAAGATCAGCAAAGGTAAGAGAATATTTCTAATACTAATTCAGAGTTTAGGTTGCGACGAACTTGGCGGGTGTCTGAATAGCTCACCGTGATGGCTGAGCTATGTACTCAGAATATAGAAAAATGTGCTTTCTCCGTAAAGCTATTATAAAATCTGACACAGCGGTTGCATCCAGGGGTAGTCCATCTATAATTCTTTATTAAATAATTGTTATATATTTTGTCAACGTTTATGATGAGTATTTTTGTAAATTGATGTGCACATTCACCGGGCGTTTTGGTGGGAATACATTTTCTGAACATCATGCGCCAATGTAAAATGCTGTTTTTGGATATAAATATGAACTTTATCGAACAAAACATTCATGTATTGTGTAACATAATGTCCTAGGAGTGTCATCTGATGAAGATCGTCAAAGGTTAGTGCTTCATTTAGCTGTGTTTTGGGGTTTTTTGACACATGTCCTTGCTTGGAAAATGGCTGTCTGATTATTTTTGTCTATGTACTCTCCTAACATAATCTAATGTTTTGCTTTCGCTGTAAAGCCTTTTTGAAATCGGACAATGTGGTTAGATTAACGAGAAGTTTATCTTTAAAATGGTGTAAAATAGTTGTATCTTTGAGAAAGTTGAATTATGACATTTTGTTGTTTTTCAATTTGCCGCCCTGATATTTCACTGGCTGTGTCCCGCTAGCGTCCCACCTAGCCGATAGAAGTTAAACTAACACTGTTTAACCTCTATGGGCTAGGTGGGACGCTAGCGTGCCACCCGTGGTGCACTCCATCAACAGCAGGTGCATTTCAAGAGCGGCAAATTTGAATCCAAATAAATGTCAAAATTCAAATTTTT
This sequence comes from Salmo salar, assembly GCF_965601325.2. Classification (NCBI taxonomy): domain Eukaryota; kingdom Metazoa; phylum Chordata; class Actinopteri; order Salmoniformes; family Salmonidae; genus Salmo; species Salmo salar. The sequence continues at coordinate 100,914,929 of NC_138302.1, forward strand.
CAAACATACAACTATTTTACACCCTTTGAAAGATAAACATCTCCTTAATCTAACCACGTTTTACGATTTCATAAAGGTTTTACGGCGAAAGCATAAATTTAGAGTATGTTAGGACAGTACATTTACAAGAGTTGTGTGTAATGTTTTGTCAAGTCAAAGACAGGGTCACCAAAACCATAAAACCAGCTAAAATGATGCACTAACCTTTTACAATCTCCATCAGATGACACTCCTAGGACATTATGTTAGACAATGCATGCATTTTTAGTTCTATCAAGTTCATATTTCTATCCAAAAACAGCGTTTTACTATGGCATTTATGTTGAGGAAATCGTTTCCCTCCAATAACCGGCAGTCAAGTCAGCGTCACAAATTAAATAATTAAAATTAGAAAACATTGGTAAAATATTATATTGTCATTTAAAGAATTATAGATTTACATCTCTTGAACGCAATCAACTTGCCAGATTTAAAAATAACCTTACTGGGAAATCACACTTTGCAATAATCTGAGCACTGCGCCCAGAAAAATACGCGTTGCGATACAGACTAGACGTCATGTTGGGGAGATCTAAAATCGAAAATACTATGTAAATAATCCATTACCTTTGATTCTCTTCATCAGATGTCACTTCCAGGTATCACAGGTCCATAACGAATGTAGTTTTGTTCAAAAAAGCTCATCATTTATGTCCAAAAATCTCCGTCTTGTTAGCACATGATCTAAGCCAGCCGGACTTCTCGTCATGAACGAGGGGAAAAAATATATTTCCGTTCGTTCAAACATGTCAAACGTTGTATAGCATAAATCATTAGGGCCTTTTTTAACCAGAACATGAATAATATTCAAGGTGGACGAATGCATACTCTTTTATAACGTATTGGAACGAGGGTACCCAACATGAACTCGCGGGCCAGGTGTCTAATGGGACATCATCGTTCCATGGCTCTTGTTCGGTCAGATCTCCCTCCAGAAGACTCAAAACACTTTGTAAAGGCTGGTGACATCTAGTGGAAGCAATAGGAAGTGCCAAAATATTCCTCAGCCCCTGTGTTTTTCAATGGGATAGGTTTAAAGTCAATACAACACATCAGGTATCCACTTCCTGTCAGAAAATGTCTCAGGGTTTTGCCTGCCAAATGAGTTCTGTTATACTCACAGACACCATTCAAACAGTTTTAGAAACTTTAGAGTGTTTTCTATCCATATATAATAAATATATGCATATTCTAGTTACTGGGTAGGATTAGTAACCAGATTAAATCGGGTACATTTTTTTTATCCAGACGTGCAAATGCTGCCCCCTAGCCCTAACAGGTTAAAGTATTGAAAATCTAACCCTAACACTGTGGGTGTTGAACATTTTGACTTAACCTCTCTAGGCTAGGCGGGACGAATTCGTCCCACCTAAGTAACAGCCACTGCTATCCTGTGGCGCGATTTTCAAAACCTTAAAAATCCTATTACTTCAATTTCTCAAACATATGACTATTTTACAGCCATTTAAAGACAAGACTCTCGTTAATCTAACCACACTGTCCAATTTCAAAAAGGCTTTACAACGAAAGCAAAACATTAGATTATGTCAGCAGAGTACCAAGCCAGAAATAATCAGACACCCATTTTTCAAGCCAGCATATAATGTCACCAAAACCCAGAAGACAGCTAAATGCAGCACTCACCTTTGATGATCTTCATCAGATGACAACCCTAGGACATTATGTTATACAATACATGCATGTTTTGTTCAATCAAGTTCATATTTATATCAAAAACCAGCTTTTTACATTAGCATGTGACGTTCAGAACTAGCATACCCCCCGCAAACTTCCGGGGAATTCGCTAACATTTTACTAAATTACTCACGATAAACGTTCACAAAAAGCATAACAATTATTTTAAGAATTATAGATACAGACCTCCTCTATGCACTCGATATGTCCGATTTTAAAATAGCTTTTTGGTGAAAGCACATTTTGCAATATTCTAAGTACATAGCCCAGGCATCACGGGCTCGCTATTTAGACACCCGGCAAGTTTAACACTCACCATAATCATATTTACTATTATAAAAGTTTCATTACCTTTTGTTGTCTTCGTCAGAATACACACCCAGGACTGCTACTTCAATAACAAATGTTGGTTTGGTCCAAAATAATCCATCGTTATATCCGAATAGCGGCGTTTTGTTCGTGCGTTCCAGACACTATCCGAAATAGTAAAGAAGTGTCACGCGCATGGCGCAATTCGTGACAATAAAATTCTAAGTATTCCATTACCGTACTTCGAAGCATGTCAACCGCTGTTTAAAATCAATTTTTACGACATTTTTCTCGTAGAAAAGCGATAATATTCCGACAGGGAATCTCCTTTTCGGCAAACAGAGGAAAAAATCCCAAAGGCGGGGGCGGTCGGGGTCATGCGCATAAGCCAGTGTCCCTTGATCGGCCACTTGAGAAAGGCGATAATGTGTTTCAGCCTGGGGCTGGAATGACGACATTCTGTTTTTTCCCGGGCTCTGAGCGCCTATGGACGACGTGGGAAGTGTCACGTTAGAGCAGAGTCTTAGTAAATGATAGAGATGGAAAAGAAGTTCAACAAATGGTCAGACAGGCCACTTCCTGTAAAGGAATCTCTCAGGTTTTGACCTGCCATTTGAGTTCTGTTATACTCACAGACACCATTCAAACAGTTTTAGAAAATTTAGGGTGTTTTCTATCCATATGTAATAAGTATATGCATATTCTAGTTACTGGGTAGGAGTGGTAACCAGATTCAATCGGGTATGTTTTTTATCCAGCCGTGTCAATGCTGCCCCCTAGCCCTAACAGGTTAAATGTCACTCCTACTGGTGTTAAACATGGCCCTAAAGATTGATGCTAAACAACGTTTGACATGTTTGAACGAACGTAAATAGATTTTTTTTTTTACTTTTCGTCGTGACTTTTGAGTAGCCTACTGAAGCGCTAACAACATGGAACAACTTGGAGTTATTTGGACATAAATTATGAACTTTGTCGAAAGAAACCACATTTGTTGTGGACCTGGGATTCCTGGAAGTGCCTTCTGATGGAAATAATCAATGGTAAGGGATTATTGACAATAGTATTATTGATATTAGATGGTGCTAACCTGTATATCCTAGCCTATTGTTCTTAGCATAGTACCCCGTTTATTGCAGTGTGATTTCCCAGTAAAGTTATTATGAAATCTGGCAATGCGGTAGCATTTACGAGATGTTAACCTGTTGGGTCTAGGGGGCAGCATTTGCACGTCTGGATAAAAAAAATGTACCCGATTTAATCTGGTTACTAATCCTACCCAGTAACTAGAATATGCATATACTTATTATATATGGATAGAAAACACTCTAAAGTTTCCAAAACTGTTTGAATGGTGTCTGTGAGTATAACAGAACTCATTTGGCAGGCAAAACCCTGAGACATTTTCTGACAGGAAGTGGATACCTGATGTGTTGTATTGAGTTTAAACCTATCCCATTGAAAAACACAGGGGTTTAGGAATATTTTGGCACTTCCTATTGCTTCCACTAGATGTCACCAGCCTTTACAAAGTGTTTTGAGTCTTCTGGAGGGAGATCTGACCGAACAAGAGCCATGGAACGGTGATGTCCCATTAGACACCTGGCGCGCTACTTCATGTTGGGTACCCTCGTTCCAATACGTTATAAAAGGCTATGCATTCGTCCACCTTGAATATTATTCATGTTCTGGTTAAAAAAGGCCCTAATGATTTATGCTATACAACGTTTGACATGTTTGAACGAACGGAAATATATTTTTTCCCCTCGTTCATGACGAGAAGTCCGGCTGGCTTACATCATGTGCTAACAAGACGGAGATTTTTGGACATAAATGATGAGCTTTTTTGAACAAAACTACATTCGTTATGGACCTGTGATACCTGGAAGTGACATCTGATGAAGAGAATCAAAGGTAATGGATTATTTACATAGTATTTTCGATTTTAGATCTCCCCAACATGACGTCTAGTCTGTATCGCAACGCGTATTTTTCTGGGCACAGTGCTCAGATTATTGCAAAGTGTGATTTCCCAGTAAGGTTATTTTTAAATCTGGCAAGTTGATTGCGTTCAAAAGATGTAAATCTATAATTCTTTAAATGACAATATAATATTTTACCAATGTTTTCTAATTTTAATTATTTAATTTGTGACGCTGACTTGACTGCCGGTTATTGGAGGGAAACGATTTCCTCAACATCAATGCCATAGTAAAACGCTGTTTTTGTATATAAATATGAACTTGATAGAACTAAAAATGCATGCATTGTCTAACATAATGTCCTAGGAGTGTCATCTGATGGAGATTGTAAAAGGTTAGTGTATCATTTTAGCTGGTTTTATGGTTTTGGTGACCCTGTCTTTGACTTGACAAAACATTACACACAACTCTTGTAAATGTACTGTCCTAACATACTCTAAATTTATGCTTTCGCCGTAAAACCTTTTTGAAATCGTAAAACGTGGTTAGATTAAGGAGATGTTTATCTTTCAAATGGTGTAACATAGTTGTATTTTTGAAAAATTTGAATTTTGACATTTATTTGGATTCAAATTTGCCGCTCTTGAAATGCACCTGCTGTTGATGGAGTGCACCACGGGTGGCACGCTAGCGTCCCACCTAGCCCCAAGAGGTTAATCTATAATTCTTTGAATGACAATATTATAATTTACCAATGTTTTCGAATAGTAATTTTGTAAATTGTAACGCTGATTCACCGGAAGCATTTGAGGGGAAAAAAAAATCTGATTTTCACCGCCTCTGTAAAATGCTGTTTTTGGATATAAATATGAACTTGATGGAACAAAAAATGCATGTATTGTATAACATAATGTCCTAGGAGTGTCATCTGATGAAGATTGTCAAAGGTTAGTGCATAATTTTAGCTGATTATCTGCTTTTGGTGACGCCTGTCTTTGAATTGACAAACATTACACACAGCTATTTTCAATGTACTCTCCTAACATAACCTAACTTTATGCTTTCGCCGTAAAGCCTCTTTGAAATCGGACAATGTGGTTGGATTTAGGAGATGTTTATCTTTCAAATGGTAAAAAATAGTTGATTGTTTGAGAAATTGAAATTATTAGATTCTTGCAGTTTTGAATTTCCCGCCATGGTCTCTTGACAATAAATCCCAATACCAGGATTAGAGCGGGAAGAGGTCCTCAACAGGTTAACCCCACTATAATCAACACTCAGATATAGAACTGGTTTTAACACCACTAGAATCAACACTCAGATATAACACTGGTGTTAACCTCCCTGGGCAAGGTCGGACGTTTGCGTCCCACCTAGTCAACAGCCAGTGGAATCGCGTGGCGCGAAATACAAATACCTCAAAAATGCTATAACTTCAATTTCTCAAACATATGACTATTTTAAACCGTTTTAAAGACAAGACTCTCGTTTATCTAACCACATTGTCCAATTTAGAAAAGGCTTTACAGCGAAAGCAAAACATTAGATTATGTCAGGAGAGTACCCTGCCAAAAATAATCACACAGCCATTTTCAAAGCAAGCATATATGTCACAAAAACCAAAACCACAGCTAAATGCAGCACTAACCTTTGATGATCTTCATCAGATGACACTCCTAGGACATTATGTTATACAATACATGCATGTTTTGTTCAATCAAGTTCATATTTATATAAAAAAACAGCTTTTTACATTAGCATGTCATGTTCAGAACTAGCATTCCCACCGCAAACTTCCGGTGAATTTATCTCCAGTGTCACTGTTCTCAGCCTGACCACTCACAAAATCTTCTGCTGTTTTTCGCCCAGAGACTGGAGAGACGTCATTCCACTTTCTGGCGCCTTCTGAGAGCCAATGGAAGACTTAGAAAATGTCATGTTACAGCAGAGATGCTGTATTTTTGATAGAGATGCCACAGAAGGAGAACAAATTGTCAGACAGGGCACTTCCTGTATGGAATCTTCTCAGGTTTTGGCCTGCCATATGAGTTATGTTATACTCACAGACACCATTCAAACAGTTTTAGAAACTTTAGAGTGTTTTCTATCCAAATCTACCAATGATATGCATATTCCCGTTTCTGGGCATGAGTAGTAACCAGTTTAAACCGGGTACATTTTTTATCCGGCCGTGCAAATACTGCCCCCTAGCCCCAACAGGTTGACCCCACTAGAATCAACACTCAGATATAACACTGGTGTTAACCCCACTAGAATCAACACTCAGATATAACACTGGTGTTAACTCCACTAGAATCAACACTCAGATATAGAACTGGTTTTAACACCACTAGAATCAACACTCAGATACAACACCGGTGATAACCCCACTAGAATCAACACTCAGATTTAACACTTACAACAATTGCAACTCCAGAAACTACTAGTAGAACCAGGAGATGGAAGAACATTAAATATTTTTACCAGACAGATGTGGAAACATTCTATGGAGGGTGGGAAAGAAAGAGAGAGAGAGGGAGAGAGAGAGCTCCTGAGTTCTTCTGCAAAAAAGATAATTAGAGTTGGATAAATGTAGGATTAACTTACATTTTTTCACAAGGACTTATAAAGGATACTAACGTCAACATTAAAACCTTCAATCCAAATCAAAATTCCATACCTAAAACCTTGATTTTGGACAAAATTACCTACCACTACCAAGGACTATCAAGAAAAAACATCTAACAAACCAAAATCTGCAGAAGTAACACATCGAACCTGGAAACACCATCAAACACAAAACTGAGTGAGTAATATTCAGTCTGAAGCTACTTATGAAGCCTGGCAGCACTTCCAATTAGCAGTGAAGTGTGAAGTCAGATGTGTGAAAACTCTCGAGCACAGCAATAGCAGGAGAGTTTCAAATATACATTTTCCCAAACACGAAGTGGCTAAACACTAGGCATGCCCTGGAGCTGTTGTCAGAGGACAGACTAGGGTCCCCCAGCCATATCATAATTCACACGGGCACAAATGATATGAGGGCCCAGCAGGAAAAGGTGGCCACAGCACTCAAGGGAGTGATTGATAAAGCTTCTTCCACTTTCCCCCAACGACCAAGTGTTCATCTCCACCCTGCCACCACACAGCGGGTGAATACAGGCATTTTCCGGGACTGTACCTCAAAACCTAATGTCTACCTGGCCCACCACTACACCCTGGACTTGAACAGCATTTACGACCAGGTCCACCTCTGCAAGGCAGCAATCCCAACTTTTGCCAGGACCCTGAAGGACGTCACCAGCAACCACAGCCCCAACACGTCACACAGGAGCAACAGAGCAACGGACACCCCACTGAGACCAGCGAAACACACTCCCAAACCTGCAAGACCCCCTCCTGAAAGACATGCACCGAAAGAACCCACACCAAGTGGACCAACACAAAGACCACAGCATCACCAGCCACAGCCCAACCAGCTAAGACCACCGCGCGAAAACCCTGGCCACACCTTATATAGGCCCCCATATCAGACCTATGCCCCTTCTGCCCAACCTTGCCCCCAGCCCCTGCGGCAAGGACCTCAACTTGACAGCAGGCCATATGCCCTCGCCATGAGCAGAGCAACAGGCCCAAACCCCACTATTACACCTGCCCAAGCCCCATCCTGCAACCTAAGAGGTATGTATCAGATGCTCATCCTGCTCTGCTCAGACCTACTGTAATGGTATGGGCCTAAACCACACAAAAACCACACTAGACACTATGGAATATAAAGCCTTTACTATCTCATCCTGGAATATACAAGGTCATCTGCCTTTGGCCTAAAGAGCAGAAACCCAGACTTCAAAGAAATTGGAAATGCAGACATTGTCGTCCTACAAGAAACAGGGTATAAAGGAGAAGGACCTGCTCACTGACCTCCAGGTTACAGAGAGCTGGTAGTCCCATCCACCAAACTACCAGATGTGAAACAGGGAAGGGACTCAGGGGGTATGCTTATTTGGTATAGAGCAGACCCACTCTATTAAATTAGTCAAAACAGGAACATTTTACATCTGGGTAGAAATAATTAATAAGGAAATAATCTCAACAGAGAAAAATTTCCTCATGTGTGCTACCTACATGTATTTCCACCCAATAGAATCCCCATACTTAACAATGACAGCTTATCCATCCTAGAGGGGGAGTTCAACAATTTCCAGCCTAAGGGACATAAATGCCAGAAATGGACAAGAACCCGACACCCTCAGCATACAGGGGGATAAACGCCTACCTGGAGGTGACAACATTCCCTCCCCCATATGCCACCCTAGACACATATGACAACATAACCAACAAAAACGGGTCACAACTCCCGCAGCTCTGTCGGATGCTGGGCATGTACATAGTCAATGGTAGGCTTCGTGGGGACTCCTATGGTAGGTATACCTACGGCTCATCCCTTGGCAGTAGTACTGTAGACTACTTTATCACTGACCTCAACCTAGAGTCTCTCAGAGCATTCACAGTCCGCCTACATACACCCCTATCAGATCACAGCAAAATCTACTCTAAGTGAACAGAGCTGTGCTCAATCATGAGGCATCAAAGCGAAAGTACCTAAATAATATTAAGAAATGCTATAGATGGAATATCAATTAATCAAATGTATTCATAAAGCCCTTCTTACATCAGCTGATGTCACAAAGTGCTGTACAAAACCCAGCCTAAAACCCCAAACAGCAAGCAATGCAGGTGTAGAAGCACGGTGGCTAAGAAAAACTCCCTAGAAAGGCCAGAACCTAGGAAAAAACCTAGAGAGGAACCAGGCTATGAGGTGTGGCCAGTCCTCTTCTGGCTGTGCCGGGTGGAGATTGTAACAGAACATGGCCATGTTCAAACCTTCATAGATGACCAGCATGGTCAAATAATAATAATCACAGTGGTTGTCGAGGGTGCAACAGGTCAGCACCTCAGGAGTAAATGTTATTTAGCTTTTCATAGCCGATCATTCCGAGTTAGAGACAGCAGGTGCGGTAGAGAGAGAGAGTTGAAAACAGCAGGTCTGGGACAAGGTGGCACGTCTGGTGAAGAGGTCAGGGTTCCATAGCCGCAGATAGAACAGTTGAAACTGGAGCAGCAGCACGACCAGGTGGACTGGGGAAAGCAAGGCGTCATCAGGCCATGTAGTCCTGAGGCATGGTCCTATGGCTCAGGTCCTCCGAGAGAATAGCTAGAGAGAGAGAGAGAGAAAGAAAGAAAGAAGAAAGAAAGAAAGAAAGAAAGAAAGAAACAAAGAAAGAAAGAAAGAAAGAGAGAGAGAGAGAGAGAATTAGACGGAGCAGAAGTATGCGTGCTCAGCCCCCTCCTGTACTCCCTGTTCTCCCATGACTGCGTGGCCAAGCACACCTCCAACTCAATCATCAAGTTTGCAGACGACACATCAGTAGTAGGCTTGATTACCAACGATGACGAGACGAGGAGGTGAGGGCTTTGGGAGTGTGGTGCCTGGAAAACAACCTCTCGCTCAACGTCAAGAAAACAAAGGAGATGATCGTTGACTTCAGGAAACAGCAGAGGGTGCACCCTACTTTCTACATCGACGGGACCTCAGTGGAGAAGTTGGAAAGCCGAGTCGCTGCCTGTTCACCCCGCTATCATCCAGAAGGCGAGGTCAGTACAGGTGCATCAAAGCTGGGACCTAGAGACTGAAAAACAGCTTCCATCTTAAGGCCATCAGACTGTTAAACAACCATCACTAACATTGAGTGGCTGCTGCCAACATATTGACTCAAATCAATATCCACTTTAATAATTAGACATTGGATGTAATAAATGTATCACTAGTCACTTTAAACAAAGCCATTTCATATAATGTTTACATTACTCATCTCATACAGTATGTCTATACTGTACTCTATACCATCTACTGCATCTTGCCTATGCCGTTCGGCCATCGCTAATCCATATATTTATATGTACATATTCTTATTAATTCCTTTACAGTGCTGTGTATTAGGTAGTTGTTGTGAAATTGTTAGATTACTTGTTAGATATTACTGTATGGTCGGAGCTAGAAGCACAAGCATTTCGCTACACTCGCATTAACATCTGCTAACCATGTGTATGTGACCAATAAAATTTGATTGGATTGGATTTGATTTGATATATGTATATATATTCTTAATCCATTCCTCACTTAGATTTACCTGTATTTTGAGTAAATGTTGTGAAACTTAGATATTAATTGTTAGATATTACTGCACTGTTGGTGATAGAAGCACAAGCATTTCGCTACACCCGCAATAACATCTGCTAAACACGTGTATGTGACCAATAAAATTGGATTTGATTATATCATCAATATATCATCAATATATCATCGATATATCATCCTGAAAATTCAAGTTAATTTTATACATGCTTTCTGTTTTCTTAATCTTTACATTAGTAAATGTTGCATTATGTTTTTGGTTGACTTGATCAAAGATGATTCATATCTCTTCTGGTTTTGTTGGTCATACTTTCTGTAGTCTGATCTCTTTGGGCCAGAGTATGATCTATACATGTATTTCATGTTCATGCATGGCCAAAATTAGGGGGCAGGCAGGAAACTTGCCAGAAGTGAACATGGGTAGCTCAAATGCATGGGTGATTCACATCATTGCCTTGCTATGTAAACAGAGGACACCAAAAAAGGAAAATGAAAAACTTCAGTGGGGTAAGGAGATGTTCAGCCTATACTTTAATTAGCTAAGTAGTTAAATTATAACTAAAACATACATTTGATTAGCAAGCTGATTTTGAGTTGATAGCAAGCAAGCTAAAGTTATTAGCTGGCTGGCTTTCTATGGACTGAACAATGCTAGTTGCTACTTGCTAGGTACAAGATTTCAACATTTAACAGATTGCAGTTGTTTAATATGTCACCCATTTTAGTGCAGAACGGGTTGCTATAACATTTTGAAAATGTGTGTGATGATTTATGCACCCTTTTCAGGTTGTTAGTAACAAACGATGTTGGAACTCTGTATGTTTGTGCTAGCTAGCTAGATACTGTGTGTTTGGGATGGCTGGAAGCGGGAAGGACTGGCTGGATGGGATGGCTGGAAGCGGAAGGAGTGGCTGGAAGGGATGGCTGGAAGCGGAAGGAGTGGCTGGAAGGGGTGGCTGGAAGCGGGAAGGACTGGCTGGAAGGGATGGCTGGAAGCGGAAGGACTGGCTGGAAGGGGTGGCTGGAAGCGGGAAGGACTGGCTGGAAGGGATGGCTGGAAGCGGAAGGACTGGCTGGAAGGGATGGGCTGGAAGCAGAAGGACTTGGGTGGAAGGGATGGGCTGGAAGCGGAAGGACTTGGGTGGAAGGGATGGCTGGAAGCAGGAAGGACTTGGGTGGAAGGGATGGCTGGAAGCAGGAAGGACTGGCTGGAAGGGATGGCTGGAAGCGGAAGGACTTGGGTGGAAGGGATGGGCTGGAAGCGGAAGGACTTGGGTGGGAGGGATGGGCTGGAAGCGGAAGGACTTGGGTGGTCCTCTGTAAAACAATAGATCATGATTCATTCAACTTGAAACAGGGATATCCAACCAGCATAGGGTTCTGCCTTGAAGTCTGTGATCCCCTTCATTATGGACACATCAAAGCAGCCGTTCCAGACTCTCAGGAATACTTTGAGAGCTGGTGTAAGCCAGACTAGTGAAATTATGCCTTTGCAGCCTGAATGGAGGAGCTGGTCCACAGGGGACACATCCAAGAATCTACTGAAGATCTAGCGCCCACTATCATCTGCTAATGATGAGTGTGAAAGTGTGTGTGTGTATTTGTGTGTGTGCGTGTGTGTATTGTGTCTGTATGTGTGTGTGTGTATTTGTGTGTGCGTGTGTGTATTGTGTCTGTATGTGTATGTGTTTCTGTATTTGTGTGTGTGTGTATTGTGTCTGTATGTGTGTGTGTATTTGTGTGTGCGTGTGTGTATTGTGTCTGGATGTGTGTGTGTATTTGTGTGTGTATTGTATGTATGCGTGTATGTAGTGTGTGTATGTAGTGTGCATATGTAGTTTGTATATGTAGTGTGTATATTTAGTGTGTATATGTAGTGTGTATATGGTGTGTGTGTGTGTATGTAGTGTGTATATGTAGTGTGTATATGGTGTGTGTGTGTATATGTAGTGTGTATATGTATAGTGTTTTAAATGTGCATAGAGATCTGACAGTGGTGAGTTCCTCAACAAGCTCTCAAAGTCTCACGGCAGAAATCAAATCAAATCAAATTGTATTAGTCACATGCACCGTATACAACAGTGAAATGCTTACTTATAAGCCCTTAACCAACAATGCAGTTTTAAGAGAAATAAAAAAATATATAAAAAATAAAAGTAACAAATAATCAAAGAGCAGCAGTAAAATAACAAAAGTGAGACTATATACAGGCGGTGCAGGTACAGAGTCAAAGTGCGAGGGCACCGGTTAGTCGAGGTAATTGAGGTAATATGTACATGTAGGTAGAGTTAAAGTGTCTATGCATAGATAATAACAGAGAGTAGCAAGGGTTGGGGGGGGCAATGCAAATTGTCTGGGTAGCCATTTGATTAGATGTTCAGGAGTCTTATGGCTTGGGGGTAGAAGCTGTTTAGAAGCCTTTTAGACCTAGACTTGGCGCTCCGGTACCGCTTGCCGTGCTGTAGCAGAGAGAACAGTCTATGACTAGGGTGGCTGGAGTCTTTGACAATTTTTAGGGCACTCTGACACCTCCTGGTGTAGAGGTCCTGGATGGCAGGAAGCTTGGCCCCAGTGATGTACTGGGCTGTACTCACTACCCCCTGTAGTGCATTGCGGTCGGAGGCCGAGCAGTTGCCATACCAGGCAGTGATGCAACCAGTCAGGATGCTCTCGATGGTGCAGCTGTAGAACCTTTTTAGGATCTGAGGTCCAATGCAAAATCTTTTCAGGTTTTGTTGTGCCCTCTTCACGACTATCTTGGTGTGCTTGGACCGTGTTAGTTTGTTGGTGATGTGGACACCTGCTCCACTACATCCCCGTCGATGAGAATGGGGGCATGCTCGGTCATCCTTTTCCTGTAGTCCACAATCACCCCATTTGTCTTGATCACGTTGAGGGAGAGGATGTTTTCTTGGCACCACACTGCCAGGTCTCTGACCTCCTCCCTATAGGCTGTCTTGTCGTTGTCGGTGATCAGGCCTACCACTGTTGTGTCATCTGCAAACTTAATGATGGTGTTGGAGTTGTGCCTGGCCATGCGGTCATGAGTGAACAGGGAGTACAGGAGGGGACTGAGCACGCACCCCTAAGGGGCCCCTGTGTTGAGGATCAGCGTGGCGGATGTGTTGTTACCTACCCTTACCACCTGGGGGCGGCCCGTCAGGAAGTCCAGGATCCAGTTGCAGAGGGAGCTGTTAAGTTCCAGGGTCCTTAGCTTAATGACAAGCTTTGAGGGCACTGTGGTGTTAAATGCTGAGCTGTATTCAATGAATAGCATTCTCACATAGGTGTTCCTTTTGTCCAGGTGTGAAAGGGCAGTGTGGAGTGCAATAGAGATTGCATCATCTGTGGATCTGTTGGGATGGTATGCAAATTTGAGCTCCCTGAAAGTGGCAGCTCTACCCTTTAGGTCAGTGCAGATGTTGCCTGTAATCCATGGCTTCTGTTTGCGGTATGTACGTACAGTCACTGTGGGGACAACATCATCGAATGCACTTATTGATGAAGCCAGTGACTGATGTGGTAAACTCCTCAATGCCATCGGAAGAATCACGGAACATATTCCAATCTGTGCTAGCAAAACAGTCCTGTAGCTTAGCATCTGCTTCATCTGACCACTTTTTTATTGACCACTGCTGCTTCCTGCTTTAATTTTAGCTTGTAACCAGGAAACAGGAGGATATAATTATGGTCAGATTTGCAAAATGGAGGGTGTGTATCCATGTCAAATGTCAGTGTTTTTTGACACTCTGGGTTGACTCTTCTTGCTCAGTACTGTTCTGTTTCTCCAAATGTCAAACTCAAAGTGTTTTTGACACAACTTGGTTGACAAACTGGTATTGTTCTTCCACATTTCTAAGTTGCTCCAAACATCAATTTTAGAAAGTTAAGGTTTTGGATAGGGTTAAAACGTTAAGTTTAGGTACCTTCTGTGGGATCAAACATACAACCTTCTGATCGAAAGTCATAGGAATAAACCACACTCATCCGCAAAGCCCCAGCATAACCCAAGCCTACTTGATGGTAATAGCGCTCACTGTTTAACAGTTTTGAAGGCATTTCCTGATCGAATCAAGTTAAACGGTATTTGTCACATACGCCGAATACAACAGGTTTAGACCTTACAGTGAAATGCTTAATTACAAGCCCTTAACCAACAATGCAGTTTTAAGAAAAAAATTGTATTAAGAAAGTATTTCCTGAAATAAACATAAATATATAATAAACTAATCATTAAAGAGCAACAATAAAATAACAATAACAAGGCAATATACAGGGTGTACCGGTACAAAGTCAAAGTACGTGGGCACAGGTTAGTCGAGGTAATTGAGGGAATATGTACATGTAGGTAGATGTAAAGATACCATGCCTAGATCATAAACAGAGTAGCAGCAGCGTAAAAATTGAGGGGTCAATGCAAATAGTCCTGGTAGCCATTTGATTAGCTGTTCAGAAGTCTTATAGAAGCTGTTCAGCAGTCTTATAGCTTGGGGGTAGAAGCTGTTTAGCAGTCTTATGGCTTGGGGGTAGAAGCTGTTCAGCAGTCTTATAGATGCTGTTCAGGAGTCTTATGGCTTGGGGGTAGAAGCTGTTCAGCAGTCTGATGGCTTGGGGGTAGAAGCTGTTCAGCAGTCTTATGGCTTGGGGGTAGAAGCTGTTCAGCAGTCTTATGGTTTGGGGGTAGAAGCTGTTCAGCAGTCTTATGGCTTGAGGGTAGAAGCTGTTTAGCTGTTTAGCTGTCTTATGGCTTGGGGGTAGAAGCTGTTCAGCAGTCTGATGGCTTGGGGGTAGAAGCTGTTCAGGAGTCTGATGGCTTGGGGGTAGAAGCTGTTCAGCAGTCTTATAGATGCTGTTCAGGAGTCTTATGGCTTGGGGGTAGAAGCTGTTCAGCAGTCTGATGGCTTGGGGGTAGAAGCTGTTCAGCAGTCTTATGGCTTGGGGGTAGAAGCTGTTCAGCAGTCTTATGGTTTGGGGGTAGAAGCTGTTCAGCAGTCTTATGGCTTGAGGGTAGAAGCTGTTTAGCTGTTTAGCTGTCTTATGGCTTGGGGGTAGAAGCTGTTCAGCAGTCTGATGGCTTGGGGGTAGAAGCTGTTCAGGAGTCTTATGGCTTGGGGGTAGAAGCTGTTCAGCAGTCTGATGGCTTGGGGGTAGAAGCTGTTCAGCAGTCTGATGGCTTGGGGGTAGAAGCTGTTTAGCTGTTTAGCTGTCTTATGGCTTGGGGGTAGAAGCTGTTCAGCAGTCTTATGGTTTGGGGGTAGAAGCTGTTCAGCAGTCTTATGGCTTGAGGGTAGAAGCTGTTTAGCTGTTTAGCTGTCTTATGGCTTGGGGGTAGAAGCTGTTCAGCAGTCTGATGGCTTGGGGGTAGAAGCTGTTCAGGAGTCTTATGGCTTGGGGGTAGAAGCTGTTCAGCAGTCTGATGGCTTGGGGGTAGAAGCTGTTCAGCAGTCTGATGGCTTGGGGGTAGAAGCTGTTTAGCTGTTTAGCTGTCTTATGGCTTGGGGGTAGAAGCTGTTCAGCAGTCTTATGGCTTGAGGGTAGAAGCTGTTTAGCTGTTTAGCTGTCTTATGGCTTGGGGGTAGAAGCTGTTCAGCAGTCTTATGGCTTGGGGGTAGAAGCTGTTTAGCTGTCTTATGGCTTGGGGGTAGAAGCTGTTTAGCTGTCTTATGGCTTCGGGGTAGAAGCTGAATTAGCTGTCTTATGGCTTGGGGGTAGAAGCTGTTTAGCTGTCTTATGGCTTGGGGGTAGAAGCTGTTTAGCTGTTTAGCTGTCTTATGGCTTGGGGGTAGAAGCTGTTTAGCTGTCTTATGGCTTGGGGGTAGAAGCTGTTTAGCTGTCTTATGGCTTGGGGTTAGACACTGTTGTCCGTTCCTCTAGTTTGTTTATGTTTGTTGACTTTTTGCTTCCTGTTCAGACAGAACACTGCCCTCTCTGCTTTCTGTACACTTCAGGGGTCACTGCAACTGAGAAGTTATATTTGTTTAACACACAGACACACACACACACACACACACACACACACGCACACG
This sequence comes from Salmo salar, assembly GCF_965601325.2. Lineage (NCBI taxonomy): Eukaryota > Metazoa > Chordata > Actinopteri > Salmoniformes > Salmonidae > Salmo > Salmo salar. Next base: position 100,931,116 of record NC_138302.1, read on the forward strand.
CACACGCACACACACACACACATGCACACAATATCAAAAACGTTAGTTTAATCCACAAATCACATCAAGAAGAATTCGAACATTTCAAAGGTCGTGGACACTCAATGATACAGAAAGCCCCTTCTTCTCCATACAGCAAGGCTGCCCATAACAGCTGAAACAAACCAGTACCTCGATTTGAAAGCTGACTCTAACTCAGGACATATTTGCCTTCCTTACGTTCTTCTTAGTATTTGGGATTCAGATTTACCATAATTCAGTCACATAACGTGGTCTGCAGGTGTGGCCACCTTGTGCACTCTGAATGAATGTCATTCAATAAGCTGAAAACCATCTCGCTTTCTTGATCAACAGATATTCTCATGGAGTTTTCATTCAATAGGATTTTCAGTACATTTATCTTAAGCCATCCCTTTGAATCATAAAAAAAAAAAAAAAGATTTGGAGAGCGTTAATTAACCACCAAATTTATCGATCAATAAAAAATTCAGAGGTTTGATTAATCCTAAAAGTTTCCATATTCAATTCTTGGAATATCAGTATACACAGAATTATAATAAGGAGAAGAGTGTACAATAGCAGGCTATACCTGGTCTATTGCTTGCACTATGCCTTGAGTTAAAACTGTTACGGCTTGGTCTGCGCACCCTTTCCATAATGATTTAATTAGCCTTCATGTCATTAGCCTACATGTCAAAATATATATTATCAACTGTTACTAATGATCCTCAGAAACATCCACACGTCCGGCGTTTACAGAGGAAGCAAATGAAGGTTAAACGCAGGACCGGCTCCATGTATAAGTGACATAAGTGGACACTTAAGGCCAAGGCTGAAATGTATAGATTGTTAAAGGATAGTCTAGCCAGTTATCTAAACTTGTAGTAATTATGGCCGAATATCGACTGGGCATGGAGGGCATGTGCCCAGGGGCCCTGATCTCCAAGGGGCCCCCATTGATTTTGTTTCTTCACTCTCACTCAGATATCACTAACATCGCATAATTCATGGCAAAACGTGTAGAATTGCAGGAAATTAGCTTTAAAACGGAGAATCAATATCTCCACCCCATTGCAAAATGGATACAATTGCAGGACATTTGCTTTAAATATGATTTTTTTGTTTTTATCTCTGACCCACAACAAAATTAGTAGGGGCAACCAAATCTCGCTTAGGGCACTGAATGGGCTAGAGCTGGCCTTGGGTAAACAAAACAATGTAATTAATTAAATAGAATGATAATGTAGGCAATACCAACTAAACGGATCGAACAGCAAATTGATCATGTAGGCTATACAAACTAATGGGAACCATCAGCAAAATGATAATGTAGGCTATACCAACTAAAAGGAATTAACAGCAAATTGGCAGTTGAATATGTGTGGATATTAGGCCAGCCTACTAATGGTTGATACAGATAGTCGCTAATATTTAATATTATAGAAATAGGAAACAAAGAAAGTAGGGGTAGCCTATAATGAAGACCATCGAGAGTGTCCATCCTGCAAGTTAAAAGGCTGTACAATTTAATGGTGGTTGGTCTGAATTAAACTAAGAACTGTGGTGATTGGTCTGAATTAAACTAAGAACTGTGGTGATTGGTCTGAATTAAACTAAGAACTGTGGTGATTGGTCTGAATTAAACTAAGAACTGTGGTGATTGGTCTGAATTAAACTAAGAACTGTGGTGATTGGTCTGAATTAAACTAAGAACTGTGGTGATTGGTCAGAATTATTCTAAGAACTGTTGTGGTTGGTCTGAATTAAACTAACCAGCATAAAGACAAAATTATTTAATATTATTTTCTATATTACTAAACATGCACTGTCACGCACGCACACACACACACACACACACACACACACACACACACACACACACACACACACACACACACACACACACACACACACACACACACACACACACACACACACACACACACACACACACACACACACAGATTCGGCCTTATTACATAGAAACTAAAGTCTCTGTTTCCAGGCAACACAATTGGAATGTCAGGAAACGGATTGAGACTACATTGGTAAATACTTGGGAAGTACTGAACTGCGATAAAAAAAAGGTTACGTAATTTTGAAATAGTATCTAGTCATGTTCCAGACCGCTTGCAGTACTATTTGATTTTAATTGAACCTTTATTTAACCTCTTGGGGCTAGGTGGGACGCTAGCGTGCCACCCGTGGTGCACTCCATCAACAGCAGGTGCATTTCAAGAGCGGCAAATTTGAATCCAAATAAATGTCAAAATTCAAATTTTTCAAAAATACAACTATTTTACACCATTTGAAAGATAAACATCTCCTTAATCTAACCACGTTTTACGATTTCAAAAAGGTTTTACGGCGAAAGCATAAATTTAGAGTATGTTAGGACAGTACATTTACAAGAGTTGTGTGTAATGTTTTGTCAAGTCAAAGACAGGGTCACCAAAACCATAAAACCAGCTAAAATGATGCACTAACCTTTTACAATCTCCATCAGATGACACTCCTAGGACATTATGTTAGACAATGCATGCATTTTTAGTTCTATCAAGTTCATATTTATATCCAAAAACAGCGTTTTACTATGGCATTGATGTTGAGGAAATCGTTTCCCTCCAATAACCGGCAGTCAAGTCAGCGTCACAAATTAAATAATTAAAATTAGAAAACATTGGTAAAATATTATATTGTCATTTAAAGAATTATAGATTTACATCTCTTGAACTCAATCAACTTGCCAGATTTAAAAATAACCTTACTGGGAAATCACACTTTGCAATAATCTGAGCACTGCGCCCAGAAAAATACGCGTTGCGATACAGACTAGACGTCATGTTGGGGAGATCTAAAATCGAAAATACTATGTAAATAATCCATTACCTTTGATTCTCTTCATCAGATGTCACTTCCAGGTATCACAGGTCCATAACGAATGTAGTTTTGTTCAAAAAAGCTCATCATTTATGTCCAAAAATCTCCGTCTCGTTAGCACATGATGTAAGCCAGCCGGACTTCTCGTCATGAACGAGGGGAAAAAATATATTTCCGTTCATTCAAACATGTCAAACGTTGTATAGCATAAATCATTAGGGCCTTTTTTAACCAGAACATGAATAATATTCAAGGTGGACGAATGCATACTCTTTTATAACGTATTGGAACGAGGGTACCCAACATGAACTCGCGCGCCAGGTGTCTAATGGGACATCATCGTTCCATGGCTCTTGTTCGGTCAGATCTCCCTCCAGAAGACTCAAAACACTTTGTAAAGGCTGGTGACATCTAGTGGAAGCAATAGGAAGTGCCAAAATATTCCTAAGCCCCTGTGTTTTTCAATGGGATAGGTTTAAAGTCAATACAACACATCAGGTATCCACTTCCTGTCAGAAAATGTCTCAGGGTTTTGCCTGCCAAATGAGTTCTGTTATACTCACAGACACCATTCAAACAGTTTTAGAAACTTTAGAGTGTTTTCTATCCATATATAATAAGTATATGCATATTCTAGTTACTGGGTAGGATTAGTAACCAGATTAAATCGGGTAAATTTTTTTTATCCAGACGTGCAAATGCTGCCCCCTAGACCCAACAAGTTAACAAGGAACATTCTTGAGGTTAGAAATGTTTTTTTGCATGGGGGACCTGATGTGCTGTCATGTAGTAATGTAATGGTTGTAATGGTGCTTCTTTATCCCTTTGACTCAGGCTTTTTCAATGGGGATTCGCCATATCATATTTTACCAGAACAATATCACGTGTGGAATAAATACATGTGTTGACACTGACAGGCAGGAGGCAAATGTGTATCCCAGAAGACTGTGCATTGTTCTGGCGACAGAAAAAAACATGTCTGTCTGTCTCCTCAGCCTATGGTCTCATAGGACTCTATGTCTGTCTGTCTGTCTGTCTGTCTGTCTGTCTGTCTGTCTGTCTGTCTGTCTGTCTGTCTGTCTGTCTGTCTGTCTGTCTGTCTGTCTGTCTGTCTGTCTGTCTGTCTGTCTGTCTGTCTGTCTGTCTGTCTGTCTGTCTGTCTGTCTGTCTGTCTGTCTGTCTGTTATTGTCACAGCCGTGTATATTCCCCCTCAAGCTGATACGACAACGGCTCTCAAAGAACTAAACTGGACTTTGTGAAAACCGCAAACCTTATATCCTGAGACCACATTTATTGTAGCTGGGGACTTCAATAAAGCAAATCTGAGGAAAAGTTTTATCAACACATCACTTGCGGCACTCGCGCTTCAAAAATGTTTAACCATTGCTACTCTCCCTACTGGGATGGCAACAAGGCCCTCCCCTACCCTCTCTTCAGGAATTCAGATCAGGCCTCCATCCTGCTCCTCCCTTCCTATAGGCAGGAACTCAAACAGGATGTACCCGTGGCAAGGACTGTTCAACAATGCTCCGACCAATCAAAATTCAAGCTTCAAGATTGTTTTGATCACATGGGATATGTTCTGGGTTGCCTCTGAGAAAACATTTACGTATACACTGACACGGTGACTGAGTTCATCAGGAAGGGTATAGGGGATGTTGTTCCCACTGTGACTATTAAAACTTACCCAAACCAAAAAGTGTGGATAGATGTCAATATTTGTGCAAAAACTGAAAGTGCAAACCACCACATTTAACCATGGCAAGGTGACTGGGAATATGGTCGAGAAGAAACGGTCTAGTTATGCCCTCTGTAAGGCAATCAAACAGGCAAAATGGTGGTAGAGAGATAAAGTGGAGATGTGGAAGGCACTCCAGACAATCACGGATTATAAAGGGAAAACCAGCCACGCTGCAGTCACCGATATCTTGCTCCTGGACAAGCTAAACACCTTCTTTGCCCGCTTTGAGGAAAACACAGTGCCGCCGATGTGGCCGCTCCCGAGGACTGTGAGCTCTCGTTCTCCGGGGGCCAACATTGTAAGACATTTACGGCATCCCTATCTGTGTCCCCAGAGCATGCGCAGACCAGCTCGCTGGAGTGTTTACAGGCATATTCAATCTCTCCCTATCCCAGTCTGTTTCCCCACTTGCTTCAAGATGTCCACCAATGTTCCTGTACCCAAGAAAGCAAAGGTAACTGAAATAAATGGCAATCGCCCCGTAGCACTCACTTCTGTCATCATGAAGTGTTTTGAGAGGCTAGTTAAGGATCATATCTCCTCCACATTACCCGACACCCTAGACCCACTGCAATTTACATACCGCCTAAATAGATACATGAATGACGCAATTGCCATCACACTGCACACTGCCCTATCACATCTGAAGAAGAGGAATAGCTATGTAAGAATGCTGTTCATTGACTACAGCTCAGCCATCAACACCATAGTACCCTCCAAGCTCGTCATTAAGTTCAGAATCCCCCCCTTGTGCAACTGGGTCCTGGACTGGCTGCACCCAGGTGGTGAAGGTAGGAAACAACACCTCCACTTCGCTGATCCTCAACACAGGGGCCCCACAAGGATGCATACTCAGCCCCCTCCTGTACTCCCTGTTCACCATTGACTGCGTGGCCACACGACAGTGGTAGGCCTGATTACCAACAACGACGAGACAGCCTAGATGAAGGAGGTGAGAGCCCTGGTTGAGTGGTGTCAGGAAAATAACCACAATGTCAACCAAATGAAGGAGCTGATTGTGGAATTTACGAGACAGCAGATGGAGCAAGCCACCATCCACATGTGAAGAATGTTAAAATCTCCAAGTTCCTCGGCTTACACATCACTGACAATCTGAAATGGTCCACCATCACAGGCAGTGTGGTGAAGAAGGATCAACAGCACCTCTTCAACCTCAGGAAGCTGAATAAATTCACAAACTTTTACAGATGCACCATTGAGAGCATCTTGTCGGGCTGTATCACCGCCTGGTACGACAACTGCTTAGTCCACAACCGCAGGGCTCTCCAGAGGTCGGTGCGGTCTGCCCAATGCAACACCAGGGGCACACTGCCTGCGCTCCAGGACATCCTCAGCACCCGGTGTCACAGGAAGTCCATGAAGATTATCAAGGATCTCAGCCACGAGAGCCACAGCCTGTTCACCCCGCTACAGTCCAGAAGCCGAGGTCAGTACAGGTGCATCAAATCTGGGACCGAGAGACTGAAAAACAGATACTATCTCAAGGCCATCACACTGTTAAATAGTCACCACTAACCGGCTCCTGCCCAGTAACCTGCCCTGAACTTTAGTCACTGTCACTAGAACGCTACCATCCAGTTATTCTACAGTGCACCTTAGGTGCTGCTTCCCTATGTACATAGACATGGAACACTAGTACTTTTAATAATGTTTACATACTGTTTTACCCGCTTCATATGCATGTACTGTATTCTAGTCAATGCCATCCTATTCAACCATTGCTGTACATATACTATTTTTCAGATATACATTAAATATACAAAAGTACACTACCGGTGAAAAGTTTTAGAACATACTCATTCAATTGTTTTTCTTTATTTTTACTATTTTCTACATTGCAGAGTACTACTGAAGACATCAAAACTATGAATTAACACATATGAAATCATGCAGTAACCAAAAAGTGTTAAACAAATCAAAATATATTTTACATTTCAGATTCCTCCAATAGCCACCCTTTGCCTTGATCTTGGCATTCTCTCAACCAGCTTCATAAGGTAGTCACCTGGAATGTATTTTAATTAACAGGTGGGCCTTCTTAAAAGTAAATTTGTGGAAACTCTTTCCTTCTTAATGTGTTTGAGACAATCAGTTGTGTTGTGACAAGGTGGGGGGGGGGGGGGGGGGGGGGTGTAGCCGAAGATAGCCCTATTTGGTAAAAGACCAAGTCCATATTATGGCAAGTAAAGCTCAAATAAGAAAAGAGAAATGACAGTCCATCATTACTTTCAGTCAATCCGGAAAAATTCAAGAACTTTGAAAGTTTCTTCAAGTGCAGTCGCAGAAACCATCAAGTGCTATGATAAAACTGGCTCTCATGAGGACCACCATAGGAATGGAACATCCAGAGTTACATCTGCTGCAGAGGATAAGTTCATTACAGTTACCAGCCTAAGAAATTGCAGCCCAAATAAATTCTTCACTGAGTTTAAATTACAGACACATCTCAACATCAACTGTTCAGAGGAGACTTTGTGAATCAGGCCTTCATGGTTGAATTGCTGCAATGAAACCACTACTAAAGAACACCAATAATTTGTCCTTTGGAATTGAGTCCAAATTGAAGATTTTTGGTTCCAAACTCCGTGTCTTTGTGAGAGGTGGTGTGGGTGAACGGATGATCTCTGCATGTGTATTTCCCACCGTGAAGCATGGAGGAGGAGGTGTTATGGTTCTATGGTGCTTTGCTGGTGACACTGTCTGTGATTAATTTAGAATTCAAGGCACACTTAACCAGCATGGCTACCACAGCATTCTGCAGCGATACGCCTTCCCATCTGGTTTGGGAAGGCGTATCGCTTTTTAACAGGACAATGACTCAACACACCTCCAGGCTGTGTAAGGGCTATTTGACCAAGAAGGAGAGTGATGGAGTGCTGCATCAGATGACCTGGCCTCCACAATTAACCGACCTCAACCCAATTGAGATGGTTTGGGATGAGTTGGACCGCAGAGTGAAGGAAAGCCGCCAACAACTGCTCAGCATATGTGGGAACTCCTTCAAGACTGTTGGAAATGCGGTCCAGGTGAAGCTGGTTGAGAGAATGCCAAGAGTGTGCAAAGCTGTCATCAAGGCAAAGGGTGGCTATTTGAAGAATCTCAAATATAAAATATATTTTGATTTGTTTAACACTTCTTTGTTTACTGCATGATTCCATATGTGTTATTTCATAGTTTTGATGTCTTCACAATTATTCTACAACTCTAAAACTTTCGACCAGTAGAGTATGTAGACACACCCATTGCTGACAGGTGTATAAAATTGAGCACACAGTCATGCAATCGCCATAGACAAATATTGGTAGTAGAATGGCCTTACTAAAGAGCTCAGTGACTTTCAATGCAGCACCGTCATAGGATGCCATCCTTCCAACAAGTTCAATTGTAAGTGCTGTTAATGTGAAGTGAAAACGTCTATGAGCACAACGACTCAGCTGCGGAGTGGTAGGCCACACAAGCTCACAGAACGGGAAGCACGCAGCACGTAAAAAATAGTCTGTCCTTGGTGGCAACACTCACTACGAGTTCTAAACTGCCTCTGGATCAACGTCAGCACAATAACTTTTCGTCAGGAGCTTCATTAAATGGGTTTCCATGGCCGAGCAGCCGCACACAAGCCTAAGATCACCATACGCAATGTCAAGCATCGGCTGGAGTGGTGTAAAGCTCGCCGCCATAGGGCTGCGGAGCAGTGGAAACGCATTCTTTGGAGTGATGAATCACGCTTCACCATCTGGCAGTCCGACAGACGAATCTGGGTTTGGCGGATGCCAGGAGAACACTACCTGCCCGAATGCATAGTGCCAACTGTAAAGTTTGGTGGAGGAGGAATTATGGTCTGGGGTTGTTTATCATGGTTCGGGCTATGCCCCTTAGTTCCAGTGAAGTGAAATCTTAACACTACAGCATACAATGACATTGTAGACGATTCTGTGCTTCCAACTTTGTGGCAACAGTTTGGGGAAGGCCCTTTCCTGTTTCAGCATGACAATACCCCATAAAGAAAGCAAGATCCATACATAAATGATTCGTCGAGATAGGTGTGGAAGAACATGACTGGCCTGCCCAGACCTCAACCCCATCAAACACTTTTGGGATGAATTGGAACACCGACTGCGAGCCAGGCCTAATTGCCCAACATCAGTGCCTGACCTCACTAATGCTCTTGTGGCTGAATGGAAGCAAGTCCCTGCAGCAGTGTTCCAACATCTGGTGAAAGCCTTCCCAGAAGAGTGGAGGCTGTTATAGCAGCAAAGGGGGGACCAACTCCATGTTAATGCACATGATTTTGGAATGAGATGTTCAACAAGAAGGTGTCCACATACTTTCGGTCATGTAGTGTTTTACATATTCTATCCATGTACTGTCCACGTTGTCTTTACTTTTTAGATATGTGTGTATTGTTAAATATTACTACACTGTTGGAGCTAGGAACACAAGCATTTTGCTACACCCGCAAGAATATCTGCTAAATATGTGTATGCGAATAATACAATTTGATTTAATCCGATCTCCCTCCCACAAAAACAAACCCCTGAAGACGCCACCTTTCTCTAAATCGGGAGAGACCCCAGAGTTGCCTCCTAAGAGCCAAATTTTCCTCTTCCTGGTTTGCGTTGTCATGGAAACTGGAGAGCCTCCCTGGAACTAGAATGCTGTGGAAATGGAATGGAGGAGGGATAATCTAGAGCTCTACTTCTATCACTGACCTTTATGTACTGCATGTTGTATGGTGTTCAAAGGATCAGCAGTGGAGTCTGGTGTTATATACCGCATGTTGTGTGCTGTTCAAAGCATCAGCCCTGGACTCTGGAGTTATATACCGCATGTTGTATGGTGTTCAAAGGATCAGCCCTGGACTTACTTTCTCTAAATGTGTTTTACCTTAGCCGACAGGTATATTTCATGATGTGTAGTCACACACAAGCACACACACAACTCCCATTTGGAATGTTTTTTTTTCCATTTAACAACATACTATTTTCTTCCAGTCAAACATGGCCTTGGCTAACAGAGGCTCATATTCTATTTCCCAAAGCCAATCTACTGCAAGTGCAAAATTCAAACGGCTCAATTGCGCTGCAGAAATCTTCACGGTATTTCATGACTTACAAGTAAGTGGGAGCTTTTAACAGAATAAATAGAATAGCTTTATTCAACAAGGCAAGTCAGTTAAGAACAAATTCTTATATAAAATGACAGCCTACCCCCCCGCTAAAATCCGGACGACGCTGTGCCAAGTATGCGCCGCCCCATGGGACTCCCAATCACAGCCGGTTGTGATACAGCCTGGAATCAAACCAGGGTCTGTAGTGACGCCTCTAACACTGAGATGCAGTGCCTTAGATTGCTGTGCCACTCAGGAGTCACTTAATGGAGACATTTCTCAAATAAAGATAGAGAAAGACTCAAAATAACATTTACATTTACATTTAAGTCATTTAGCAGACGCTCTTATCCAGAGCGACTTACAAATTGGTGCATTCACCTTATGATATCCAGTGGAACAACCACTTTACAATAGTGCTTCTAAATCTTTTAAGGGGGGATTAGAAGGATTACTTTATCCTATCCTAGGTATTCCTTAAAGAGGTGGGGTTTCAGGTGTCTCCGGAAGGTGGTGATTGACTCCGCTGTCCTGGCGTCGTGAGGGAGCTTATTCCACCATTGGGGTGCCAGAGCAGCGAACAGTTTTGACTGGGCTGAGCGGGAACTGTGCTTCCTCAGAGGTAGGGGGGCCAGCAGGCCAGAGGTGGATGAACGCAGTGCCCTTGTTTGGGTGTAGGGCCTGATCAGAGCCTGAAGGTATGGAGGTGCCGTTCCCTTCACAGCTCCGTAGGCAATCACCATGGTCTTGTAGTGGATGCGAGCTTCAACTGGAAGCCAGTGGAGAGAGCGGAGGAGCGGGGTGACGTGAGAGAACTTGGGAAGGTTGAACACCAGACGGGCTGCGGCGTTCTGGATGAGTTGTAGGGGTTTAATGGCACAGGCAGGGAGCCCAGCCAACAGCGAGTTGCAGTAATCCAGACGGGAGATGACAAGTGCCTGGATTAGGACCTGCGCCGCTTCCTGTGTGAGGCAGGGTCGTACTCTGCGAATGTTGTAGAGCATGAACCTACAGGATCGGGTCACCGCCTTGATGTTAGTGGAGAACGACAGGGTGTTGTCCAGGATCACGCCAAGGTTCTTAGCACTCTGGGAGGAGGACACAAGGGAGTTGTCAACCGTGATGGCGAGATCATGGAACGGGCAGTCCTTCCCCGGGAGGAAGAGCAGCTCTGTCTTGCCGAGGTTCAGCTTGAGGTGGTGATCCGTCATCCACACTGATATGTCTGACAGACATGCAGAGATGCGATTCGCCGCCTGGTTATCAGAAGGGGGAAAGGAGAAGATTAATTGTGTGTCGTCTGCATAGCAATGATAGGAGAGACCATGTGAGGATATGACAGAATAACTCTTCAGCGGATCTGTAAAAATTCATTAACCCACAGAAGTGGTTGAATAAGAACTAAATCCTATGGAAACATAAGCAGGTAAAACAAAAAAAGAATACTGTTGCTGTTCTGAAGAATGTGTCTGATGCCTGTGGCTCCTTCCATCCTCCAGGCAATGCTTGTAAAATGACTGTTATCACTCCATCATCATCTCTGAAGATAGTCTGTATGTGAGGTCCTCATTCATCACCTGGCGTGTGGAGCAGGAGCTATGAATTGTGGTGGCTAATTTCTGCATTACCAAATGAGGAGAGTTACAAAACTTCACACACCAGTCAGAGTTATATTTAAAACTACATCTTTAATAATTAAACTGTTAGGGCTAGGGGGCAGTATTGACACGGCCGTATAAAAAACGTACCCGATTTAATCTGGTTACTACTCCTGCCCAGTAACTAGAATATGCATATAATTATTGGCTTTGGATAGAAAACACCCTAAAGTTTCTAAAACTGTTTGAATGGTGTCTGTGAGTATAACAGAACTCGCAGGCAAAAACCTGAGAAGATTCCATGCAGGAAGTGGCCTGTCTGACAAGTTGTGTTTCATCTTGGCTCTTTTTATTGAAGACTGAGGATCTTTGCAATAACGTGACACTTCCTACGGCTCCCATAGGCTCTCAGAGCCAGGGAAAAAGCTGAACGATATCGAGGCAGGCTCTGGCTGAAACACTTTATCGCGTTTGGCAAGTGGCCGATCAGAGTACTATGGGCTTAGGCGCGTGCCCGAGTCGACCAAATGCTTTATTTTCTTTCGTCTGTTTACCTAAACGCAGATTCCCGGTCGGAATATTATCGCTTTTTTATGAGAAAAATGGCATAAAAATTGATTTTAAACAGCGGTTGACATGCTTCGAAGTACGGTAATGGAATATTTTGAATTTTTTTGTCACGAATTGCGTCATGCTCGTCACCCTTATTTACCCTTTCGGATAGTGTCTTGAACGCACGAACAAAACGCCGCTATTTGGATATAACAATGGATTATTTTGAACCAAACGAACATTTGTTATTGAAGTAGAAGTCCTGGGAGTGCATTCTGACGAAGACAGCAAAGGTAATAACATTTTTCTTATAGTAAATCTGACTTTGGTGAGTGCTAAACTTGCTGGGTGTCTAAATAGCTAGCCCTGTGATGCCGGGCTATCTACTGAGAATATTGCAAAATGTGCTTTCACCGAAAAGCTATTTTAAAATCGGACATATCGAGAGCATAGAGGAGTTCTGTATCTATAATTCTTAAAATAATTGTTATGCTTTTTGTGAACGTTTATCGTGAGTAATTTAGTAAATTCACCGGCAGTGTTCGGTGGGAATGCTAGTCACATGCTAGTCACATGCTAATGTAAAAAGCTGGTTTTTGATATAAATATGAACTTGATTGAACAAAACATGCATGTATTGTATAACATAATGTCCTAGGGTTGTCATCTGATGAAGATCATCAAAGGTTAGTGCTACATTTAGCTGTGGTTTGGGTTTATGTGACATTATATGCTAGCTTGAAAAATGGGTGTCTGATTATTTCTGGCTTGGTACTCTGCTGACATAATCTAATGTTTTGTTTTCGTTGTAAAGCCTTTTTGAAATCGGACAGTGTGGTTAGATTAACGAGTGTGGTTAGATTACTCAAACGCGCTACTTTTTTTCAGCCAGAGCCTGCAAAGCCACGATTCAGCATTTTACCGCCTTCTGAGAGCCTATGGCAGCCGTAGGAAGTGTCACGGGACAGCTAAGATCCTCACTCTTCAATAAACAGAGACAAGAAGAACGACACCTTGTCAGACAGGCCACTTCCTGCATGAAATCTTCTCAGGTTTTTGCCTGCCATATGAATTCTGTTATACTCACAGACACCATTCAAACAGTTTTAGAAACTTGAGGGTGTTTTCTATCCAAAGCCAATAATTATATGCATATTCTAGTTACTGGGCAGGAGTAGTAACCAGATTAAATCGGGTACGTTTTTTATCCAGCCGTGTCAATACTGCCCCCTATCCCAAACAGGTTAAGATCCTTTTGCAAAAGCACTTTGACTTTCAATGATGCGCTATCTCTAATGAACCATTGAAAAAGTGTCTACACAAAAGTACAAAGATCTTTTATAGCCAAGTTACACCCCTCTCAACGTACATGACGAACCACAGATACATAGAATGGGTCACAAGGTTAAGATTTGTACGAAAGTTTTGTACGTTAAGTTTTGTACGAAAGATATCTATATCTATATCTATAAAACATAGCAGACAGCAACTGCTGTGTCAACAGTTTTCATTGTATAGACCAGTGTCTGGTCCTCCTACTCCAAACTGGAACCGTCTCTCCCTGGTACGGTATAGAACAGAACCATTAGCTCATGTCCTCTGGAATGCTCTTTAGGCTTTATTACCCAAAGACATCATAAATCTCTTCTGTCAGTGCTATCTCATAGAGGCCCATCCTCAGTAGAACACATACACACAATAGTTAACAGAATACTCTATTCTGTCAAATATTACAACCATTATAATACAATACAAGCATTATAACATAATCTTGCAATTTTCCACAACAGGATGCCCTGGCGACATTGGGTTTGTGCAATTTAAAGATCTCTACGCTCCCCTGCGACAATGATGAACGACCCGCTGCAGCAAAACAGATGATGTGAGCAGCCAGTGGGCAGATACGAGAACAAGTTACTAGATGTAACTAGTAACTAACTAGGCTAGTCACTAGGTGCAGGCCAGTTCACGGGGGGTTAATCTGAAATGGCACACTAATCAACATATAAGAGATTACTGTTAACATGAGCCCTATGAATAGAGTTTCATTTAGGATCAGGTCAGTGTGAGCAGTAACAGTTAATGCCAGGTCAGTGTGAGCAGTAACAGTTACTGCCAGGTCAATGTAAGCAGTAACAGTTACTGCCAGGTCAATGTGAGCAGTAACAGTTACTGCCAGGTCAGTGTGAGCAGTAACAGTTCCTGCCAGGTCAATGTGAGCAGTAACAGTTACTGCCAGGTCAATGTGAACAATAACTGTTACTGCCAGGTCAATGTGAGTAGTAACAGTTACTGCCAGGTCAATGTGAGCAGTAACAGTTACTGCCAGGTCAATGTGAGCAGCAACAGTTACTGCCAGGTCAATGTGAACAGTAACAATTACTGCCAGGTCAGTGTGAGCAGTAACAGTTACTGCCAGGTCAATGTGAGTAGTAACAGTTACTGCCAGGTCAATGTAAGCAGTAACAGTTACTGCCAGGTCAATATGAGTCGTAACAGTTCCTGCCAGGTCAATATGAGTAGTAACAGTTAATGCTAGCTAGAGGAATGCATGGGATGGGGCCATGGACAGCGCGTCAGGATATTGGGTTCCCTGCATATAAGGGAGAAAATGTTGATATAATTCTCCAAAAAACGATTAGTTTAAGCGTAAAAGACAGTGTGATATGTGAAATGATCAAACTCTTTCATTGAATCCATACAAGTGAGTGGGAGTATAGGCTAGCTAGCGGAATGGATAGAGCCAGTGGCAGTGTATTTGGTTCTTTGCTTATATAGCCAGGAGAAGTTGGCAGAAATCCTAACAAAAAACCTTTACATTTAGAGTAAAAGACTCTCTTGCATAGCAAAGGTCAAGTACAATACAGGTCAAAAGTTTTAGAACACCTACTCATTCAAGGATTTTTCTATATTTTTACTATTTTGTACATTGTAGAATAATAGTAAAGACATAAAAACTATGAAATAACACATATGGGATCATGTAGTAACCAAAAAAGTGGTAAACAATTCAAAATATATTTAATATTTGAGATTCTTCAAATAGCCACCCTTTGCCTTGATGACGGCATTGCACACTCTTGACATTATCTCAACCAGCTTCATGAGCTTCATGAGGTAGTCACCTGGAATGTATTTCAATTAACAGGTGTGCCATTCTAAGTTAATTTGTGGAATTTATTTCCTTCTATATGTGTTTGAGCCAATCATTTGTGTTGTGACAATGTAGGGTTGGTATACAGAAGATAGCCCTATTTGGTAAGAGATCAAGTCCGTATTATGGCAAGAACAGCTCAAATAAGCAAAGAGAAATGACAGTCCATCATTACTTTAAGACATGAAGGTCAGTCAATATGGAACATTTCAAAAACGTTGAAAGTTTCTTCAAGTGCAGTCGCAGAAAACATCAAGCGCTATGATGAAATTGGCTCTCATGAGGACTGCCACAGGAATGGAAGACCCAGAGTTACCTCTACTGCAGAGGATAAGTTCATTAGAGTTATCAGTCTCAGAAATTGCAGCCCAAATAAATGCTTCACAGAGTTTAACTTCTCTAGGGCCAGTGGGACGATTTCGTCCCACCTACGTAACAGCCAGTGGAATCCTGTGGCGCGTTATTCAAATACATTAGAAATGCTAGTACTTCAATTTCTCAAACATATGACTATTTTACACCATTTTCAAGACAAGACTCTCGGTAATCTAACCACACTGTCCGATTTCAAAAAGGCTTTACAACGAAAGCAAAACATTAGATTATGTCAGCAGAGTACCCAGCCAGAAATAATCAGACACCCATTTTTCAAGCTAGCATATAATGTCACATAAACCCAAACCACAGCTAAATGCAGCACTAACCTTTGATGATCTTCATCAGATGACACGCCTAGGACATTATGTTATAAAATACATGCATGTTTTGTTCAATCAAGTTCATATTTATATCAAAAACCAGCTTTTTACATTAGCATGTGACGTTCAGAACTAGCATACCCCCCCCCCCCCCCCGCAAACTTCCGGTGAATTTACTAAATTACTCACGATAAACGTTCACAAAAAGCATAACAATTATTTGAAGAATTATAGATACAGAACTCCTCTATGCACTCGATATGTCCGATTTTAAAATAGCTTTTCGGTGAAAGCACATTTTGCAATATTCTAAGTAGATAGCCCGGCATCACAGGGCTAGCTATTTAGACACCCAGCAAGTTTAGCACTCACCAAAGTCAGATTTACTATAAGAAAAATGTTATTACCTTTGCTGTTCTTCGTCAGAATGCACTCCCAGGACTTCTACTTCAATAACAAATGTTGGTTTGGTCCCAAATAATCCATAGTTATATCCAAATAGCGGAGTTTTGTTCGTGCGTTCAAGACACTATCCGAAAGGGTAAATAAGGGTTACGCGCACGACGCATTTCATGACAAAAAAATTCTAAATATTCCATTACCGTACTTCGAAGCATGTCAACCGCTGTTTAAAATCAATTTTTATGCAATTTTTCTCGTAAAAAAGCGATAATATTGCGACCAGGAAAGCGTGTTTACATTCAAAGAGAGAGAAAGTAAAGACATGGGATCCCCTCGTGCACGAGCCTCAGTCTGATGGTCCTCTGATCGGCCACTTAACCAAGGCGCTAAAGTTTTTCAGCCAGCGGCTGGAATTACATCATTCAGCTTTTTCCCGGGTTCTGAGAGCCTATGGGAGCCGTAGGAAGTGTCACGTTACAGCAAAGATCCTAAATTTTCTTTAAACAGAGCCAAGAAGCCCAAGGAATGGTCAGAGAGGGTACTTCCTGTTTGGAATCTTCTCAGATTTTTGCCTGCCATATGAGTTTTGTTATACTCGCAGACACCATTCAAACAGTTTTAGAAACTTTAGGGTGTTTTCTATCCAAAGCCAATAATTATATGCATATTCTAATTTCTGGGCAGTAGTAATAACCAGATTAAATCGGGTACGTTTTTTATCCGGCCGTGCAAATACTGCCCCCTACCCCCAACAGGTTAAGTTACAGACACATCTCAACATCAACTGTTCAGAGGAGACTGTGTGAATCAGGCCTTCATGGTCAAATTGCTGCAAAGAAACCCCTACTACAGGACACCAATAAGAAGAACAGACTTGCTTGGGTCAAGAAACACGAGCAATGCACGTTAGACCAGTGGAAATTTGTCCATTGGTCTGGTGTCCAAATTGCAGATTTTTGGTTCCAACCACCGTATCATTGTGAGACGCAGAGTAGGTGAACGGATGATCTCCACATGTGTTTTTCCCACCGTAAAGCATGGAGGAGGAGGTGTGATGGTGTGGGTGTGCTTTGCTGTCGACACTGTCTGTAATTTACATGGCTACCACAGCATTCTGCAGCAATACGCCATCCCATCTGGTTTGGGCTTAGTGGGACTATCATTTGATTTTCAACAGGACAATGACTCAACACACCTCCAGGCTGTGTAAGGGCTATTTGACCAAGAAGGAGAGTGATGAGTGCTGCATCAGATGTCCTGGCCTCCACAGCCCCCCGACCTCAACCCAATTGAGATGGTTTGGGATGAGTCGGACCACAGAGTGAAGGAAAAGCAGCCAACAACTGCCATTGGAAAAGCATTCCAGTTGAAGCTGGTTGAGAGAATGCCAAGAGTGTGCAAAGCTGTCATCAAGGCAAATGGTGGCTATTTGAAGAATCTCAAATGTAAAATATATTTTGATTTGTTTACCACTTTTTTGGTTACTACACGATCCCATATGTGTTATTTCACAGTTTTGATGTCTTCACTATTATTCTACAATGTAGAAAATAGTAAACAATTAAGAAAAACCCTTGAATGAGTAGGTGTTCTAAAATGTTTGACCTGTAGTCTATGTATATTCAGTCTTGTGAATCTGCATTGGTTCATGACAGACGTGCTCTTTAGTTTGGTCATGGTGACAGTTTCCTAGGTGTCGGCTTGTAAAACCCTGAAAACATTACTTTTCAGCTCCAATAGAATACTCAGCCAGCTGTGATGTCTTATTAGACCAATACTAAATCCCCTGATATCTTATTAGACCAATACTTAATCCTCTGATATCTAATTAGACCAATACTAAATCCCCTGATATTAGATCAATACTAAATCCCCTGATATCTGATTAGACCAATACTAAATCCCCTGATATCTGATTAGACCAATACTAAATCCCCTGATATCTGATTAGACCAATACTAAATCCCCTGATATCTGATCAGACCAATACTAAATCCCCTGATATCTGATTAGACCAATACTAAATCCTCTGATATCTTATTAGATCAATACTATATCCCCTGATATCGGATTAGGCCAATGCACAAGACTTATAAAAAATCCCCTAATAGAGTTACTGTATTGAACTGCCTCATAAAAGCTTGTGTGTGATGAAGTGCCAGTCAGTAACCTAGAACGAGGTCCATTCCAAATGGCTCCTTGTTCCCTATAACAATATGGGCCCTGGTCACACGTAGTGCACTATATAGGGAAAAGGGTACCATCTTGGACGCAACAATGCAGTTTGAAAGAGATCAATGTGTTTGTAATAGCCTTCTTTCCGTATCTTCATATCCCCCTAATCCCTTGCAATAAATGGAAAGGCCAAGAGGAACACACAATCCCAGTTTCCATCCTAAATGGTACACTACTACCTGGGATCTGGTTTTAAAGAAGTGCACTATATAGGGACTAGGGTGCCATTTGGGACACATCCATACAATCCCAGCAGACAGGTTAATAACTTGCCTTCCTGTGGCTAGCTCAAATTGTGTTCTATTGACACCTGCTATCTGCCTCCAGATAGAAGCCAAGGACCTCATCAGGGAACGAGACTTGGCTCCAGGAAGAAAATAGCTAGCCTCTTTCTCTCTTTAGAAGTGTTGTTGACAATATTAATCATTGTGATCCTTGGGCTCCTTTTGTTCTAGTCGCTTTTGTTCGATTTCCTCTTTTGTTCATTTTGTTGGATTTTCTGTATTTACTGTCATGACTACTACAATGGAACCATAGCTGCGGGAAGTACCGGTCCTGGAGGTGTTGCAGTACCCTCTGGTGGTGGGATGGTAAAACTGCAAGAATTTGGGTATTTGCAATAAAAAAAACAATTCCATTTTTTTTTTTATTATTATTTCTGTAAATGATAATGGTATTGGTGTAGGGGAGAGAAAATAACATTGGATATTTATATATGGGAACCATTATGTATGAAGAGTGGTGCACTCTTATCTATTTGGAATCGGACGCACACTCTGCTGTACGATTGACAGTTAAGTCGGGTCTCTCTCTCTCTCCCTCTCTGTCGATCTCCCCTCTTTCTCTCTCCCTTTTCTCTTCTCTCCCCCTTGTGGTGGATATCAAGTGATCCGGAGCAGTGCCTGCACTAGTCTTCCATTTCCCCCCCTCAGGTTTAATAGGTACAATCTTAGTGACAAGACCTCACTCGTTATCTCTCTCTCTCTCTCTCTCTCTCTCTCTCTCTCCTCTCTCTCTCCTCTCTCTCTCCTCTCTCTCAATTTCAATTCAATTTAAGGGGCTTTTATGGGAAACACATGTTTACACTGCCAAAGCAAGTGAAATAGATAACAAACAGAAGTAAAATAAACAATAAAAAAATGAAGGTTAAACATTACACTCACAAAAGTTCCAAAGGAATAGACATATTTCAAATATTATGGCCATGTACAGTGTTGTAAACGATGTACAAATAGTTAAAGTACCAGTTATGATTTTCATATGCTCATTTTCGTGAAACTGTTTAATTTAAAAAAATAACATTTTTGTTCCTCAAAATCATTGTCAAATGGTTAATAATACAAATCAGAATTAAAATGATCAAAATCGAATAGTTAAAATTCCACTAATTACAGAGCACCAGTCTCAACCACGAAGCATTGGCGGCTAACGAAATGAGCGCGTGGAACTAAGAGCTAGCCTAACGAAATGAGCGCGTGGAACTAAGAGCTAGCCTAACGAAATGAGCGCGTGGAACTAAGAGCTAGCCTAACGAAATGAGCGCGTGGAACTAAGAGCTAGCCTAACGAAATGAACGCATGGAACTAAGAGCTAGCCTAACGAAATGAGCGCGTGGAACTAAGAGCCAGCCTAACGAAATGAGCGCGTGGAACTAAGAGCTAGCCTAACGAAATGAGCGCATGGAACTAAGAGCTAGCCTAACGAAATGAGCGCATGGAACTAAGAGCTAGCCTACAGCCCAACGTAGCAGTTGGCCTATAACTTAAATCGTCAACTAAGTAAAATTACATAAAGCAGACAAATAAAATGTAAATGATCATGATGAAAATGCAGTTTCTTTCAATTACATTCATCCAGTGGTGTGTACTCATGGATTCCAAGAGGAGCCAGGCTTCCCCCCCCCCCCCCAAAAAAAATGTTGGGTTCATAATTTTCTTTCAATTCGTAAGAGGCTGAATATAAACTAATACATTGTTTTGCCACTGGCCTGAGAGGATGGAAGTTCAAAATGTAGCTAGATGTAGAAGGCTAATGTTATTTAGCCCATGAATGGAAGTTAGGCTAGTGAGCAAGCATTTTAGCCAGGTAGGCTAGGACAACAAACAAAAAAAGCTTGAAAAGAGAGGAGGATGACATTGGTGCTTCTCTACAAGTAGGGTGAGTAAACATATTTGCACACACACACACACACACACACACACACACACACACACACACACACACACACACACACACACACACACACACACACACACACACACACACACATACACACACACACACACACACAAATCAGAACCATGGACCGCCATATCTTATTTAGCTTACGTTGATTGGACTAACTTGCTATCGGTGTCTTTTAGTTGTCACTGTATTAGACTATGCATTTAGGTGATTTGATGATGCTGAAGTTGAAATAGTGCTGGATACAGTGGAGGCAGCTCCTGTTTTATTTGTGACTTGCGGTTAACTCTCTGTGGTTCTAAATCAATAGTTTAGTGGTCCGAAAATGTGGGAAACATTAACGTGCTTGACCATGCTGTGGGTCATGTAAATGTAACTGTTTGTTACATGCAATAAGCTTTGTGGACTTCACTGGAAAGAGTTCTAAATTCTAAATTAATCACAGTGTCACCAGAAAATCACCAAACACCTCCTCCTCCATGATTCACGGTGGGAACCACACATGCGGAGATCATCTGACAAAGACTCGGCGGTTGAAACCAAAAATCTCCAATTTGGACTCATCAGACCAAAGGACAGATTTCCACTGGTCTAATGTCCATTGCTCGTGTTTCTTGGCCCAAGCAAGTCTCTTCTTATTATTGGTGTCCTTTAGTAGTGGTTTCTTTGCTGCAATTCGACCATGAAGGACAGATTCACGCAGTCTCCTCTGAACAGTTGATGTTGAGATGTGTCTGTTACTTGAACTCTTTGAAGCATTTATTTGGGCTGCAATCTGAGGTGCAGTTAACTCTAATGATCTTATCCTCTGCAGCAGAGGTAACTCTGGTTCTTCCTTTCCTGTGGCAGTCCTCATGAGAGCCAGTTTCATCATCGTGCTTGATGATTTTTGCGTCTGCATTTGAAGAAACATTCAAAGTTCTGAAAATTTTCAAGATTGACTGACCTTCATGTCTTAAAGCAATGATGGACTGTCATTTCTCTTTGCTTATTTGAGCTGTTCTTGCCATAATATGGACTTGGTCTTTGACCAAATAGGGTTATCTTCTGTATACCAACACTACCTTGTCACAACACAACTGATTGGCTCAAACACATTAAGATGGAAAGAAATTCCACAAATGAACTTTTAAACATTGTTTGCTGATATCACACCCTGCTACACAGTCTGTTTTTTAAAATTGTTTTCATACTCTCTACTGTATTCATGGGAAGCCAGGCTTCCTCAAATATTTAGCCAGCATATCAATTATAATGGCAAATAAAAGACGGGATAGGGGAATTCCCTGTCCATTAACCAATATTGAACCAGAATCATGTTCATGTTTTTATATCAATTTATGTTTGAAAACAACAGCTTTGGGTTTTAATATCCTCTAAATAATTTCACTAAGTGTTCGCTTGATCTTCAGTTTGCTCTGTAACAGCACAATATTAGATTTTCAATTAGCTCTGTAAGATCATAATATTTGATCTTCAAGTAGCTCTGTAAGATCATAATAAACTCAGCAAAAAAGAAATGTCCCTTTTTCAGGACCCTGTCTTTCAAAGATAATTCGTAAAAATCGAAATAACTTCACAGATATTCATTGTAAAAGGTTTAAACACTGTTTCCTATGCTTTGTTCAATGACCCATAGACAATTAATGAACATGCACCTGTGGAACGGTCGTTAAGACATTAACAGCTTACAGACGGCAGGCAAAGTAGGCAATTCCTCTCTAGGTTTCTTCCTAGGTTCTGGCCTTTCTAGCCACAGTGCTTCTACACCTGCATTGCTTGCTGTTTGGGGTTTTAGGCTGGGTTTCTGTACAGCACTTTGTGACATCAGCTGATGTAAGAAGGGCTTTAGAAATACATTTGATTGATTTGATTGAATTAAGGTCACAGTTATGAAAACTTAAGACACTAAAGAGGCCTTTCTACTGACTCTGAAAAACACCAAAAGAAAGATGCCCAGGCTCCCTGCTCATCTGCGTGAACGTGCCTTAGACATGCTGCAAGGAGGCATGAGGACTGCAGATGTGGCCACTGCAATAAATTGCAATGTCCGTACTGTGAGATGCCTAAGACAGGACGGACAGCTGATCGTCCTCGCAGTGGCAGACCACGTGTAACAATACCTGCACAGGATTGGTACGTCCGAACATCACACCTGTGGGACAGGTACAGGATGGGAACAACAACTGCCCGACTTACACCAGGAACGCACAATCCCTCGATCAGTGCTCAGACTGTCCGCAATAGGCTGAGAGAGGCTGGACTGAGGGCTTGTAGGCCTGTTGTAAGGCAGGTCCTCACCAGACATCAGCGGCAACAACGTCGCGTATGGGTGCAAACCCACCGTCGCTGGACCAGACAGGACTGGCAAAAAGTCCCCTTCACTGACGAGTCACGGTTTTGTCTCAGCAGGGGGGATGGTCAGATTCGCTTTTATCGTCAAAGGACTGAGCATTACACCGAGGCCTGCACTCTGGATCGGGATCGATTTGGAGGTGGAGGGTCTGTCATGGTCTGGGGCGGTGTGTCACAGCAACATCGGACTGAGCTTGTTGTCATTGCAGGCAATCTCAACGCTGTGCGTTACAGGGAAGACATCCTTCCTGCAGGCTCATCCTGACATGACCCTCCAGCATGACAATACCACCAGCCATACTGCTTGTTCTGTGCGTGATTTCCTGCAAGACAGGAATGTCAGTGTTCTGCCATGGCCAGCGAAGAGCCCGGATCTCAATCCCATTGAGCACGTCTGGGACCTTTTGGAATGGAGGGTGAGGGCTAGGGCCATTACCCCCAGAAATGTCCGGGAACTTGCAGGTGCCTTGGTGGAAGAGTGGGGTAACATCTCACAGCAAAAACCTATCAAATCTGGTGCAGTCCATGAGGAGGAGATGCACTGCAGTACTTAATAATGCAGCTGGTGGCCACACCAGATACTGACTGTTACTGTTACGTTTTTTTTTAGGTTATTTGCCGTTGCTAAAATTAATTCCCTGAAAGAGACAATGCACTGTGTAACACAAAACTATAGAGACGGCACTGTGTAACACAAAACTATAGAGACAATGCACTGTGTAACACAAAACTATAGAGATGTCGCTGTTGCATTGCTGTAACATAAGCGGTTGTTACATCGCTGAGAACAAAAGTTCTACACACTTTGTCCCTTTGGCACTTTGTTTCCCTCGTTTCTGCTGCTGCTTCCTTCTCCTGAAAGACTTGCGTGTTTCTGTCACTTCTTATTGACAAGTGAAAGCCTCTCACTGGGCCCAACTCTCTGCTCTCTGCTCATGGTGCATGCTGTCAGCAAAGTGTGGGTTTGGGTACTAATGCTACGCCAATCGCTGCCAGCTTTGATGCCGTTTTGTAATTCATGACATGGCTCCTGCACCGAGACGTTGTGTGAAAGCACTGCACTGTCAGAAAAAAAAAAGCGCTCAGTGTGAGTGTCCCAAATAGCACATTTTTACTTATACAGCACAATACCTTTGACCGGGGCCCATAGGTCTCTGTTCAAAACTAATGCATTATAGTGCAAAGGATTCCACTAGGGACGCATCCACTGCCAGTCCCCTGGGGATAACAGTATATCAGGATCAGGACACTCCACTGCCAGTCCCCTGGGGATAATATTATATCAGGACACTCCACTGCCAGTCCCCTGGGGATAATATTATATCAGGACACTCCACTGCCAGTCCCCTGGGGATAATATTATATCAGGACACTCCACTGCCAGTCCCCTGGGGATAATATTATATCAGGACACTCCACTGCCAGTCCCCTGGGGATAATAGTATATCAGGACACTCCACTGCCAGTCCCCTGGGGATAATATTATATCAGGATCAGGACACTCCACTGCCAGTCCCCTGGGAATAATAGTATATCAGGACACTCCACTGCCAGTCCCCTGGGGATAATATTATATCAGGATCAGGACACTCCACTGCCAGTCCCCTGGGAATAATAGTATATCAGGACACTCCACTTCCTGTTTATACTTTCCCTCCTCTCCCTTTGTCATCTGAAGGTCCAGTGTAGTCCAAAACGTGATTGTATTGTGTTTTATATATATTTCCACACTATGAGGTTGGAAAAATACTGTGAAATTGTGAGAATGATGATAATGCCCTTTTGGTTTAAGAGCTGTTTGAAAATAAATTTCAGCCTGTTTTGGTGGGATGGAGTTTTGGCATATTAGTTAATAAGACCAATAAGAAAGAGAGTTCCAAACCTCTCTGCCAATAACAGCTAGTCTTCAGTTGTCCCCTTCGTACTCAGACCACTCCCAGACAGTCCTAGCTAAATTTTAGCTTGGAAAATTGCTCTTTGCTAAGAAGCTACAATATCTTGTTGACCAATTTAATAGAAAACAATCACGGTAAGGTACTTAATTGTTACTCAGATGTTGAGATAAAAAAAAAGGTTGCATTGGACCTTTAATAATCACTGGATAGCAGAAAATACTCCGCACCAGACGAAATGCAGAGATTAGGGAGACAATGTATGTTGTCATTGTTAGCCTTCACTGGTGTGAGTCAAAAGGAGCTAGACACTCACTAAGGAATGTATTGGAGGAAATGGAAGTCCTGTAGTATGTGGTTTGTACCCATGGCGGGGTAAGACCAACTGAGAAGAAACAGCTCTGCAGTGGAGTTTTGGTTAGTGCATTATTTTCATAAAAGTTATGATAGAAGAACCAAAGTAAAAAAAGAAAAAGAAAATGGTTTGCTTTTGAAAATGGTATATAATAAATTGCCATAGAAACTGCCATGAATAACTATAACGCCAATGTGCATGCTTGAGATGTGCTGATATATTCCTATGCATTTTCAATATCTGTACCAAGATATTGAGCTATAATATTGAAGGTTACATACAAAATCCCATATGCCACTGGCTACATCTTAAATGTAGTCCTCAGCAGTTAGTTATGCAGTACAACCATAGTCAGTAGATGGATACATATTAAATGCATTATGACAATACAAATCTATTCAACTTTAATCTCAGACAAGATCAGACACGTTTGATGCTTTGCTCCTCTCTGTATGGATAGCCCGAAACCATGAACACTGGCAGCTAGCCATGAAGAGGGCACTAGGAAGGACATAACTGCTTCTCATTTCACATGTATACAGACCTATTCATTATACTGAAGAGAAACACAACTTATCTCAATATAATAAATTAATCAATGATGGTTGGTGGTTGGGACAGGTGTGAGGGCTTCCAAACAATTCTCAAGTAAAAACGAATTCCTGAAGTTCTAACAAGCTATGTGTCTTGCTTTTACCTTACGCCTAACATTTAACTTTTTTATTTTGAAAGAGTATAGTACAACATAATCTTCAGAAGCTTAATGTTCTCTTTTTTGTTTGTTTCATAAAAATGTCTTTTCCATTTAAGAATCCTCAAGCAACTCGCTTATACTATTCAGTTTGGAGAAATGATCCCTGAAGTTAAAACTTTACGTTTTATGTAAAACTTTACGTTTTTTTTTTTTTTTATATGCAGACTGGCACAGGAGTCGAGCTACTTATGATGTAAACAATTACTTTGCAGTCAGACAATCCACCCTTGAGGCATTATTATTAAACTATACAGTGATAACGTTTAATCAAGTACCTATAGGTAGGAGATTGCATTGAGTTGCTGGTTGGATTGTGTGAAGAATGGAATCATTTTCTCCATAAAAGAACAGGGACAAACCCCTGTATGGGTAATGAACACCTTACTCCAAAACCTCTAATAATTATTATTGATTATGAATGTCAGCACATAGTGATGAAATGCTTTGTCCTCAAAGAAATACATGTACTATAAGCTGTTTTCAGGGAATATAAAAAAAAAACTAAAAAATTACCAAATGGTTTTATTTCATGTTGATACATTCTTGGACAACACCACATAAAAGTTGCATGAGTGGTCAAACATATATATATATATATTTTTTTTTTTTAAATCTCACACAACATTGGCACATAAGCAGCAAGGGCAACATGAATATACTTAGTACAAACAGTATAAAAACAGACTTGTTTTTATTTTTATTTTGTGTGTTTTGTTTTTAAATATATATTCATGTTATTTTTCCCCACAATTTTTCCATAGTTGCAGGGCGTTAAGAAAAATCCAAGACGAAATTAAAGCCATATTCTAACTTCAGCGAGAAGATGCCAACCCCCCAAAAAAATAAAAAATATAATAACAATATGAATAACAATAGTAATCTTGGAATGCCGTTAAAAGCAAGGCTAGTGAATCGCGTGTTGTGAAATCTCCATCTTTTTTTTTTGTTTATTTAGATTTTTTTTTACTTAATCTTAACATCAAACATAGCAGGCATGCATCGACAACTTCTACACGGGGGACAGAAACCGTTTGAAATCTGAAAACCACTGGAGTCATTCTAGTTTTTATATCAAGCTAATAAAGCCTTGACTGGACTGGGCGCTGGAGCTTTCTTTTAGTCACTTTAAAAAACACAATAGATGGTCAAATGAACTGTACCCGTTCAAAATACTGAAAACACAGTCGATGGTCAATGTACTGTACCCATTCAACATACCGAAAACATGTCTGTAGAAAACTTCCCACACACATATATAAGGGAATGTAAAACTCAGATACTGTATGTCTTTCTTGTCGACCCACATACAGCCAAAATCGAAAACGTGAAAAAATACTTGACATCTCAGAGACAAGAATATGGCTTTAATTGAATGTGCATCCAAGCAGCAAAGAAGAAATACATTGAGATCTTTAAAAAAATCTACAACAAATGTAACGGAGAGGCCAATAGAACCACAAACTTTTTTCGACAGGAATTTTGGAAAACTTGCAATTTGGAAGGACATTAAAGGACAAGAAACAGCCCCATGGCAGGTACAGGCAGGTCAAGTAAAGGTGAGTCCTCCAGTACAGGTGAGTCCTCCAGTACAGGTAGTCCTCCTGCTACAGCCAGCGTACCTGTAGAGACACACCTCTAGGGAGTGGGGGGCCAGCTCTGAGGGGTCTGCAGAGATCCACTCTAATCCTGAGGAGGAACACAGGGGTTTTGTCCAAACCAGTTCTCTGCTTCTTTTTTTTCTTCTCTGAAATCATTTAACAAAACAAATTATTTAGTAAATTATTTTGCTCCCATCAGAAATGTCCCTCTTGATTTTCTTAAAATGTTTCTTAAAGCTTTTCCATTCCATCTTAACCATGAAAAAAAACAGACAGAATCCTCTGGTTGAAAGGAAAGCTCTAGAACCCAGAACCCACCCATTGTCACTGTGTTGTTCTGGAGTTCCAGGGTTCCGGGTGCTTCCGGGTGGTTTCGCGGGTTCCGGGGTGTGAGTGGGCAGTAAAGCAGCATGGACATAAAAATAGTTTGGATTTCCTTTATGTTGCCAATTGGGCAGGGGGGGCAGGAGACAAAGCATCTCCAACAAGCCTGCCCTTCTCTCTGATGACGGCTCTTAGATCACAATGTCATTGTAGCTCACATATTTCTTCTTTGCTGCCGGACCTGGAGAGGAGATAAGAAAAATATGTTTTTCAAATACAGTAGCTATAATGGTACAGAGATGTTCTTATTTCTTCATAGCCTGGGGCTATGTGTTTTATAGTGAGTAGGGGCTATGTGTTTTATAGTGAGTAGGGGCTATGTGTTTTATAGTGAGTAGGGGCTATGTGTTTTATAGTATTGTGACTCGGGGCTATGTGTTTTATAGTGAGTAGGGGCTATGTGTTTTATAGTATTGTGAGTAGGGGCTATGTGTTTTATAGTGACTAGGGGCTATGTGTTTTATAGTGAGTAGGGGCTATGTGTTTTATAGTATTGTGACTAGGGGCTATGTGTTTTATAGTGAGTAGGGGCTATGTGTTTTATAGCATTGAGTAGGGGCTATGTGTTTTATAGTATTGAGTAGGGGCTATGTGTTTTATAGTGAGTAGGGGCTATGTGTTTTATAGTGAGTAGGGGCTATGTGCTTTATAGTATTGTGACTCGGGGCTATGTGTTTTATAGTGAGTAGGGGCTATGTGTTTTATAGTGAATAGGGGCTATGTGTTTTATAGTATTGTGACTCGGGGCTATGTGTTTTATAGTGAGTAGGGGCTATGTGTTTTATAGTGAGTAGAGGCTATGTGTTTTATAGTGAGTAGGGTCTATGTGTTTTATAGTGAGTGGGGGCTATGTGTTTTATAGTATTGTGACTAGGGGCTATGTGTTTTATAGTGAGTAGGGGCTATGTGTTTTATAGTGAGTAGGGGCTATGTGTTTTATAGTGACTAGGGGCTATGTGTTTTATAGTATTGTGAGTAGGGGCTATGTGTTTTATAGTGAGTAGGGGCTATGTGTTTTATAGTGAGTAGGGGCTATGTGTTTTATAGAATTGAGTAGGGGCTATGTGTTTTATAGTGAGTAGGGGCTATGTGTTCTATAGTGAGTAGGGGCTATGTGTTTTATAGTGAGTAGAGGCTATGTGTTTTATAGTGAGTAGGGGCTATGTGTTTTATAGTATTGTGAGTAGAGGCTATGTGTTTTATAGTGAGTAGGGGCTATGTGTTTTATAGTGAGTAGGGGCTATGTATTCTATAGTGAGTAGGGGCTATGTGTTTTATAGTGAGTAGGGGCTATGTGTTTTATAGTATTGTGAGTAGGGGCTATGTGTTTTATAGTGACTAGGGGCTATGTGTTTTATAGTATAGTGAGTAGGGGCTATGTGTTTTATAGTATTGAGTAGGGGCTATGTGTTTTATAGTGACTAGGGGCTATGTGTTTTATAGTATTGTGAGTAGGGGCTATGTGTTTTATAGTGAGTAGGGGCTATGTGTTTTATAGTGAGTAGGGGCTATGTGTTTTATAGAATTGAGTAGGGGCTATGTGTTTTATAGTGAGTAGGGGCTATGTGTTTTATAGTATTGAGTAGGGGCTATGTGTTCTATAGTGAGAAGGGGCTATGTGTTCTATAGTGAGAAGGGGCTATGTGTTGTATAGTGAGTAGGGGCTATGTGTTTTATAGTGACTAGGGGCTATGTGTTTTATAGTATAGTGAGTAGGGGCTATGTGTTTTATAGTGAGTAGGGGCTATGTGTTTTATAGTGAGTAGGGGCTATGTGTTTTATAGTATTGTGACTCGGGGCTATGTGTTTTATAGTGAGTAGGGGCTATGTGTTTTATAGTGAGTAGGGGCTATGTGTTTTATAGTGAATAGGGGCTATGTGTTTTATAGTATTGTGACTCGGGGCTATGTGTTTTATAGTGAGTAGGGGCTATGTGTTTTATAGTGAGTAGAGGCTATGTGTTTTATAGTGAGTAGGGGCTATGTGTTTTATAGTATTGTGACTAGGGGCTATGTGTTTTATAGTGAGTAGGGGCTATGTGTTTTATAGTGAGTAGGGGCTATGTGTTTTATAGTGACTAGGGGCTATGTGTTTTATAGTATTGTGAGTAGGGGCTATGTGTTTTATAGTGAGTAGGGGCTATGTGTTTTATAGTGAGTAGGGGCTATGTGTTTTATAGTGAGTAGGGGCTATGTGTTTTATAGAATTGAGTAGGGGCTATGTGTTTTATAGTGAGTAGGGGCTATGTGTTCTATAGTGAGTAGGGACTATGTGTTTTATAGTGAGTAGAGGCTTTGTGTTTTATAGTGAGTAGGGGCTATGTGTTTTATAGTATTGTGAGTAGAGGCTATGTGTTTTATAGTGAGTAGGGGCTATGTGTTTTATAGTGAGTAGGGGCTATGTATTCTATAGTGAGTAGGGGCTATGTGTTTTATAGTGAGTAGGGGCTATGTGTTTTATAGTATTGTGAGTAGGGGCTATGTGTTTTATAGTGACTAGGGGCTATGTGTTTTATAGTATAGTGAGTAGGGGCTATGTGTTTTATAGTATTGAGTAGGGGCTATGTGTTTTATAGTGACTAGGGGCTATGTGTTTTATAGTATTGTGAGTAGGGGCTATGTGTTTTATAGTGAGTAGGGGCTATGTGTTTTATAGTGAGTAGGGGCTATGTGTTTTATAGAATTGAGTAGGGGCTATGTGTTTTATAGTGAGTAGGGGCTATGTGTTTTATAGTATTGAGTAGGGGCTATGTGTTCTATAGTGAGAAGGGGCTATGTGTTCTATAGTGAGAAGGGGCTATGTGTTGTATAGTGAGTAGGGGCTATGTGTTTTATAGTGACTAGGGGCTATGTGTTTTATAGTATAGTGAGTAGGGGCTATGTGTTTTATAGTATTGAGTAGGGGCTATGTGTTCTATAGTGAGAAGGGGCTATGTGTTCTATAGTGAGAAGGGGCTATGTGTTGTATAGTGAGTAGGGGCTATGTGTTTTATAGTATTGTGACTCGGGGCTATGTGTTTTATAGTGAGTAGGGGCTATGTGTTTTATAGTGAGTAGGGGCTATGTGTTTTATAGTGAGTAGGGGCTATGTGTTTTATAGTGAGTAGGGGCTATGTGTTTTATAGTGAGTAGGGGCTATGTGTTTTATAGTGACTAGGGGCTATGTGTTTTATAGTATTGTGACTCGGGGCTATGTGTTTTATAGTGACTAGGGGCTATGTGTTTTATAGTATTGTGACTAGGGGCTATGTGTTTTATAGTATTGTGAGTAGAGGCTATGTGTTTTATAGTATTGTGAGTAGAGGCTATGTGTTTTATAGTGACTAGGGGCTATGTGTTTTATAGTGAGTAGGGGCTATGTGTTTTATAGTGAGTAGGGGCTATGTGTTCTATAGTGAGTAGGGGCTATGTGTTATATAGTATTGTGAGTAGGGGCTATGTGTTTTATAGTGACTAGGGGCTATGTGTTTTATAGTATAGTGAGTAGGGGCTATGTGTTTTATAGTATTGAGTAAGGGCTATGTGTTTTATAGTATTGAGTAGGGGCTATGTGTTCTATAGTGAGAAGGGGCTATGTGTTCTATAGTGAGAAGGGGCTATGTGTTGTATAGTGAGTAGGGGCTATGTGTTTTATAGTATTGTGACTCGGGGCTATGTGTTTTATAGTGAGTAGGGGCTATGTGTTTTATAGTGAGTAGGGGCTATGTGTTTTATAGTGAGTAGGGGCTATGTGTTTTATAGTGAGTAGGGGCTATGTGTTTTATAGTGACTAGGGGCTATGTGTTTAATAGTATTGTGAGTAGGGGCTATGTGTTTTATAGTGAGTAGGGGCTATGTGTTTATAGTGAGTAGGGGCTATGTGTTTTATATAATTGAGTAGGGGCTATGTGTTTTATAGTGACTAGGGGCTATGTGTTTTATAGTGAGTAGGGGCTATGTGTTTTATAGTGAGTAGGGGCTATGTGTTTTATAGTGAGTACGGGCTATGTGTTTTATAGTGACTAGGGGCTATGTGTTTTATAGTATTGTGACTCGGGGCTATGTGTTTTATAGTGAGTAGGGGCTATGTGTTTTATAGTGAGTAGAGGCTATGTGTTTTATAGTGAGTAGAGGCTATGTGTTTTATAGTGAGTAGGGGCTATGTGTTTTATAGTGAGTAGGGGCTATGTGTTTTATAGTATTGTGACTCGGGGCTATGTGTTTTATAGTGAGTAGGGGCTATGTGTTTTATAGTGAGTAGGGGCTATGTGTTTTATAGTGAGTAGGGGCTATGTGTTTTATAGTGAGTAGGGGCTATGAGTTTTATAGTGAGTAGGGGCTATGTGTTTTATAGTGAGTAGGGGCTATGTGTTTTATAGTGAGTAGGGGCTATGTGTTTTATAGTGACTAGGGGCTATGTGTTTTATAGTGACTAGGGGCTATGTGTTTTATAGTATTGTGACTCGGGGCTATGTGTTTTATAGTGAGTAGGGGCTATGTGTTTTATAGTGAGTAGAGGCTATGTGTTCTATAGTGAGTAGGGGCTATGTGTTTTATAGTGAGTAGAGGCTATGTGTTTTATAGTGAGTAGGGGCTATGTGTTTTATAGTATTGTGAGTAGAGGCTATGTGTTTTATAGTGAGTAGGGGCTATGTGTTTTATAGTGAGTAGGGGCTATGTGTTCTATAGTGAGAAGGGGCTATGTGTTCTATAGTGAGAAGGGGCTATGTGTTGTATAGTGAGTAGGGGCTATGTGTTTTATAGTATTGTGACTCGGGCCTATGTGTTTTATAGTGAGTAGGGGCTATGTGTTTTATAGTGAGTAGGGGCTATGTGTTTTATAGTATTGTGACTCGGGGCTATGTGTTTTATAGTGAGTAGGGGCTATGTGTTTTATAGTGAGTAGGGGCTATGTGTTTTATAGTGAGTAGGGGCTATGTGTTTTATAGTGAGTAGGGGCTATGTGTTTTATAGTGAGTAGGGGCTATGTGTTTTATAGTATTGTGACTCGGGGCTATGTGTTTTATAGTGAGTAGGGGCTATGTGTTTTATAGTGAGTAGGGGCTATGTGTTTTATAGTGAGTAGGGGCTATGTGTTTTATAGAATTGAGTAGGGGCTATGTGTTTTATAGTGAGTAGGGGCTATGTGTTTTATAGTATTGAGTAGGGGCTATGTGTTCTATAGTGAGAAGGGGCTATGTGTTCTATAGTGAGAAGGGGCTATGTGTTGTATAGTGAGTAGGGGCTATGTGTTTTATAGTGACTAAGGGCTATGTGTTTTATAGTATAGTGAGTAGGGGCTATGTGTTTTATAGTATTGAGTAGGGGCTATGTGTTCTATAGTGAGAAGGGGCTATGTGTTCTATAGTGAGAAGGGGCTATGTGTTGTATAGTGAGTAGGGGCTATGTGTTTTATAGTATTGAGTAGGGGCTATGTGTTTTATAGTGACTAGGGGCTATGTGTTTTATAGTATTGTGAGTAGGGGCTATGTGTTTTATAGTGAGTAGGGGCTATGTGTTTTATAGTGAGTAGGGGCTATGTGTTTTATAGAATTGAGTAGGGGCTATGTGTTTTATAGTGAGTAGGGGCTATGTGTTTTATAGTATTGAGTAGGGGCTATGTGTTCTATAGTGAGAAGGGGCTATGTGTTCTATAGTGAGAAGGGGCTATGTGTTCTATAGTGAGAAGGGGCTATGTGTTGTATAGTGAGTAGGGGCTATGTGTTTTATAGTATAGTGAGTAGGGGCTATGTGTTTTATAGTATTGAGTAGGGGCTATGTGTTCTATAGTGAGAAGGGGCTATGTGTTCTATAGTGAGAAGGGGCTATGTGTTGTATAGTGAGTAGGGGCTATGTGTTTTATAGTATTGTGACTCGGGGCTATGTGTTTTATAGTGAGTAGGGGCTATGTGTTTTATAGTGAGTAGGGGCTATGTGTTTTATAGTGAGTAGGGGCTATGTGTTTTATAGTGAGTAGGGGCTATGTGTTTTATAGTGAGTAGGGGCTATGTGTTTTATAGTGAGTAGGGGCTATGTGTTTTATAGTGAGTAGGGGCTATGTGTTTTATAGTGACTAGGGGCTATGTGTTTTATAGTATTGTGACTCGGGGCTATGTGTTTTATAGTGACTAGGGGCTATGTGTTTTATAGTATTGTGACTAGGGGCTATGTGTTTTATAGTATTGTGAGTAGAGGCTATGTGTTTTATAGTATTGTGAGTAGAGGCTATGTGTTTTATAGTATTGTGAGTAGGGGCTATGTGTTTTATAGTGACTAGGGGCTATGTGTTTTATAGTATAGTGAGTAGGGGCTATGTGTTTTATAGTATTGAGTAAGGGCTATGTGTTTTATAGTATTGAGTAGGGGCTATGTGTTCTATAGTGAGAAGGGGCTATGTGTTCTATAGTGAGAAGGGGCTATGTGTTGTATAGTGAGTAGGGGCTATGTGTTTTATAGTATTGTGACTCGGGGCTATGTGTTTTATAGTGAGTAGGGGCTATGTGTTTTATAGTGAGTAGGGGCTATGTGTTTTATAGTGAGTAGGGGCTATGTGTTTTATAGTGAGTAGGGGCTATGTGTTTTATAGTGAGTAGGGGCTATGTGTTTTATAGTATTGTGAGTACGGGCTATGTGTTTTATAGTGAGTAGGGGCTATGTGTTTATAGTGAGTAGGGGCTATGTGTTTTATATAATTGAGTAGGGGCTATGTGTTTTATAGTGACTAGGGGCTATGTGTTTTATAGTGAGTAGGGGCTATGTGTTTTATAGTGAGTAGGGGCTATGTGTTTTATAGTGAGTAGGGGCTATGTGTTTTATAGTGACTAGGGGCTATGTGTTTTATAGTATTGTGACTCGGGGCTATGTGTTTTATAGTGAGTAGGGGCTATGTGTTTTATAGTGAGTAGAGGCTATGTGTTTTAAAGTGAGTAGGGGCTATGTGTTTTATAGTGAGTAGGGGCTATGTGTTTTATAGTATTGTGACTCGGGGCTATGTGTTTTATAGTGAGTAGGGGCTATGTGTTTTATAGTGAGTAGGGGCTATGTGTTTTATAGTGAGTAGGGGCTATGTGTTTTATAGTGAGTAGGGGCTATGTGTTTTATAGTGAGTAGGGGCTATGTGTTTTATAGTGAGTAGGGGCTATGTGTTTTATAGTGACTAGGGGCTATGTGTTTTATAGTATTGTGACTCGGGGCTATGTGTTTTATAGTGAGTAGGGGCTATGTGTTTTATAGTGAGTAGAGGCTATGTGTTCTATAGTGAGTAGGGGCTATGTGTTTTATAGTGAGTAGAGGCTATGTGTTTTATAGTGAGTAGGGGCTATGTGTTTTATAGTATTGTGAGTAGAGGCTATGTGTTTTATAGTGAGTAGGGGCTATGTGTTTTATAGTGAGTAGGGGCTATGTGTTCTATAGTGAGAAGGGGCTATGTGTTCTATAGTGAGAAGGGGCTATGTGTTGTATAGTGAGTAGGGGCTATGTGTTTTATAGTATTGTGACTCGGGCCTATGTGTTTTATAGTGAGTAGGGGCTATGTGTTTTATAGTGAGTAGGGGCTATGTGTTTTATAGTATTGTGACTCGGGGCTATGTGTTTTATAGTGAGTAGGGGCTATGTGTTTTATAGTGAGTAGGGGCTATGTGTTTTATAGTGAGTAGGGGCTATGTGTTTTATAGTGAGTAGGGGCTATGTGTTTTATAGTGAGTAGGGGCTATGTGTTTTATAGTATTGTGACTCGGGGCTATGTGTTTTATAGTGAGTAGGGGCTATGTGTTTTATAGTGAGTAGGGGCTATGTGTTTTATAGTGATTAGGGGCTATGTGTTTTATAGTATTGTGACTCGGGGCTATGTGTTTTATAGTGAGTAGGGGCTATGTGTTTTATAGTGAGTAGGGGCTATGTGTTTTATAGTGAGTAGGGGCTATGTGTTTTATAGTGAGTAGGGGAAATGTGTTTTATAGTGAGTAGGGGCTATGTGTTTTATAGTATTGTGACTCGGGGCTATGTGTTTTATAGTGAGTAGGGGCTATGTGTTTTATAGTGAGTAGGGGCTATGTGTTTTATAGTGAGTAGGGGCTATGTGTTTTATAGTGAGTAGGGGCTATGTGTTTTATAGTGACTAGGGGCTATGTGTTTTATAGTGACTAGGGGCTATGTGTTTTATAGTATTGTGACTCGGGGCTATGTGTTTTATAGTGAGTAGAGGCTATGTGTTTTATAGTGAGTAGGGGCTATGTGTTTTATAGTGAGTAGGGGCTATGTGTTTTATAGTATTGTGAGTAGGGGCTATGTGTTTTATAGTATTGTGAGTAGGGGCTATGTGTTTTATAGTGAGTAGGGGCTATGTGTTTTATAGTGAGTAGGGGCTATGTGTTTTATATAATTGAGTAGGGGCTATGTGTTTTATAATGACTAGGGGCTATGTGTTTTATAGTGAGTAGGGGCTATGTGTTTTATAGTGAGTAGGGGCTATGTGTTTTATAGTGAGTAGGGGCTATGTGTTTTATAGTGAGTAGGGGCTATGTGTTTTATAGTGAGTAGGGGCTATGTGTTTTATAGTGACTAGGGGCTATGTGTTTTATAGTATTGTGACTCGGGGCTATGTGTTTTATAGTGAGTAGAGGCTATGTGTTTTATAGTGAGTAGGGGCTATGTGTTTTATAGTGAGTAGGGGCTATGTGTTTTATAGTGACTAGGGGCTATGTGTTTTATAGTATTGTGAGTAGGCGCTATGTGTTTTATAGTGACTAGGGGCTATGTGTTTTATAGTATAGTGAGTAGGGGCTATGTGTTTTATAGTATTGAGTAGGGGCTATGTGTTCTATAGTGAGAAGGGGCTATGTGTTCTATAGTGAGAAGGGGCTATGTGTTTTATAGTGAGAAGGGGCTATGTGTTCTATAGTGAGAAGGGGCTATGTGTTGTATAGTGAGTAGGGGCTATGTGTTTTATAGTATTGTGACTCGGGGCTATGTGTTTTATAGTGAGTAGGGGCTATGTGTTTTATAGTGAGTAGGGGCTATGTGTTTTATAGTGAGTAGGGGCTATGTGTTTTATACTGAGTAGGGGCTATGTGTTTTATA
Organism: Salmo salar; assembly: GCF_965601325.2. Classification (NCBI taxonomy): domain Eukaryota; kingdom Metazoa; phylum Chordata; class Actinopteri; order Salmoniformes; family Salmonidae; genus Salmo; species Salmo salar. The sequence goes on from NC_138302.1 coordinate 100,968,083, forward strand.
GTATTGTGACTCGGGGCTATGTGTTTTATAGTGAGTAGGGGTTATGTGTTTTATAGTGAGTAGGGGCTATGTGTTTTATAGTATTGTGACTCGGGGCTATGTGTTTTATAGTGAGTAGAGGCTATGTGTTTTATAGTGAGTAGGGGCTATGTGTTTTATAGTGAGTAGGGGCTATGTGTTTTATAGTGACTAGGGGCTATGTGTTTTATAGTATTGTGAGTAGGGGCTATGTGTTTTATAGTGACTAGGGGCTATGTGTTTTATAGTATAGTGAGTAGGGGCTATGTGTTTTATAGTATTGAGTAGGGGCTATGTGTTCTATAGTGAGAAGGGGCTATGTGTTCTATAGTGAGAAGGGGCTATGTGTTGTATAGTGAGTAGGGGCTATGTGTTTTATAGTATTGTGACTCGGGGCTATGTGTTTTATAGTGAGTAGGGGCTATGTGTTTTATAGTGAGTAGGGGCTATGTGTTTTATAGTGAGTAGGGGCTATGTGTTTTATAGTATTGTGACTCGGGGCTATGTGTTTTATAGTGAGTAGGGGCTATGTGTTTTATAGTGAGTAGGGGCTATGTGTTTTATAGTGAGTAGGGGCTATGTGTTTTATAGTGAGTAGGTGCTATGTGTTTTATAGTGAGTAGGGGCTATGTGTTTTATAGTATTGTGACTCGGGGCTATGTGTTTTATAGTGAGTAGGGGCTATGTGTTTTATAGTGAGTAGGGGCTATGTGTTTTATAGTGAGTAGGGGCTATGTGTTTTATAGTGAGTAGGGGCTATGTGTTTTATAGTGACTAGGGGCTATGTGTTTTATAGTGACTAGGGGCTATGTGTTTTATAGTATTGTGACTCGGGGCTATGTGTTTTATAGTGAGTAGAGGCTATGTGTTTTATAGTGAGTAGGGACTATGTGTTTTATAGTGAGTAGGGGCTATGTGTTTTATAGTGACTAGGGGCTATGTGTTTTATAGTATCGTGAGTAGGGGCTATGTGTTTTATAGTGAGTAGGGGCTATGTGTTTTATATAATTGAGTAGGGGCTATGTGTTTTATAATGACTAGGGGCTATGTGTTTTATAGTGAGTAGGGGCTATGTGTTTTATAGTGAGTAGGGGCTATGTGTTTTATAGTGAGTAGGGGCTATGTGTTTTATAGTGAGTAGGGGCTATGTGTTTTATAGTGAGTAGGGGCTATGTGTTTTATAGTGACTAGGGGCTATGTGTTTTATAGTGACTAGGGGCTATGTGTTTTATAGTATTGTGACTCGGGGCTATGTGTTTTATAGTGAGTAGAGGCTATGTGTTTTATAGTGAGTAGGGGCTATGTGTTTTATAGTGAGTAGGGGCTATGTGTTTTATAGTGACTAGGGGCTATGTGTTTTATAGGATTGTGACTAGGGGCTATGTGTTTTATAGTGAGTAGGGGCTATGTGTTTTATATAATTGAGTAGGGGCTATGTGTTTTATAGTGACTAGGGGCTCTGTGTTTTATAGTGAGTAGGGGCTATGTGTTTTATAGTGAGTAGGGGCTATGTGTTTTATAGTGAGTAGGGGCTATGTGTTTTATAGTGAGTAGGGGCTATGTGTTTTATAGTGACTAGGGGCTATGTGTTTTATAGTATTGTGACTCGGGGCTATGTGTTTTATAGTGAGTAGGGGCTATGTGTTTTATAGTGAGTAGAGGCTATGTGTTTTATAGTGACTCGGGGCTATGTGTTTTATAGTGAGTAGGGGCTATGTGTTTTATAGTGAGTAGGGGCTATGTGTTTTATAGTGAGTAGGGGCTATGTGTTTTATAGTGAGTAGGGGCTATGTGTTTTATAGTGAGTAGGGGCTATGTGTTTTATAGTGAGTAGGGGCTATGTGTTTTATAGTGACTAGGGGCTATGTGTTTTATAGTATTGTGACTCGGGGCTATGTGTTTTATAGTGAGTAGAGGCTATGTGTTTTATAGTGAGTAGAGGCTATGTGTTCTATAGTGAGTAGGGGCTATGTGTTTTATAGTGAGTAGAGGCTATGTGTTCTATAGTGAGTAGGGGCTATGTGTTTTATAGTATTGTGAGTAGAGGCTATGTGTTTTATAGTGAGTAGGGGCTATGTGTTTTATAGTGAGTAGGGGCTATGTGTTTTATAGTGAGTAGGGGCTATGTGTTCTATAGTGAGTAGGGGCTATGTGTTTTATAGTGAGCAGGGGCTATGTGTTTTATAGTGAGTAGGGGCTATGTGTTATATAGTATTGTGAGTAGGGGCTATGTGTTTTATAGTGACTAGGGGCTATGTGTTTTATAGTATAGTGAGTAGGGGCTATGTGTTTTATAGTGAGTAGGGGCTATGTGTTTTATAGTATTGTGACTCGGGGCTATGTGTTTTATAGTGAGTAGGGGCTATGTGTTTTATAGTAATTAGGGGCTATGTGTTTTATAGTATTGTGACTCGGGGCAATGTGTTTTATAGTGAGTAGGGGCTATGTGTTTTATAGTGAGTAGGGGCTATGTGTTTTATAGTGAGTAGGGGCAATGTGTTTTATAGTGAGTAGGGGCTATGTGTTTTATAGTGACTAGGGGCTATGTGTTTTATAGTGACTAGGGGCTATGTGTTTTATAGTATTGTGACTTGGGGCTATGTGTTTTATAGTGAGTAGAGGCTATGTGTTTTATAGTGAGTAGGGGCTATGTGTTTTATAGTGAGTAGGGGCTATGTGTTTTATAGTGACTAGGGGCTATGTGTTTTATAGTATTGTGAGTAGGGGCTATGTGTTTTATAGTGAGTAGGGGCTATGTGTTTTATAGTGAGTAGGGGCTATGTGTTTTATATAATTGAGTAGGGGCTATGTGTTTTATATTGAGTAGGGGCTATGTGTTTTATAGTGAGTAGGGGCTATGTGTTTTATAGTGAGTAGGGGCTATGTGTTTTATAGTGAGTAGGGGCTATGTGTTTTATAGTGAGTAGGGGCTATGTGTTTTATAGTATTGTGACTCGGGGCTATGTGTTTTATAGTATTGTGACTCGGGGCTATGTGTTTTATAGTGAGTAGGGGCTATGTGTTTTATAGTGAGTAGGGGCTATGTGTTTTATAGTGAGTAGGGGCTATGTGTTTTATAGTGACTAGGGGCTATGTGTTTTATAGTATTGTGACTCGGGGCTATGTGTTTTATAGTGAGTAGAGGCCATGTGTTTTATAGTGAGTAGGGGCTATGTGTTTTATAGTGAGTAGGGGCTATGTGTTTTATAGTGACTAGGGGCTATGTGTTTTATAGTATTGTGAGTAGGGGCTATGTGTTTTATAGTGAGTAGGGGCTATGTGTTTTATAGTGAGTAGGGGCTATGTGTTTTATATAATTGAGTAGGGGCTATGTGTTTTATAGTGACTAGGGGCTATGTGTTTTATAATGAGTAGGGGCTATGTGTTTTATAGTGAGTAGGGGCTATGTGTTTTATAGTGACTAGGGGCTATGTGTTTTATAGTATTGTGACTCGGGGCTATGTGTTTTATAGTATTGTGACTCGGGGCTATGTGTTTTATAGTGAGTAGGGGGTATGTGTTTTATAGTGAGTAGGGGGTATGTGTTTTATAGTGAGTAGAGGCTATGTGTTTTATAGTGAGTAGGGGCTATGTGTTTTATAGTGAGTAGGGGCTATGTGTTTTATAGTGACTAGGGGCTATGTGTTTTATAGTATTGTGAGTAGGGGCTATGTGTTTTATAGTGAGTAGGGGCTATGTGTTTTATAGTGAGTAGGGGCTATGTGTTTTATAGTGAGTAGGGGCTATGTGTTTTATAGTATTGTGACTCGGGGCTATGTGTTTTATAGTGAGTAGGGGCTATGTGTTTTATAGTGAGTAGGGGCTATGTGTTTTATAGTGAGTAGGGGCTATGTGTTTTATAGTGACTAGGGGCTATGTGTTTTATAGTATTGTGACTCGGGGCTATGTGTTTTATAGTGAGTAGAGGCCAGGTGTTTTATAGTGAGTAGGGGCTATGTGTTTTATAGTGAGTAGGGGCTATGTGTTTTATAGTGACTAGGGGCTATGTGTTTTATAGTATTGTGAGTAGGGGCTATGTGTTTTATAGTGAGTAGGGGCTATGTGTTTTATAGTGAGTAGGGGCTATGTGTTTTATATAATTGAGTAGGGGCTATGTGTTTTATAGTGACTAGGGGCTATGTGTTTTATAGTGAGTAGGGGCTATGTGTTTTATAGTGAGTAGGGGCTATGTGTTTTATAGTGACTAGGGGCTATGTGTTTTATATAATTGAGTAGGGGCTATGTGTTTTATAGTGACTAGGGGCTATGTGTTTTATAGTGAGTAGGGGCTATGTGTTTTATAGTGAGTAGGGGCTATGTGTTTTATGGTGACTAGGGGCTATGTGTTTTATAGTGAGTAGGGGATATGTGTTTTATAGTGAGTAGAGGCTATGTGTTTTATAGTGAGTAGGGGCTATGTGTTTTATAGTGAGTAGGGGCTATGTGTTTTATAGTGACTAGGGGCTATGTGTTTTATAGTATTGTGAGTAGGGGCTATGTGTTTTATAGTGAGTAGGGGCTATGTGTTTTATAGTGAGTAGGGGCTATGTGTTTTATATAATTGAGTAGGGGCTATGTGTTTTATAGTGAGTAGGGGCTATGTGTTCTATAGTGAGTAGGGGCTATGTGTTTTATAGTGAGTAGAGGCTATGTGTTTTATAGTGAGTAGGGGCTATGTGTTTTATAGTGAGTAGGGGCTATGTGTTTTATAGTATAGTGAGTAGGGGCTATGTGTTTTATAGTATTGTGAGTAGGGGCTATGTGTTTTATAGTGACTAGGGGCTATGTGTTTTATAGTGAGTAGGGGCTATGTGTTTTATAGGGACTAGGGGCTATGTGTTTTATAGTGAGTAGGGGCTATGTGTTTTATAGTATTGTGACTCGGGGCTATGTGTTTTATAGTGAGTAGGGGCTATGTGTTTTATAGTGAGTAGGGGCTATGTGTTTTATAGTGAGTAGGGGCTATGTGTTTTATAGTGACTAGGGGCTATGTGTTTTATAGTATTGTGACTCGGGGCTATGTGTTTTATAGTGAGTAGAGGCCATGTGTTTTATAGTGAGTAGGGGCTATGTGTTTTATAGTGAGTAGGGGCTATGTGTTTTATAGTGACTAGGGGCTATGTGTTTTATAGTATTGTGAGTAGGGGCTATGTGTTTTATAGTGAGTAGGGGCTATGTGTTTTATAGTGAGTAGGGGCTATGTGTTTTATATAATTGAGTAGGGGCTATGTGTTTTATAGTGACTAGGGGCTATGTGTTTTATAGTGAGTAGGGGCTATGTGTTTTATAGTGAGTAGGGGCTATGTGTTTTATAGTGACTAGGGGCTATGTGTTTTATAGTATTGTGACTCGGGGCTATGTGTTTTATAGTATTGTGACTCGGGGCTATGTGTTTTATAGTGAGTAGGGGCTATGTGTTTTATAGTGAGTAGAGGCTATGTGTTTTATAGTGAGTAGGGGCTATGTGTTTTATAGTGAGTAGGGGCTATGTGTTTTATAGTGACTAGGGGCTATGTGTTTTATAGTATTGTGAGTAGGGGCTATGTGTTTTATAGTGAGTAGGGGCTATGTGTTTTATAGTGAGTAGGGGCTATGTGTTTTATAGTGAGTAGGGGCTATGTGTTTTATAGTGACTAGGGGCTATGTGTTTTATAGTATTGTGAGTAGGGGCTATGTGTTTTATAGTGAGTAGGGGCTATGTGTTTTATAGTGAGTAGGGGCTATGTGTTTTATATAATTGAGTAGGGGCTATGTGTTTTATAGTGACTAGGGGCTATGTGTTTTATAGTGAGTAGGGGCTATGTGTTTTATAGTGAGTAGGGGCTATGTGTTTTATGGTGACTAGGGGCTATGTGTTTTATAGTGAGTAGGGGCTATGTGTTTTATAGTGAGTAGGGGCTATGTGTTTTATAGTGAGTAGGGGCTATGTGTTTTATAGTGAGTAGGGGCTATGTGTTTTATAGTGACTAGGGGCTATGTGTTTTATAGTATTGTGAGCTGGGTTTAGACCGTCGTGAGACAGGTTAGTTTTACCCTTCTGGGGCTATGTGTTTTATAGTGAGTAGAGGCTATGTGTTTTATAGTGAGTAGGGGCTATGTGTTTTATAGTGAGTAGGGGCTATGTGTTTTATAGTGAGTAGGGGCTATGTGTTTTATAGTGAGTAGGGGCTATGTGTTTTATATAATTGAGTAGGGGCTATGTGTTTTATAGTGAGTAGGGGCTATGTGTTCTATAGTGAGTAGGGGCTATGTGTTTTATAGTGAGTAGAGGCTATGTGTTTTATAGTGAGTAGGGGCTATGTGTTTTATAGTGCGTAGGGGCTATGTGTTTTATAGTATAGTGAGTAGGGGCTATGTGTTTTATAGTATTGTGAGTAGGGGCTATGTGTTTTATAGTGACTAGGGGCTATGTGTTTTATAGTGAGTAGGGGCTATGTGTTTTATAGTGTCTAGGGGCTATGTGTTTTATAGTGACTAGGGGCTATGTGTTTTATAGTGACTAGGGGCTATGTGTTTTATAGTGAGTAGGGGCTATGTGTTATATAGTATTGTGAGTAGGGGCTATGTGTTTTATAGTGACTAGGGGCTATGTGTTTTATAGTATAGTGAGTAGGGGCTATGTGTTTTATAGTATTGAGTAGGGGCTATGTGTTTTATAGTATTGAGTAGGGGCTATGTGTTTTATAGTATTGAGTAGGGGCTATGTGTTCTATAGTGAGAAGGGGCTATGTGTTCTATAGTGAGAAGGGGCTATGTGTTCTATAGTGAGAAGGGGCTATGTGTTCTATAGTGAGAAGGGGCTATGTGTTGTATAGTGAGTAGGGGCTATGTGTTTTATAGTATTGTGACTCGGGGCTATGTGTTTTATAGTGAGAAGGGGCTATGTGTTTTATAGTGAGTAGGGGCTATGTGTTTTATAGTGAGTAGGGGCTATGTGTTTTATAGTGAGTAGGGGCTATGTGTTTTATAGTGAGTAGGGGCTATGTGTTTTATAGTGAGTAGGGGCTATGTGTTTTATAGTGAGTAGGGGCTATGTGTTTTATAGTATTGTGACTCGGGGTTATGTGTTTTATAGTGAGTAGGGGCTATGTGTTTTATAGTGAGTAGGGGCTATGTGTTTTATAGTGAGTAGGGGCTATGTGTTTTATAGTATTGTGAGTAGGGGCTATGTGTTTTATAGTGACTAGGGGCTATGTGTTTTATAGTGAGTAGGGGCTATGTGTTTTATAGTGCGTAGGGGCTATGTGTTTTATAGTATTGAGTAGGGGCTATGTGTTTTATAGTATTGAGTAGGGGCTATGTGTTCTATAGTGAGAAGGGGCTATGTGTTGTATAGTGAGTAGGGGCTATGTGTTTTATAGTATTGTGACTCGAGGCTATGTGTTTTATAGTGAGTAGGGGCTATGTGTTTTATAGTGAGTAGGGGCTATGTGTTTTATAGTGAGTAGGGGCTATGTGTTTTATAGTATTGTGACTCGGGGTTATGTGTTTTATAGTGAGTAGGGGCTATGTTTTTTATAGTGAGTAGGGGCTATGTGTTTTATAGTGACTAGGGGCTATGTGTTTTATAGTGAGTAGGGGCTATGTGTTCTATAGTGACTAGGGGCTATGTGTTTTATAGTATTGTGAGTAGGGGCTATGTGTTTTATAGTGAGTAGAGGCTATGTGTTTTATAGTGAGTAGGGGCTATGTGTTTTATAGTGAGTAGGGGCATTGTGTTTTATAGTGACTAGGGCTATGTGTTTTATAGTATTGTGAGTAGGGGCTATGTGTTTTATAGTGAGTAGGGGCTATGTGTTTTATAGTGAGTAGGGGCTATGTGTTTTATATAATTGAGTAGGGGCTATGTGTTTTATAGTGAGTAGGGGCTATGTGTTTTATAGTATTGTGACTCGGGGCTATGTGTTCTATAGTGAGTAGCGGCTATGTGTTCTATAGTGAGTAGGGGCTATGTGTTTTATAGTATTGAGTAGGGGCTATGTGTTTTATAGTATTGAGTAGGGGCTATGTGTTCTATAGTGAGAAGGGGCTATGTGTTCTATAGTGAGAAGGGGCTATGTGTTGTATAGTGAGTAGGGGCTATGTGTTTTATAGTATTGTGACTCGGGGCAATGTGTTTTATAATGAGTAGGGGCTATGTGTTTTATAGTGAGTAGGGGCTATGTGTTTTATAGTGAGTAGGGGCTATGTGTTTTATAGTGAGTAGGGGCTATGTGTTTTATAGTATTGTGACTCGGGGCTATGTGTTTTATAGTGAGTAGGGGCTATGTTTTTTATAGTGAGTAGGGGCTATGTGTTTTATAGTGAGTTAGGGCTATGTGTTTTATAGTGAGTAGGGGCTATGTGTTTTATAGTGAGTAGGGGCTATGTGTTTTATAGTGAGTAGGGGCTATGTGTTTTATAGTATTGTGACTCGGGGCTATGTGTTTTATAGTGAGTAGGGGCTATGTGTTTTATAGTGAGTAGGGGCTATGTGTTTTATAGTGAGTAGGGGCTATGTGTTTTATAGTGACTAGGGGCTATGTGTTTTATAGTATTGTGAGTAGGGGCTATGTGTTTTATAGTGAGTAGGGGCTATGTGTTTTATAGTGAGTAGGGGCTATGTGTTTTATATAATTGAGTAGGGGCTATGTGTTTTATAGTGAGTAGGGGCTATGTGTTCTATAGTGAGTAGGGGCTATGTGTTTTATAGTGAGTAGAGGCTATGTGTTTATTAGTGAGTAGGGGCTATGTGTTTTATAGTGAGTAGGGGCTATGTGTTTTATAGTGAGAAGGGGCTATGTGTTGTATAGTGAGTAGGGGCTATGTGTTTTATAGTATTGTGACTCGGGGCTATGTGTTTTATAGTGAGTAGGGGCTATGTGTTTTATAGTGAGAAGGGGCTATGTGTTTTATAGTATTGTGACTCGGGGCTATGTGCTTTATAGTGAGTAGGGGCTATGTGTTTTATAGTGAGTAGAGGATATGTGTTTTATAGTGAGTAGGGGCTATGTGTTTTATAGTGAGTAGGGGCTATGTGTTTTATAGTATTGTGACTCGGGGCTATGTGTTTTATAGTGAGTAGGGGCTATGTGTTTTATAGTGAGTAGGGGCTATGTGTTTTATAGTATTGTGACTCGGAGCTATGTGTTTTATTGTGAGTAGGGGCTATGTTTTTTATAGTGAGTAGGGGCTATGTGTTTTATAGTGACTAGGGGCTATGTGTTTTATAGTGAGTAGGGGCTATGTGTTCTATAGTGACTAGGGGCTATGTGTTTTATAGTATTGTGAGTAGCGGCTATGTGTTTTATAGTGAGTAGAGGCTATGTGTTTTATAGTGAGTAGGGGCTATGTGTTTTATAGTGAGTAGGGGCATTGTGTTTTATAGTGACTAGGGCTATGTGTTTTATAGTATTGTGAGTAGGGGCTATGTGTTTTATAGTGAGTAGGGGCTATGTGTTTTATAGTGAGTAGGGGCTATGTGTTTTATAGTGAGTAGGGGCTATGTGTTTTATATAATTGAGTAGGGGCTATGTGTTTTATAGTGAGTAGGGGCTATGTGTTTTATAGTATTGTGACTCGGGGCTATGTGTTCTATAGTGAGTAGGGGCTATGTGTTCTATAGTGAGTAGGGGCTATGTGTTTTATAGTATTGAGTAGGGGCTATGTGTTTTATAGTATTGAGTAGGGGCTATGTGTTCTATAGTGAGAAGGGGCTATGTGTTCTATAGTGAGAAGGGGCTATGTGTTGTATAGTGAGTAGGGGCTATGTGTTTTATAGTATTGTGACTCGGGGCAATGTGTTTTATAATGAGTAGGGGCTATGTGTTTTATAGTGAGTAGGGGCTATGTGTTTTATAGTGAGTAGTGGCTATGTGTTTTATAGTGAGTAGGGGCTATGTGTTTTATAGTATTGTGACTCGGGGCTATGTGTTTTATAGTGAGTAGGGGCTATGTGTTTTATAGTGAGTAGGGGCTATGTGTTTTATAGTGACTAGGGGCTATGTGTTTTATAGTATTGTGAGTAGGGGCTATGTGTTTTAAAGTGAGTAGGGGCTATGTGTTTTATAGTGAGTAGGGGCTATGTGTTTTATATAATTGAGTAGGGGCTATGTGTTTTATAGTGAGTAGGGGCTATGTGTTCTATAGTGAATAGGGGCTATGTGTTTTATAGTGAGTAGAGGCTATGTGTTTATTACTGAGTAGGGGCTATGTGTTTTATAGTGAGTAGGGGCTATGTTTTTTATAGTGAGTAGGGGCTATGTGTTTTATAGTGAGTTAGGGCTATGTGTTTTATAGTGAGTAGGGGCTATGTGTTTTATAGTGAGTAGGGGCTATGTGTTTTATAGTGACTAGGGGCTATGTGTTTTATAGTATTGTGAGTAGGGGCTATGTGTTTTATAGTGAGTAGGGGCTATGTGTTTTATAGTGAGTAGGGGCTATGTGTTTTATATAATTGAGTAGGGGCTATGTGTTTTATAGTGAGTAGGGGCTATGTGTTCTATAGTGAGTAGGGGCTATGTGTTTTATAGTGAGTAGAGGCTATGTGTTTATTAGTGAGTAGGGGCTATGTGTTTTATAGTGAGTAGGGGCTATGTGTTTTATAGTGAGAAGGGGCTATGTGTTGTATAGTGAGAAGGGGCTATGTGTTTTATAGTATTGTGACTCGGGGCTATGTGTTTTATAGTGAGTAGGGGCTATGTGTTTTATAGTGAGAAGGGGCTATGTGTTTTATAGTATTGTGACTCGGTGCTATGTGCTTTATAGTGAGTAGGGGCTATGTGTTTTATAGTGAGTAGAGGATATGTGTTTTATAGTGAGTAGGGGCTATGTGTTTTATAGTGAGTAGGGGCTATGTGTTTTATAGTATTGTGACTCGGGGCTATGTGTTTTATAGTGAGTAGGGGCTATGTGTTTTATAGTGAGTAGGGGCTATGTGTTTTACAGTGAGTAGGGGCTATGTGTTTTATAGTATTGTGACTCGGAGCTATGTGTTTTATTGTGAGTAGGGGCTATGTTTTTTATAGTGAGTAGGGGCTATGTGTTTTATAGTGACTAGGGGCTATGTGTTTTATAGTGAGTAGGGGCTATGTGTTCTATAGTGACTAGGGGCTATGTGTTTTATAGTATTGTGAGTAGGGGCTATGTGTTTTATAGTGAGTAGAGGCTATGTGTTTTATAGTGAGTAGGGGCTATGTGTTTTATAGTGAGTAGGGGCATTGTGTTTTATAGTGACTAGGGCTATGTGTTTTATAGTATTGTGAGTAGGGGCTATGTGTTTTATAGTGAGTAGGGGCTATGTGTTTTATAGTGAGTAGGGGCTATGTGTTTTATAGTGAGTAGGGGCTATGTGTTTTATATAATTGAGTAGGGGCTATGTGTTTTATAGTGAGTAGGGGCTATGTGTTTTATAGTATTGTGACTCGGGGCTATGTGTTCTATAGTGAGTAGGGGCTATGTGTTCTATAGTGAGTAGGGGCTATGTGTTTTATAGTATTGAGTAGGGGCTATGTGTTTTATAGTATTGAGTAGGGGCTATGTGTTCTATAGTGAGAAGGGGCTATGTGTTCTATAGTGAGAAGGGGCTATGTGTTGTATAGTGAGTAGGGGCTATGTGTTTTATAGTATTGTGACTCGGGGCAATGTGTTTTATAATGAGTAGGGGCTATGTGTTTTATAGTGAGTAGGGGCTATGTGTTTTATAGTGAGTAGGGGCTATGTGTTTTATAGTGAGTAGGGGCTATGTGTTTTATAGTATTGTGACTCGGGGCTATGTGTTTTATAGTGAGTAGGGGCTATGTGTTTTATAGTGAGTAGGGGCTATGTGTTTTATAGTGACTAGGGGCTATGTGTTTTATAGTATTGTGAGTAGGGGCTATGTGTTTTAAAGTGAGTAGGGGCTATGTGTTTTATAGTGAGTAGGGGCTATGTGTTTTATATAATTGAGTAGGGGCTATGTGTTTTATAGTGAGTAGGGGCTATGTGTTCTATAGTGAATAGGGGCTATGTGTTTTATAGTGAGTAGAGGCTATGTGTTTATTAGTGAGTAGGGGCTATGTGTTTTATAGTGAGTAGGGGCTATGTGTTTTATAGTGAGAAGGGGCTATGTGTTGTATAGTGAGTAGGGGCTATGTGTTTTATAGTATTGTGACTCGGGGCTATGTGTTTTATAGTGAGTAGGGGCTATGTGTTTTATAGTGAGTAGGGGCTATGTGTTTTATAGTGAGTAGGGGCTATGTGTTTTATAGTATTGTGACTCGGGGCTATGTGCTTTATAGTGAGTAGGGGCTATGTGTTTTATAGTGAGTAGAGGATATGTGTTTTATAGTGAGTAGGGGCTATGTGTTTTATAGTGAGTAGGGGCTATGTGTTTTATAGTATTGTGACTAGGGGCTATTTGTTTTATAGTGAGTAGGGGCTATGTGTTTTATAGTGACTAGGGGCTATGTGTTTTATAGTATTGTGAGCAGGGGCTATGTGTTTTATAGTGAGTAGGGGCTATGTGTTTTATAGTATTGTGACTAGGGGCTATGTGTTTTATAGTGAGTAGGGGCTATGTGTTTTATAGTGAGTAGGGGCTATGTGTTTTATAGTGACTAGGGGCTATGTGTTTTATAGTATTGTGAGTAGGGGCTATGTGTTTTATAGTGAGTAGGGGCTATGTGTTTTATATAATTGAGTAGGGGCTATGTGTTTTATAGTGAGTAGGGGCTATGTGTTCTATAGTGAGTAGGGGCTATGTCTTTTATATTGAGTAGAGGCTATGTGTTTTATAGTGAGTAGGGGATATGTGTTTTATAGTATTGTGAGTAGAGGCTATGTGTTTTATAGTGAGTAGGGGCTATGTGTTTTATAGGGAGTAGGGGCTATGTGTTCTATAGTGAATAGGGGCTATGTGTTTTATAGTATTGTGAGTAGGGGCTATGTGTTTTATAGTGAGTAGGGGCTATGTGTTTTATAGTGAGTAGGGGCTATGTGTTTTATAGTGAGTAGGGGCTATGTGTTTTATATAATTGAGTAGGGCCTATGTGTTCTATAGTGAGTAGGGGCTATGTGTTCTATAGTGAGTAGGGGCTATGTGTTTTATAGTGAGTAGAGGCTATGTGTTTTATAGTGAGTAGGGGCTATGTGTTTTATAGTGAGTAGGGGCTATGTGTTTTATAGTATTGTGAGTAGGGGCTATGTGTTTTATAGTGACTAGGGGCTATGTGTTTTATAGTGAGTAGGGGCTATGTGTTTTATAGTGAGTAGGGGCTATGTGTTTTATAGTATTGAGTAGGGGCTATGTGTTTTATAGTATTGAGTAGGGGCTATGTGTTCTATAGTGAGAAGGGGCTATGTGTTCTATAGTGAGAAGGGGCTATGTGTTGTATAGTGAGTAGGGGCTATGTGTTTTATAGTATTGTGACTCGGGGCTATGTGTTTTATAATGAGTAGGGGCTATGTGTTTTATAGTGAGTAGGGGCTATGTGTTTTATAGTGAGTAGGGGCTATGTGTTTTATAGTGAGTAGGGGCTATGTGTTTTATAGTATTGTGACTCGGGGCTATGTGTTTTATAGTGAGTAGGGGCTATGTTTTTTATAGTGAGTAGGGGCTATGTGTTTTATAGTGAGTAGGGGCTATGTGTTTTATAGTGAGTAGGGGCTATGTGTTTTATAGTGAGTAGGGGCTATGTGTTTTACAGTGACTAGGGGCTATGTGTTTTATAGTATTGTGACTCGGGGCTATGTGTTTTATAGTGAGTAGGGGCTATGTGTTTTATAGTGAGTAGAGGCTATGTGTTTTATAGTGAGTAGGGGCTATGTGTTTTATAGTGAGTAGGGGCTATGTGTTTTATAGTGACTAGGGGCTATGTGTTTTATAGTATTGTGAGTAGGGGCTATGTGTTTTATAGTGAGTAGGGGCTATGTGTTTTATAGTGAGTAGGGGCTATGTGTTTTATAGTGAGTAGGGGCTATGTGTTCTATAGTGAGTAGGGGCTATGTGTTTTATAGTGAGTAGAGGCTATGTGTTTTATAGTGAGTAGGGGCTATGTGTTTTATAGTGAGTAGGGGCTATGTGTTTTATAGTGAGAAGGGGCTATGTGTTGTATAGTGAGTAGGGGCTATGTGTTTTATAGTATTGTGACTCGGGGCTATGTGTTTTATAGTGAGTAGGGGCTATGTGTTTTATAGTGAGTAGGGGCTATGTGTTTTATAGTGAGTAGGGGCTATGTGTTTTATAGTATTGTGACTCGGGGCTATGTGCTTTATAGTGAGCAGGGGCTATGTGTTTTATAGTGAGTAGAGGATATGTGTTTTATAGTGAGTAGGGGCTATGTGTTTTATAGTGAGTAGGGGCTATGTGTTTTATAGTATTGTGACTAGGGGCTATGTGTTTTATAGTGAGTAGGGGCTATGTGTTTTATAGTGAGTAGGGGCTATGTGTTTTATAGTGACTAGGGGCTATGTGTTTTATAGTATTGTGAGTAGGGGCTATGTGTTTTATAGTGAGTAGGGGCTATGTGTTTTATAGTGAGTAGGGGCTATGTGTTTTATATAATTGAGTAGGGGCTATGTGTTTTATAGTGAGTAGGGGCTATGTGTTCTATAGTGAGTAGGGGCTATGTCTTTTATATTGAGTAGAGGCTATGTGTTTTATAGTGAGTAGGGGCTATGTGTTCTATAGTGAATAGGGGCTATGTGTTTTATAGTGAGTAGGGGCTATGTGTTCTATAGTGAGTAGGGGCTATGTGTTTTATAGTATTGTGACTCGGGGCTATGTGTTTTATAGTGAGTAGGGGCTATGTGTTTTATAGTGAGTTAGGGCTATGTGTTTTATAGTGAGTAGGGGCTATGTGTTTTATAGTGAGTAGGGGCTATGTGTTTTATAGTGAGTAGGGGCTATGTGTTTTATAGTGACTAGGGGCTATGTGTTTTATAGTATTGTGACTCGGGGCTATGTGTTTTATAGTGAGTAGGGGCTATGTGTTTTATAGTGAGTAGAGGCTATGTGTTTTATAGTGAGTAGAGGCTATGTGTTTTATAGTGAGTAGGGGCTATGTGTTTTATAGTGACTAGGGGCTATGTGTTTTATAGAATTGTGAGTAGGGGCTATGTGTTTTATAGTGAGTAGGGGCTATGTGTTTTATAGTGAGTAGGGGCTATGTGTTTTATAGTGAGTAGGGGCTATGTGTTCTATAGTGAGTAGGGGCTATGTGTTTTATAGTGAGTAGAGGCTATGTGTTTTATAGTGAGTAGGGGCTATGTGTTTTATAGTGAGTAGGGGCTATGTGTTCTATAGTGAATAGGGGCTATGTGTTTTATAGTATTGTGAGTAGGGGCTATGTGTTTTATAGTGAGTAGGGGCTATGTGTTTTATAGTATTGTGAGTAGGGGCTATGTGTTTTATAGTGACTAGGGGCTATGTGTTTTATAGTGACTAGGGGCTATGTGTTTTATAGTGAGTAGGGGCTATGTGTTTTATAGTGAGTAGGGGCTATGTGTTTTATAGTATTGAGTAGGGGCTATGTGTTTTATAGTATTGAGTAGGGGCTATGTGTTCTATAGTGAGAAGGGGCTATGTGTTCTATAGTGAGAAGGGGCTATGTGTTGTATAGTGAGTAGGGGCTATGTGTTTTATAGTATTGTGACTCGGGGCTATGTGTTTTATAATGAGTAGGGGCTATGTGTTTTATAGTGAGTAGGGGCTATGTGTTTTATAGTGAGTAGGGGCTATGTGTTTTATAGTGAGTAGGGGCTATGTGTTTTATAGTATTGTGACTCGGGGCTATGTGTTTTATAGTGAGTAGGGGCTATGTTTTTTATAGTGAGTAGGGGCTATGTGTTTTATAGTGAGTTAGGGCTATGTGTTTTATAGTGAGTAGGGGCTATGTGTTTTATAGTGAGTAGGGGCTATGTGTTTTATAGTGAGTAGGGGCTATGTGTTTTACAGTGACTAGGGGCTATGTGTTTTATAGTATTGTGACTCGGGGCTATGTGTTTTATAGTGAGTAGGGGCTATGTGTTTTATAGTGAGTAGAGGCTATGTGTTTTATAGTGAGTAGGGGCTATGTGTTTTATAGTGAGTAGGGGCTATGTGTTTTATAGTGACTAGGGGCTATGTGTTTTATAGTATTGTGAGTAGGGGCTATGTGTTTTATAGTGAGTAGGGGCTATGTGTTTTATAGTGAGTAGGGGCTATGTGTTTTATAGTGAGTAGGGGCTATGTGTTCTATAGTGAGTAGGGGCTATGTGTTTTATAGTGAGTAGAGGCTATGTGTTTTATAGTGAGTAGGGGCTATGTGTTTTATAGTGAGTAGGGGCTATGTGTTTTATAGTGAGAAGGGGCTATGTGTTGTATAGTGAGTAGGGGCTATGTGTTTTATAGTATTGTGACTCGGGGCTATGTGTTTTATAGTGAGTAGGGGCTATGTGTTTTATAGTGAGTAGGGGCTATGTGTTTTATAGTGAGTAGGGGCTATGTGTTTTATAGTATTGTGACTCGGGGCTATGTGCTTTATAGTGAGCAGGGGCTATGTGTTTTATAGTGAGTAGAGGATATGTGTTTTATAGTGAGTAGGGGCTATGTGTTTTATAGTGAGTAGGGGCTATGTGTTTTATAGTATTGTGACTAGGGGCTATGTGTTTTATAGTGAGTAGGGGCTATGTGTTTTATAGTGAGTAGGGGCTATGTGTTTTATAGTGACTAGGGGCTATGTGTTTTATAGTATTGTGAGTAGGGGCTATGTGTTTTATAGTGAGTAGGGGCTATGTGTTTTATAGTGAGTAGGGGCTATGTGTTTTATATAATTGAGTAGGGGCTATGTGTTTTATAGTGAGTAGGGGCTATGTGTTCTATAGTGAGTAGGGGCTATGTCTTTTATATTGAGTAGAGGCTATGTGTTTTATAGTGAGTAGGGGCTATGTGTTCTATAGTGAATAGGGGCTATGTGTTTTATAGTGAGTAGGGGCTATGTGTTCTATAGTGAGTAGGGGCTATGTGTTTTATAGTATTGTGACTCGGGGCTATGTGTTTTATAGTGAGTAGGGGCTATGTGTTTTATAGTGAGTTAGGGCTATGTGTTTTATAGTGAGTAGGGGCTATGTGTTTTATAGTGAGTAGGGGCTATGTGTTTTATAGTGAGTAGGGGCTATGTGTTTTATAGTGACTAGGGGCTATGTGTTTTATAGTATTGTGACTCGGGGCTATGTGTTTTATAGTGAGTAGGGGCTATGTGTTTTATAGTGAGTAGAGGCTATGTGTTTTATAGTGAGTAGAGGCTATGTGTTTTATAGTGAGTAGGGGCTATGTGTTTTATAGTGACTAGGGGCTATGTGTTTTATAGAATTGTGAGTAGGGGCTATGTGTTTTATAGTGAGTAGGGGCTATGTGTTTTATAGTGAGTAGAGGCTATGTGTTTTATAGTGAGTAGGGGCTATGTGTTTTATAGTGAGTAGGGGCTATGTGTTTTATAGTGACTAGGGGCTATGTGTTTTATAGTATTGTGAGTAGGGGCTATGTGTTTTATAGTGAGTAGGGGCTATGTGTTTTATAGTGAGTAGGGGCTATGTGTTTTATAGTGAGTAGGGGCTATGTGTTCTATAGTGAGTAGGGGCTATGTGTTTTATAGTGAGTAGAGGCTATGTGTTTTATAGTGAGTAGGGGCTATGTGTTTTATAGTGAGTAGGGGCTATGTGTTTTATAGTGAGAAGGGGCTATGTGTTGTATAGTGAGTAGGGGCTATGTGTTTTATAGTATTGTGACTCGGGGCTATGTGTTTTATAGTGAGTAGGGGCTATGTGTTTTATAGTGAGTAGGGGCTATGTGTTTTATAGTGAGTAGGGGCTATGTGTTTTATAGTATTGTGACTCGGGGCTATGTGCTTTATAGTGAGCAGGGGCTATGTGTTTTATAGTGAGTAGAGGATATGTGTTTTATAGTGAGTAGGGGCTATGTGTTTTAAAGTGAGTAGGGGCTATGTGTTTTATAGTATTGTGACTAGGGGCTATGTGTTTTATAGTGAGTAGGGGCTATGTGTTTTATAGTGAGTAGGGGCTATGTGTTTTATAGTGACTAGGGGCTATGTGTTTTATAGTATTGTGAGTAGGGGCTATGTGTTTTATAGTGAGTAGGGGCTATGTGTTTTATAGTGAGTAGGGGCTATGTGTTTTATATAATTGAGTAGGGGCTATGTGTTTTATAGTGAGTAGGGGCTATGTGTTCTATAGTGAGTAGGGGCTATGTCTTTTATATTGAGTAGAGGCTATGTGTTTTATAGTGAGTAGGGGCTATGTGTTCTATAGTGAATAGGGGCTATGTGTTTTATAGTGAGTAGGGGCTATGTGTTCTATAGTGAGTAGGGGCTATGTGTTTTATAGTATTGTGACTCGGGGCTATGTGTTTTATAGTGAGTAGGGGCTATGTGTTTTATAGTGAGTTAGGGCTATGTGTTTTATAGTGAGTAGGGGCTATGTGTTTTATAGTGAGTAGGGGCTATGTGTTTTATAGTGAGTAGGGGCTATGTGTTTTATAGTGACTAGGGGCTATGTGTTTTATAGTATTGTGACTCGGGGCTATGTGTTTTATAGTGAGTAGGGGCTATGTGTTTTATAGTGAGTAGAGGCTATGTGTTTTATAGTGAGTAGAGGCTATGTGTTTTATAGTGAGTAGGGGCTATGTGTTTTATAGTGACTAGGGGCTATGTGTTTTATAGAATTGTGAGTAGGGGCTATGTGTTTTATAGTGAGTAGGGGCTATGTGTTTTATAGTGAGTAGGGGCTATGTGTTTTATAGTGAGTAGGGGCTATGTGTTCTATAGTGAGTAGGGGCTATGTGTTTTATAGTGAGTAGAGGCTATGTGTTTTATAGTGAGTAGGGGCTATGTGTTTTATAGTGAGTAGGGGCTATGTGTTTTATAGTGAGTAGGGGCTATGTGTTTTATAGTGACTAGGGGCTATGTGTTTTATAGTATTGTGAGTAGGGGCTATGTGTTTTATAGTGAGTAGGGGCTATGTGTTTTATAGTGAGAAGGGGCTATGTGTTGTATAGTGAGTAGGGGCTATGTGTTTTATAGTATTGTGACTCGGGGCTATGTGTTTTATAGTGAGTAGGGGCTATGTGTTTTATAGTGAGTAGGGGCTATGTGTTTTATAGTGAGTAGGGGCTATGTGTTTTATAGTATTGTGACTCGGGGCTATGTGCTTTATAGTGAGCAGGGGCTATGTGTTTTATAGTGAGTAGAGGATATGTGTTTTATAGTGAGTAGGGGCTATGTGTTTTATAGTGAGTAGGGGCTATGTGTTTTATAGTATTGTGACTAGGGGCTATGTGTTTTATAGTGAGTAGGGGCTATGTGTTTTATAGTGAGTAGGGGCTATGTGTTTTATAGTGACTAGGGGCTATGTGTTTTATAGTATTGTGAGTAGGGGCTATGTGTTTTATAGTGAGTAGGGGCTATGTGTTTTATAGTGAGTAGGGGCTATGTGTTTTATATAATTGAGTAGGGGCTATGTGTTTTATAGTGAGTAGGGGCTATGTGTTCTATAGTGAGTAGGGGCTATGTCTTTTATATTGAGTAGAGGCTATGTGTTTTATAGTGAGTAGGGGCTATGTGTTCTATAGTGAATAGGGGCTATGTGTTTTATAGTGAATAGGGGCTATGTGTTCTATAGTGAGTAGGGGCTATGTGTTTTATAGTATTGTGACTCGGGGCTATGTGTTTTATAGTGAGTAGGGGCTATGTGTTTTATAGTGAGTTAGGGCTATGTGTTTTATAGTGAGTAGGGGCTATGTGTTTTATAGTGAGTAGGGGCTATGTGTTTTATAGTGAGTAGGGGCTATGTGTTTTATAGTGACTAGGGGCTATGTGTTTTATAGTATTGTGACTCGGGGCTATGTGTTTTATAGTGAGTAGGGGCTATGTGTTTTATAGTGAGTAGAGGCTATGTGTTTTATAGTGAGTAGAGGCTATGTGTTTTATAGTGAGTAGGGGCTATGTGTTTTATAGTGACTAGGGGCTATGTGTTTTATAGAATTGTGAGTAGGGGCTATGTGTTTTATAGTGAGTAGGGGCTATGTGTTTTATAGTGAGTAGGGGCTATGTGTTTTATAGTGAGTAGGGGCTATGTGTTCTATAGTGAGTAGGGGCTATGTGTTTTATAGTGAGTAGAGGCTATGTGTTTTATAGTGAGTAGGGGCTATGTGTTTTATAGTGAGTAGGGGCTATGTGTTCTATAGTGAATAGGGGCTATGTGTTTTATAGTATTGTGAGTAGGGGCTATGTGTTTTATAGTGAGTAGGGGCTATGTGTTTTATAGTGAGTAGGGGCTATGTGTTTTATATAATTGAGTAGGGGCTATGTGTTTTATAGTGAGTAGGGGCTATGTGTTCTATAGTGAGTAGGGGCTATGTGTTTTATAGTGAGTAGAGGCTATGTGTTTTATAGTGAGTAGGGGCTATGTGTTTTATAGTGAGTAGGGGCTATGTGTTTTATAGTATTGTGAGTAGGGGCTATGTGTTTTATAGTGACTAGGGGCTATGTGTTTTATAGTGACTAGGGGCTATGTGTTTTATAGTGACTAGGGGCTATGTGTTTTATAGTGAGTAGGGGCTATGTGTTTTATAGTGAGTAGGGGCTATGTATTTTATAGTATTGAGTAGGGGCTATGTGTTTTATAGTATTGAGTAGGGGCTATGTGTTCTATAGTGAGAAGGGGCTATGTGTTCTATAGTGAGAAGGGGCTATGTGTTGTATAGTGAGTAGGGGCTATGTGTTTTATAGTATTGTGACTCGGGGCTATGTGTTTTATAATGAGTAGGGGCTATGTGTTTTATAGTGAGTAGGGGCTATGTGTTTTATAGTGAGTAGGGGCTATGTGTTTTATAGTGAGTAGGGGCTATGTGTTTTATAGTATTGTGACTCGGGGCTATGTGTTTTATAGTGAGTAGGGGCTATGTTTTTTATAGTGAGTAGGGGCTATGTGTTTTATAGTGAGTTAGGGCTATGTGTTTTATAGTGAGTAGGGGCTATGTGTTTTATAGTGAGTAGGGGCTATGTGTTTTATAGTGAGTAGGGGCTATGTGTTTTATAGTGACTAGGGGCTATGTGTTTTATAGTGACTAGGGGCTATGTGTTTTATAGTATTGTGACTCGGGGCTATGTGTTTTATAGTGAGTAGGGGCTATGTGTTTTATAGTGAGTAGAGGCTATGTGTTTTATAGTGAGTAGGGGCTATGTGTTTTATAGTGAGTAGGGGCTATGTGTTTTATAGTGACTAGGGGCTATGTGTTTTATAGTATTGTGAGTAGGGGCTATGTGTTTTATAGTGAGTAGGGGCTATGTGTTTTATAGTGAGTAGGGGCTATGTGTTTTATAGTGAGTAGGGGCTATGTGTTTTATAGTGAGTAGTGGCTATGTGTTCTATAGTGAGTAGGGGCTATGTGTTTTATAGTGAGTAGAGGGTATGTGTTTTATAGTGAGTAGGGGCTATGTGTTTTATAGTGAGTAGGGGCTATGTGTTTTATAGTGAGAAGGGGCTATGTGTTGTATAGTGAGTAGGGGCTATGTGTTTTATAGTATTGTGACTCGGGGCTATGTGTTTTATAGTGAGTAGGGGCTATGTGTTTTATAGTGAGTAGGGGCTATGTGTTTTATAGTGAGTAGGGGCTATGTGTTTTATAGTATTGTGACTCGGGGCTATGTGCTTTATAGTGAGCAGGGGCTATGTGTTTTATAGTGAGTAGAGGATATGTGTTTTATAGTGAGTAGGGGCTATGTGTTTTATAGTGAGTAGGGGCTATGTGTTTTATAGTATTGTGACTAGGGGCTATGTGTTTTATAGTGAGTAGGGGCTATGTGTTTTATAGTGAGTAGGGGCTATGTGTTTTATAGTGACTAGGGGCTATGTGTTTTATAGTATTGTGAGTAGGGGCTATGTGTTTTATAGTGAGTAGGGGCTATGTGTTTTATAGTGAGTAGGGGCTATGTGTTTTATAGTGAGTAGGGGCTATGTGTTTTATATAATTGAGTAGGGGCTATGTGTTTTATAGTGAGTAGGGGCTATGTGTTCTATAGTGAGTAGGGGCTATGTCTTTTATATTGAGTAGAGGCTATGTGTTTTATAGTGAGTAGGGGCTATGTGTTCTATAGTGAATAGGGGCTATGTGTTTTATAGTGAGTAGGGGCTATGTGTTCTATAGTGAGTAGGGGCTATGTGTTTTATAGTGAGTAGGGGCTATGTGTTTTATAGTGAGTAGGGGCTATGTGTTTTATAGTATTGTGAGTAGGGGCTATGTGTTTTATAGTATTGAGTAGGGGCTATGTGTTCTATAGTGAGAAGGGGCTATGTGTTGTATAGTGAGTAGGGGCTATGTGTTTTATAGTATTGTGACTCGGGGCTATGTGTTTTATAGTGAGTAGGGGCTATGTGTTTTATAGTGAGTTAGGGCTATGTGTTTTATAGTGAGTAGGGGCTATGTGTTTTATAGTGAGTAGGGGCTATGTGTTTTATAGTGAGTAGGGGCTATGTGTTTTATAGTGAGTAGGGGCTATGTGTTTTATAGTGACTAGGGGCTATGTGTTTTATAGTATTGTGAGTAGGGGCTATGTGTTTTATAGTGAGTAGGGGCTATGTGTTTTATAGTGAGTAGGGGCTATGTGTTTTATAGTGAGTAGGGGCTATGTGTTCTATAGTGAGTAGGGGCTATGTGTTTTATAGTGAGTAGAGGCTATGTGTTTTATAGTGAGTAGGGGCTATGTGTTTTATAGTGAGTAGGGGCTATGTGTTTTATAGTGAGAAGGGGCTATGTGTTGTATAGTGAGTAGGGGCTATGTGTTTTATAGTATTGTGACTCGGGGCTATGTGTTTTATAGTGAGTAGGGGCTATGTGTTTTATAGTGAGTAGAGGATATGTGTTTTATAGTGAGTAGGGGCTATGTGTTTTATAGTGAGTAGGGGCTATGTGTTTTATAGTATTGTGACTAGGGGCTATGTGTTTTATAGTGAGTAGGGGCTATGTGTTTTATAGTGAGTAGGGGCTATGTGTTTTATAGTGACTAGGGGCTATGTGTTTTATAGTGAGTAGGGGCTATTTGTTTTATATAATTGAGTAGGGGCTATGTGTTTTATAGTGAGTAGGGGCTATGTGTTCTATAGTGAGTAGGGGCTATGTCTTTTATATTGAGTAGAGGCTATGTGTTTTATAGTGAGTAGGGGCTATGTGTTCTATAGTGAATAGGGGCTATGTGTTTTATAGTGAGTAGGGGCTATGTGTTCTATAGTGAGTAGGGGCTATGTGTTTTATAGTGAGTAGGGGCTATGTGTTTTATAGTATTGTGAGTAGGGGCTATGTGTTTTATAGTATTGAGTAGGGGCTATGTGTTCTATAGTGAGAAGGGGCTATGTGTTGTATAGTGAGTAGGGGCTATGTGTTTTATAGTATTGTGACTCGGGGCTATGTGTTTTATAGTGAGTAGGGGCTATGTGTTTTATAGTGAGTTGTGGCTATGTGTTTTATAGTGAGTAGGGGCTATGTGTTTTATAGTGAGTAGGGACTATGTGTTTTATAGTATTGTGACTCGTGGCTATGTGTTTTATAGTGACTAGGGGCTATGTGTTTTATATAATTGAGTAGGGGCTATGTGTTTTATAGTGAGTAGGGGCTATGTGTTTTATAGTGAGTAGGGGCTATCTGTTTTATAGTGAGTAGGGGCTATGTGTTTTATAGTGAGTAGAGGCTATGTGTTTTATAGTGAGTAGGGGCTATGTGTTTTATAGTATTGTGAGTAGAGGCTATGTGTTTTATAGTGAGTAGAGGCTATGTGTTCTATAGTGAGTAGGGGCTATGTGTTTTATAGTGAGTAGAGGCTATGTGTTTTATAGTGAGTAGGGGCTATGTGTTTTATAGTGAGTAGGGGCTATGTGTTTTATAGTGAGAAGGGGCTATGTGTTGTATAGTGAGTAGGGGCTATGTGTTTTATAGTGAGTAGGGGCTATGTGTTTTATAGTATTGTGAGTAGGGGCTATGTGTTTTATAGTATTGAGTAGGGGCTATGTGTTCTATAGTGAGAAGGGGCTATGTGTTGTATAGTGAGTAGGGGCTATGTGTTTTATAGTATTGTGACTCGGGGCTATGTGTTTTATAGTGAGTAGGGGCTATGTGTTTTATAGTGAGTTGTGGCTATGTGTTTTATAGTGAGTAGGGGCTATGTGTTTTATAGTGAGTAGGGACTATGTGTTTTATAGTATTGTGACTCGGGGCTATGTGTTTTATAGTGACTAGGGGCTATGTGTTTTATATAATTGAGTAGGGGCTATGTGTTTTATAGTGAGTAGGGGCTATGTGTTTTATAGTGAGTAGGGGCTATCTGTTTTATAGTGAGTAGGGGCTATGTGTTTTATAGTGAGTAGAGGCTATGTGTTTTATAGTGAGTAGGGGCTATGTGTTTTATAGTATTGTGAGTAGAGGCTATGTGTTTTATAGTGAGTAGAGGCTATGTGTTCTATAGTGAGTAGGGGCTATGTGTTTTATAGTGAGTAGAGGCTATGTGTTTTATAGTGAGTAGGGGCTATGTGTTTTATAGTGAGTAGGGGCTATGTGTTTTATAGTGAGAAGGGGCTATGTGTTGTATAGTGAGTAGGGGCTATGTGTTTTATAGTATTGTGACTCGGGACTATGTGTTTTATAGTGAGTAGGGGCTATGTGTTTTATAGTGAGTAGGGGCTATGTGTTTTATAGTGAGTAGGGGCTATGTGTTTTATAGTATTGTGACTCGGGGCTATGTGTTTTATAGTGAGTAGAGGATATGTGTTTTATAGTGAGTAGAGGATATGTGTTTTATAGTGAGTAGGGGCTATGTGTTTTATAGTGAGTAGGGGCTATGTGTTTTATAGTATTGTGACTATGGGCTATGTGTTTTATAGTGAGTAGGGGCTATGTGTTTTATAGTGAGTAGGGGCTATGTGTTTTATAGTGACTAGGGGCTATGTGTTTTATAGTATTGTGAGTAGGGGCTATGTGTTTTATAGTGAGTAGGGGCTATGTGTTTTATAGTGAGTAGGGGCTATTTGTTTTATATAATTGAGTAGGGGCTATGTGTTTTATAGTGAGTAGGGGCTATGTGTTCTATAGTGAGTAGGGGCTATGTCTTTTATATTGAGTAGAGGCTATGTGTTTTATAGTGAGTAGGGGCTATGTGTTCTATAGTGAATAGGGGCTATGTGTTTTATAGTGAGTAGGGGCTATGTGTTCTATAGTGAGTAGGGGCTATGTGTTTTATAGTGAGTAGGGGCTATGTGTTTTATGGTATTGTGAGTAGGGGCTATGTGTTTTATAGTATTGAGTAGGGGCTATGTGTTCTATAGTGAGAAGGGGCTATGTGTTGTATAGTGAGTAGGGGCTATGTGTTTTATAGTATTGTGACTCGGGGCTATGTGTTTTATAGTGAGTAGGGGCTATGTGTTTTATAGTGAGTTGTGGCTATGTGTTTTATAGTGAGTAGGGGCTATGTGTTTTATAGTGAGTAGGGACTATGTGTTTTATAGTATTGTGACTCGGGGCTATGTGTTTTATAGTGAGTAGGGGCTATGTGTTTTATAGTGAGTAGGGGCTATCTGTTTTATAGTGAGTAGGGGCTATGTGTTTTATAGTGAGTAGAGGCTATGTGTTTTATAGTATTGTGAGTAGAGGCTATGTGTTTTATAGTGAGTAGAGGCTATGTGTTTTATAGTGAGTAGGGGCTATGTGTTTTATAGTGAGTAGGGGCTATGTGTTTTATAGTATTGTGAGTAGGGGCTATGTGTTCTATAGTGAGAAGAGGCTATGTGTTCTATAGTGAGAAGGGGCTATGTGTTTTATAGTGAGTAGGGGCTATGTGTTTTATAGTATTGTGACTCGGGGCTATGTGTTTTATAGTGAGTAGGGGCTATGTGTTTTATAGTGAGTAGAGGCTATGTGTTTTATAGTGAGTAGGGGCTATGTGTTTTATAGTGAGTAGGGGCTATGTGTTTTATAGTGACTAGGGGCTATGTGTTTTATAGTATTGTGAGTAGGGGCTATGTGTTTTATAGTGAGTAGGGGCTATGTGTTTTATAGTGAGTAGGGGCTATGTATTCTATAGTGAGTAGGGGCTATGTGTTTTATAGTGAGTAGAGGCTATGTGTTTTATAGTGAGTAGGGGCTATGTGTTTTATAGTGAGTAGGGGCTATGTGTTTTATAGTGAGAAGGGGCTATGTGTTGTATAGTGAGTAGGGGCTATGTGTTTTATAGTATTGTGACTCGGGGCTATGTGTTTTATAGTGAGTAGGGGCTATGTGTTTTATAGTGAGTAGGGGCTATGTGTTTTATAGTGAGTAGGGGCTATGTGTTTTATAGTATTGTGACTCGGGGCTATGTGCTTTATAGTGAGTAGGGGCTATGTGTTTTATAGTGAGTAGAGGCTATGTGTTTTATAGTGAGTAGGGGCTATGTGTTTTATAGTGAGTAGGGGCTATGTGTTTTATAGTATTGTGACTAGGGGCTATGTGTTTTATAGTGAGTAGGGGCTATGTGTTTTATAGTGAGTAGGGGATATGTGTTTTATAGTGAGTAGGGGCTATGTGTTTTATAGTGAGTAGGGGCTATGTGTTTTATAGTGAGTAGGGACTATGTGTTTTATAGTATTGTGACTCGGGGCTATGTGTTTTATAGTGAGTAGGGGCTATGTGTTTTATAGTGAGTTGTGGCTATGTGTTTTATAGTGAGTAGGGGCTATGTGTTTTATAGTGAGTAGGGACTATGTGTTTTATAGTATTGTGACTCGGGGCTATGTGTTTTATAGTGAGTAGGGGCTATGTGTTTTATAGTGAGTAGGGGCTATCTGTTTTATAGTGAGTAGGGGCTATGTGTTTTATAGTGAGTAGAGGCTATGTGTTTTATAGTATTGTGAGTAGAGGCTATGTGTTTTATAGTGAGTAGAGGCTATGTGTTTTATAGTGAGTAGGGGCTATGTGTTTTATAGTGAGTAGGGGCTATGTGTTTTATAGTATTGTGAGTAGGGGCTATGTGTTCTATAGTGAGAAGGGGCTATGTGTTCTATAGTGAGAAGGGGCTATGTGTTTTATAGTGAGTAGGGGCTATGTGTTTTATAGTATTGTGACTCGGGGCTATGTGTTTTATAGTGAGTAGGGGCTATGTGTTTTATAGTGAGTAGAGGCTATGTGTTTTATAGTGAGTAGGGGCTATGTGTTTTATAGTGAGTAGGGGCTATGTGTTTTATAGTGACTAGGGGCTATGTGTTTTATAGTATTGTGAGTAGGGGCTATGTGTTTTATAGTGAGTAGGGGCTATGTGTTTTATAGTGAGTAGGGGCTATGTATTCTATAGTGAGTAGGGGCTATGTGTTTTATAGTGAGTAGAGGCTATGTGTTTTATAGTGAGTAGGGGCTATGTGTTTTATAGTGAGTAGGGGCTATGTGTTTTATAGTGAGAAGGGGCTATGTGTTGTATAGTGAGTAGGGGCTATGTGTTTTATAGTATTGTGACTCGGGGGTATGTGTTTTATAGTGAGTAGGGGCTATGTGTTTTATAGTGAGTAGGGGCTATGTGTTTTATAGTGAGTAGGGGCTATGTGTTTTATAGTATTGTGACTCGGGGCTATGTGCTTTATAGTGAGTAGGGGCTATGTGTTTTATAGTGAGTAGAGGCTATGTGTTTTATAGTGAGTAGGGGCTATGTGTTTTATAGTGAGTAGGGGCTATGTGTTTTATAGTATTGTGACTAGGGGCTATGTGTTTTATAGTGAGTAGGGGCTATGTGTTTTATAGTGAGTAGGGGATATGTGTTTTATAGTGAGTAGGGGCTATGTGTTTTATAGTGAGTAGGGGCTATGTGTTTTATAGTATTGTGACTAGGGGCTATGTGTTTTATAGTGAGTAGGGGCTATGTGTTTTATAGTGAGTAGAGGATATGTGTTTTATAGTGAGTAGGGGCTATGTGTTTTATAGTGAGTAGGGGCTATGTGTTTTATAGTATTGTGACTAGGGGCTATGTGTTTTATAGTGAGTAGGGGCTATGTGTTTTATAGTGAGTAGGGGCTATGTGTTTTATAGTGACTAGGGGCTATGTGTTTTATAGTATTGTGAGTAGGGGCTATGTGTTTTATAGTGAGTAGGGGCTATGTGTTTTATAGTGAGTAGGGGCTATTTGTTTTATATAATTGAGTAGGGGCTATGTGTTTTATAGTGAGTAGGGGCTATGTGTTCTATAGTGAGTAGGGGCTATGTCTTTTATATTGAGTAGAGGCTATGTGTTTTATAGTGAGTAGGGGCTATGTGTTCTATAGTGAATAGGGGCTATGTGTTTTATAGTGAGTAGGGGCTATGTGTTCTATAGTGAGTAGGGGCTATGTGTTTTATAGTGAGTAGGGGCTATGTGTTTTATAGTATTGTGAGTAGGGGCTATGTGTTTTATAGTATTGAGTAGGGGCTATGTGTTCTATAGTGAGAAGGGGCTATGTGTTGTATAGTGAGTAGGGGCTATGTGTTTTATAGTATTGTGACTCGGGGCTATGTGTTTTATAGTGAGTAGGGGCTATGTGTTTTATAGTGAGTTGTGGCTATGTGTTTTATAGTGAGTAGGGGCTATGTGTTTTATAGTGAGTAGGGACTATGTGTTTTATAGTATTGTGACTCGGGGCTATGTGTTTTATAGTGACTAGGGGCTATGTGTTTTATATAATTGAGTAGGGGCTATGTGTTTTATAGTGAGTAGGGGCTATGTGTTTTATAGTGAGTAGGGGCTATCTGTTTTATAGTGAGTAGGGGCTATGTGTTTTATAGTGAGTAGAGGCTATGTGTTTTATAGTGAGTAGGGGCTATGTGTTTTATAGTATTGTGAGTAGAGGCTATGTGTTTTATAGTGAGTAGAGGCTATGTGTTTTATAGTGAGTAGGGGCTATGTGTTTTATAGTGAGTAGGGGCTATGTGTTTTATAGTATTGTGAGTAGGGGCTATGTGTTCTATAGTGAGAAGGGGCTATGTGTTCTATAGTGAGAAGGGGCTATGTGTTTTATAGTGAGTAGGGGCTATGTGTTTTATAGTATTGTGACTCGGGGCTATGTGTTTTATAGTGAGTAGGGGCTATGTGTTTTATAGTGAGTAGAGGCTATGTGTTTTATAGTGAGTAGGGGCTATGTGTTTTATAGTGAGTAGGGGCTATGTGTTTTATAGTGACTAGGGGCTATGTGTTTTATAGTGAGAAGGGGCTATGTGTTTTATAGTGAGTAGGGGCTATGTGTTTTATAGTGAGTAGAGGCTATGTGTTTTATAGTGAGTAGGGGCTATGTGTTTTATAGTATTGTGAGTAGAGGCTATGTGTTTTATAGTGAGTAGAGGCTATGTGTTCTATAGTGAGTAGGGGCTATGTGTTTTATAGTGAGTAGAGGCTATGTGTTTTATAGTGAGTAGGGGCTATGTGTTTTATAGTGAGTATGGGCTATGTGTTTTATAGTGAGAAGGGGCTATGTGTTGTATAGTGAGTAGGGGCTATGTGTTTTATAGTGAGTAGGGGCTATGTGTTTTATAGTATTGTGAGTAGGGGCTATGTGTTTTATAGTATTGAGTAGGGGCTATGTGTTCTATAGTGAGAAGGGGCTATGTGTTGTATAGTGAGTAGGGGCTATGTGTTTTATAGTATTGTGACTCGGGGCTATGTGTTTTATAGTGAGTAGGGGCTATGTGTTTTATAGTGAGTTGTGGCTATGTGTTTTATAGTGAGTAGGGGCTATGTGTTTTATAGTGAGTAGGGACTATGGGTTTTATAGTATTGTGACTCGGGGCTATGTGTTTTATAGTGACTAGGGGCTATGTGTTTTATATAATTGAGTAGGGGCTATGTGTTTTATAGTGAGTAGGGGCTATGTGTTTTATAGTGAGTAGGGGCTATCTGTTTTATAGTGAGTAGGGGCTATGTGTTTTATAGTGAGTAGAGGCTATGTGTTTTATAGTGAGTAGGGGCTATGTGTTTTATAGTATTGTGAGTAGAGGCTATGTGTTTTATAGTGAGTAGAGGCTATGTGTTCTATAGTGAGTAGGGGCTATGTGTTTTATAGTGAGTAGAGGCTATGTGTTTTATAGTGAGTAGGGGCTATGTGTTTTATAGTGAGTAGGGGCTATGTGTTTTATAGTGAGAAGGGGCTATGTGTTGTATAGTGAGTAGGGGCTATGTGTTTTATAGTATTGTGACTCGGGGCTATGTGTTTTATAGTGAGTAGGGGCTATGTGTTTTATAGTGAGTAGGGGCTATGTGTTTTATAGTGAGTAGGGGCTATGTGTTTTATAGTATTGTGACTCGGGGCTATGTGCTTTATAGTGAGCAGGGGCTATGTGTTTTATAGTGAGTAGAGGATATGTGTTTTATAGTGAGTAGGGGCTATGTGTTTTATAGTGAGTAGGGGCTATGTGTTTTATAGTATTGTGACTAGGGGCTATGTGTTTTATAGTGAGTAGGGGCTATGTGTTTTATAGTGAGTAGGGGCTATGTGTTTTATAGTGACTAGGGGCTATGTGTTTTATAGTATTGTGAGTAGGGGCTATGTGTTTTATAGTGAGTAGGGGCTATGTGTTTTATAGTGAGTAGGGGCTATTTGTTTTATATAATTGAGTAGGGGCTATGTGTTTTATAGTGAGTAGGGGCTATGTGTTCTATAGTGAGTAGGGGCTATGTCTTTTATATTGAGTAGAGGCTATGTGTTTTATAGTGAGTAGGGGCTATGTGTTCTATAGTGAATAGGGGCTATGTGTTTTATAGTGAGTAGGGGCTATGTGTTCTATAGTGAGTAGGGGCTATGTGTTTTATAGTGAGTAGGGGCTATGTGTTTTATGGTATTGTGAGTAGGGGCTATGTGTTTTATAGTATTGAGTAGGGGCTATGTGTTCTATAGTGAGAAGGGGCTATGTGTTGTATAGTGAGTAGGGGCTATGTGTTTTATAGTATTGTGACTCGGGGCTATGTGTTTTATAGTATTGTGACTCGGGGCTATGTGTTTTATAGTGAGTTGTGGCTATGTGTTTTATAGTGAGTAGGGGCTATGTGTTTTATAGTGAGTAGGGACTATGTGTTTTATAGTATTGTGACTCGGGGCTATGTGTTTTATAGTGACTAGGGGCTATGTGTTTTATATAATTGAGTAGGGGCTATGTGTTTTATAGTGAGTAGGGGCTATGTGTTTTATAGTGAGTAGGGGCTATGTGTTTTATAGTGAGTAGGGGCTATGTGTTTTATAGTGAGTAGGGGCTATCTGTTTTATAGTGAGTAGGGGCTATGTGTTTTATAGTGAGTAGAGGCTATGTGTTTTATAGTGAGTAGGGGCTATGTGTTTTATAGTATTGTGAGTAGAGGCTATGTGTTTTATAGTGAGTAGAGGCTATGTGTTTTATAGTGAGTAGGGGCTATGTGTTTTATAGTGAGTAGGGGCTATGTGTTTTATAGTATTGTGAGTAGGGGCTATGTGTTCTATAGTGAGAAGGGGCTATGTGTTCTATAGTGAGAAGGGGCTATGTGTTTTATAGTGAGTAGGGGCTATGTGTTTTATAGTATTGTGACTCGGGGCTATGTGTTTTATAGTGAGTAGGGGCTATGTGTTTTATAGTGAGTAGAGGCTATGTGTTTTATAGTGAGTAGGGGCTATGTGTTTTATAGTGAGTAGGGGCTATGTGTTTTATAGTGACTAGGGGCTATGTGTTTTATAGTATTGTGAGTAGGGGCTATGTGTTTTATAGTGAGTAGGGGCTATGTGTTTTATAGTGAGTAGGGGCTATGTGTTTTATAGTGACTAGGGGCTATGTGTTTTATAGTATTGTGAGTAGGGGCTATGTGTTTTATAGTGAGTAGGGGCTATGTGTTTTATAGTGAGTAGGGGCTATGTATTCTATAGTGAGTAGGGGCTATGTGTTTTATAGTGAGTAGAGGCTATGTGTTTTATAGTGAGTAGGGGCTATGTGTTTTATAGTGAGTAGGGGCTATGTGTTTTATAGTGAGAAGGGGCTATGTGTTGTATAGTGAGTAGGGGCTATGTGTTTTATAGTATTGTGACTCGGGGCTATGTGTTTTATAGTGAGTAGGGGCTATGTGTTTTATAGTGAGTAGGGGCTATGTGTTTTATAGTGAGTAGGGGCTATGTGTTTTATAGTATTGTGACTCGGGGCTATGTGCTTTATAGTGAGTAGGGGCTATGTGTTTTATAGTGAGTAGAGGCTATGTGTTTTATAGTGAGTAGGGGCTATGTGTTTTATAGTGAGTAGGGGCTATGTGTTTTATAGTGACTAGGGGCTATGTGTTTTATAGTATTGTGAGTAGGGGCTATGTGTTTTATAGTGAGTAGGGGCTATGTGTTTTATAGTGAGTAGGGGCTATTTGTTTTATATAATTGAGTAGGGGCTATGTGTTTTATAGTGAGTAGGGGCTATGTGTTCTATAGTGAGTAGGGGCTATGTCTTTTATATTGAGTAGAGGCTATGTGTTTTATAGTGAGTAGGGGCTATGTGTTCTATAGTGAATAGGGGCTATGTGTTTTATAGTGAGTAGGGGCTATGTGTTCTATAGTGAGTAGGGGCTATGTGTTTTATAGTGAGTAGGGGCTATGTGTTTTATGGTATTGTGAGTAGGGGCTATGTGTTTTATAGTATTGAGTAGGGGCTATGTGTTCTATAGTGAGAAGGGGCTATGTGTTGTATAGTGAGTAGGGGCTATGTGTTTTATAGTATTGTGACTCGGGGCTATGTGTTTTATAGTATTGTGACTCGGGGTTATGTGTTTTATAGTGAGTTGTGGCTATGTGTTTTATAGTGAGTAGGGGCTATGTGTTTTATAGTGAGTAGGGACTATGTGTTTTATAGTATTGTGACTCGGGGCTATGTGTTTTATAGTGACTAGGGGCTATGTGTTTTATATAATTGAGTAGGGGCTATGTGTTTTATAGTGAGTAGGGGCTATGTGTTTTATAGTGAGTAGGGGCTATGTGTTTTATAGTGAGTAGGGGCTATCTGTTTTATAGTGAGTAGGGGCTATGTGTTTTATAGTGAGTAGAGGCTATGTGTTTTATAGTGAGTAGGGGCTATGTGTTTTATAGTATTGTGAGTAGAGGCTATGTGTTTTATAGTGAGTAGAGGCTATGTGTTTTATAGTGAGTAGGGGCTATGTGTTTTATAGTGAGTAGGGGCTATGTGTTTTATAGTATTGTGAGTAGGGGCTATGTGTTCTATAGTGAGAAGGGGCTATGTGTTCTATAGTGAGAAGGGGCTATGTGTTTTATAGTGAGTAGGGGCTATGTGTTTTATAGTATTGTGACTCGGGGCTATGTGTTTTATAGTGAGTAGGGGCTATGTGTTTTATAGTGAGTAGAGGCTATGTGTTTTATAGTGAGTAGGGGCTATGTGTTTTATAGTGAGTAGGGGCTATGTGTTTTATAGTGACTAGGGGCTATGTGTTTTATAGTATTGTGAGTAGGGGCTATGTGTTTTATAGTGAGTAGGGGCTATGTGTTTTATAGTGAGTAGGGGCTATGTGTTTTATAGTGACTAGGGGCTATGTGTTTTATAGTATTGTGAGTAGGGGCTATGTGTTTTATAGTGAGTAGGGGCTATGTGTTTTATAGTGAGTAGGGGCTATGTATTCTATAGTGAGTAGGGGCTATGTGTTTTATAGTGAGTAGAGGCTATGTGTTTTATAGTGAGTAGGGGCTATGTGTTTTATAGTGAGTAGGGGCTATGTGTTTTATAGTGAGAAGGGGCTATGTGTTGTATAGTGAGTAGGGGCTATGTGTTTTATAGTATTGTGACTCGGGGCTATGTGTTTTATAGTGAGTAGGGGCTATGTGTTTTATAGTGAGTAGGGGCTATGTGTTTTATAGTGAGTAGGGGCTATGTGTTTTATAGTATTGTGACTCGGGGCTATGTGCTTTATAGTGAGTAGGGGCTATGTGTTTTATAGTGAGTAGAGGCTATGTGTTTTATAGTGAGTAGGGGCTATGTGTTTTATAGTGAGTAGGGGCTATGTGTTTTATAGTATTGTGACTAGGGGCTATGTGTTTTATAGTGAGTAGGGGCTATGTGTTTTATAGTGAGTAGGGGCTATGTGTTTTATAGTGACTAGGGGCTATGTGTTTTATAGTATTGTGAGTAGGGGCTATGTGTTTTATAGTGAGTAGGGGCTATGTGTTTTATAGTGAGTAGGGGCTATTTGTTTTATATAATTGAGTAGGGGCTATGTGTTTTATAGTGAGTAGGGGCTATGTGTTCTATAGTGAGTAGGGGCTATGTCTTTTATATTGAGTAGAGGCTATGTGTTTTATAGTGAGTAGGGGCTATGTGTTCTATAGTGAATAGGGGCTATGTGTTTTATAGTGAGTAGGGGCTATGTGTTCTATAGTGAGTAGGGGCTATGTGTTTTATAGTGAGTAGGGGCTATGTGTTTTATGGTATTGTGAGTAGGGGCTATGTGTTTTATAGTATTGAGTAGGGGCTATGTGTTCTATAGTGAGAAGGGGCTATGTGTTGTATAGTGAGTAGGGGCTATGTGTTTTATAGTATTGTGACTCGGGGCTATGTGTTTTATAGTATTGTGACTCGGGGTTATGTGTTTTATAGTGAGTTGTGGCTATGTGTTTTATAGTGAGTAGGGGCTATGTGTTTTATAGTGAGTAGGGACTATGTGTTTTATAGTATTGTGACTCGGGGCTATGTGTTTTATAGTGACTAGGGGCTATGTGTTTTATATAATTGAGTAGGGGCTATGTGTTTTATAGTGAGTAGGGGCTATGTGTTTTATAGTGAGTAGGGGCTATGTGTTTTATAGTGAGTAGGGGCTATCTGTTTTATAGTGAGTAGGGGCTATGTGTTTTATAGTGAGTAGAGGCTATGTGTTTTATAGTGAGTAGGGGCTATGTGTTTTATAGTATTGTGAGTAGAGGCTATGTGTTTTATAGTGAGTAGAGGCTATGTGTTTTATAGTGAGTAGGGGCTATGTGTTTTATAGTGAGTAGGGGCTATGTGTTTTATAGTATTGTGAGTAGGGGCTATGTGTTCTATAGTGAGAAGGGGCTATGTGTTCTATAGTGAGAAGGGGCTATGTGTTTTATAGTGAGTAGGGGCTATGTGTTTTATAGTATTGTGACTCGGGGCTATGTGTTTTATAGTGAGTAGGGGCTATGTGTTTTATAGTGAGTAGAGGCTATGTGTTTTATAGTGAGTAGGGGCTATGTGTTTTATAGTGAGTAGGGGGTATGTGTTTTATAGTGACTAGGGGCTATGTGTTTTATAGTATTGTGAGTAGGGGCTATGTGTTTTATAGTGAATAGGGGCTATGTGTTTTATAGTGAGTAGGGGCTATGTGTTCTATAGTGAGTAGGGGCTATGTGTTTTATAGTGAGTAGGGGCTATGTGTTTTATGGTATTGTGAGTAGGGGCTATGTGTTTTATAGTATTGAGTAGGGGCTATGTGTTCTATAGTGAGAAGGGGCTATGTGTTGTATAGTGAGTAGGGGCTATGTGTTTTATAGTATTGTGACTCGGGGCTATGTGTTTTATAGTATTGTGACTCGGGGTTATGTGTTTTATAGTGAGTTGTGGCTATGTGTTTTATAGTGAGTAGGGGCTATGTGTTTTATAGTGAGTAGGGACTATGTGTTTTATAGTATTGTGACTCGGGGCTATGTGTTTTATAGTGACTAGGGGCTATGTGTTTTATATAATTGAGTAGGGGCTATGTGTTTTATAGTGAGTAGGGGCTATGTGTTTTATAGTGAGTAGGGGCTATGTGTTTTATAGTGAGTAGGGGCTATCTGTTTTATAGTGAGTAGGGGCTATGTGTTTTATAGTGAGTAGAGGCTATGTGTTTTATAGTGAGTAGGGGCTATGTGTTTTATAGTATTGTGAGTAGAGGCTATGTGTTTTATAGTGAGTAGAGGCTATGTGTTTTATAGTGAGTAGGGGCTATGTGTTTTATAGTGAGTAGGGGCTATGTGTTTTATAGTATTGTGAGTAGGGGCTATGTGTTCTATAGTGAGAAGGGGCTATGTGTTCTATAGTGAGAAGGGGCTATGTGTTTTATAGTGAGTAGGGGCTATGTGTTTTATAGTATTGTGACTCGGGGCTATGTGTTTTATAGTGAGTAGGGGCTATGTGTTTTATAGTGAGTAGAGGCTATGTGTTTTATAGTGAGTAGGGGCTATGTGTTTTATAGTGAGTAGGGGGTATGTGTTTTATAGTGACTAGGGGCTATGTGTTTTATAGTATTGTGAGTAGGGGCTATGTGTTTTATAGTGAGTAGGGGCTATGTGTTTTATAGTGAGTAGGGGCTATGTGTTTTATAGTGACTAGGGGCTATGTGTTTTATAGTATTGTGAGTAGGGGCTATGTGTTTTATAGTGAGTAGGGGCTATGTGTTTTATAGTGAGTAGGGGCTATGTATTCTATAGTGAGTAGGGGCTATGTGTTTTATAGTGAGTAGAGGCTATGTGTTTTATAGTGAGTAGGGGCTATGTGTTTTATAGTGAGTAGGGGCTATGTGTTTTATAGTGAGAAGGGGCTATGTGTTGTATAGTGAGTAGGGGCTATGTGTTTTATAGTATTGTGACTCGGGGCTATGTGTTTTATAGTGAGTAGGGGCTATGTGTTTTATAGTGAGTAGGGGCTATGTGTTTTATAGTGAGTAGGGGCTATGTGTTTTATAGTATTGTGACTCGGGGCTATGTGCTTTATAGTGAGTAGGGGCTATGTGTTTTATAGTGAGTAGAGGCTATGTGTTTTATAGTGAGTAGGGGCTATGTGTTTTATAGTGAGTAGGGGCTATGTGTTTTATAGTATTGTGACTAGGGGCTATGTGTTTTATAGTGAGTAGGGGCTATGTGTTTTATAGTGAGTAGGGGATATGTG
Organism: Salmo salar; assembly: GCF_965601325.2. Taxonomy (NCBI): domain Eukaryota; kingdom Metazoa; phylum Chordata; class Actinopteri; order Salmoniformes; family Salmonidae; genus Salmo; species Salmo salar. The sequence goes on from NC_138302.1 coordinate 101,004,969, forward strand.
TTTTATAGTGAGTAGGGGCTATGTGTTTTATAGTGAGTAGGGGCTATGTGTTTTATAGTATTGTGACTAGGGGCTATGTGTTTTATAGTGAGTAGGGGCTATGTGTTTTATAGTGAGTAGAGGATATGTGTTTTATAGTGAGTAGGGGCTATGTGTTTTATAGTGAGTAGGGGCTATGTGTTTTATAGTATTGTGACTAGGGGCTATGTGTTTTATAGTGAGTAGGGGCTATGTGTTTTATAGTGAGTAGGGGCTATGTGTTTTATAGTGACTAGGGGCTATGTGTTTTATAGTATTGTGAGTAGGGGCTATGTGTTTTATAGTGAGTAGGGGCTATGTGTTTTATAGTGAGTAGGGGCTATTTGTTTTATATAATTGAGTAGGGGCTATGTGTTTTATAGTGAGTAGGGGCTATGTGTTCTATAGTGAGTAGGGGCTATGTGTTTTATAGTGAGTAGGGGCTATGTGTTTTATAGTATTGTGAGTAGGGGCTATGTGTTTTATAGTATTGAGTAGGGGCTATGTGTTCTATAGTGAGAAGGGGCTATGTGTTGTATAGTGAGTAGGGGCTATGTGTTTTATAGTATTGTGACTCGGGGCTATGTGTTTTATAGTGACTAGGGGCTATGTGTTTTATAGTATTGTGAGTAGGGGCTATGTGTTTTATAGTGAGTAGGGGCTATGTGTTTTATAGTGAGTAGGGGCTATTTGTTTTATATAATTGAGTAGGGGCTATGTGTTTTATAGTGAGTAGGGGCTATGTGTTCTATAGTGAGTAGGGGCTATGTGTTTTATAGTGAGTAGGGGCTATGTGTTTTATAGTATTGTGAGTAGGGGCTATGTGTTTTATAGTATTGAGTAGGGGCTATGTGTTCTATAGTGAGAAGGGGCTATGTGTTGTATAGTGAGTAGGGGCTATGTGTTTTATAGTATTGTGACTCGGGGCTATGTGTTTTATAGTGAGTAGGGGCTATGTGTTTTATAGTGAGTTGTGGCTATGTGTTTTATAGTGAGTAGGGGCTATGTGTTTTATAGTGAGTAGGGACTATGTGTTTTATAGTATTGTGACTCGGGGCTATGTGTTTTATAGTGACTAGGGGCTATGTGTTTTATATAATTGAGTAGGGGCTATGTGTTTTATAGTGAGTAGGGGCTATGTGTTTTATAGTGAGTAGGGGCTATCTGTTTTATAGTGAGTAGGGGCTATGTGTTTTATAGTGAGTAGAGGCTATGTGTTTTATAGTGAGTAGGGGCTATGTGTTTTATAGTATTGTGAGTAGAGGCTATGTGTTTTATAGTGAGTAGAGGCTATGTGTTTTATAGTGAGTAGGGGCTATGTGTTTTATAGTGAGTAGGGGCTATGTGTTTTATAGTATTGTGAGTAGGGGCTATGTGTTCTATAGTGAGAAGGGGCTATGTGTTCTATAGTGAGAAGGGGCTATGTGTTTTATAGTGAGTAGGGGCTATGTGTTTTATAGTATTGTGACTCGGGGCTATGTGTTTTATAGTGAGTAGGGGCTATGTGTTTTATAGTGAGTAGAGGCTATGTGTTTTATAGTGAGTAGGGGCTATGTGTTTTATAGTGAGTAGGGGCTATGTGTTTTATAGTGACTAGGGGCTATGTGTTTTATAGTATTGTGAGTAGGGGCTATGTGTTTTATAGTGAGTAGGGGCTATGTATTCTATAGTGAGTAGGGGCTATGTGTTTTATAGTGAGTAGAGGCTATGTGTTTTATAGTGAGTAGGGGCTATGTGTTTTATAGTGAGTAGGGGCTATGTGTTTTATAGTGAGAAGGGGCTATGTGTTGTATAGTGAGTAGGGGCTATGTGTTTTATAGTATTGTGACTCGGGGCTATGTGTTTTATAGTGAGTAGGGGCTATGTGTTTTATAGTGAGTAGGGGCTATGTGTTTTATAGTGAGTAGGGGCTATGTGTTTTATAGTATTGTGACTCGGGGCTATGTGCTTTATAGTGAGTAGGGGCTATGTGTTTTATAGTGAGTAGAGGCTATGTGTTTTATAGTGAGTAGGGGCTATGTGTTTTATAGTGAGTAGGGGCTATGTGTTTTATAGTATTGTGACTAGGGGCTATGTGTTTTATAGTGAGTAGGGGCTATGTGTTTTATAGTGAGTAGGGGCTATGTGTTTTATAGTGACTAGGGGCTATGTGTTTTATAGTATTGTGAGTAGGGGCTTTGTGTTTTATAGTGAGTAGGGGCTATGTGTTTTATAGTGAGTAGGGGCTATGTGTTTTATATAACTGAGTAGGGGCTATGTGTTTTATAGTGAGTAGGGGCTATGTGTTTTATAGTATTGTGAGTAGAGGCTATGTGTTTTATAGTGAGTAGGGGCTATGTGTTTTATAGTATTGTGAGTAGAGGCTATGTGTTTTATAGTGAGTAGGGGCTATGTGTTTTATAGTGAGTAGGGGCTATGTGTTCTATAGTGAATAGGGGCTATGTGTTTTATAGTGAGTAGGGGCTATGTGTTCTATAGTGAGTAGGGGCTATGTGTTTTATAGTGAGTATGGGCTATGTGTTTTATAGTATTGTGAGTAGGGGCTATGTGTTTTATAGTGACTAGGGGCTATGTGTTTTATAGTGACTAGGGGCTATGTGTTTTATAGTGAGTAGGGGCTATGTGTTTTGTAGTGAGTAGGGGCTATGTGTTTTATAGTATTGAGTAGGGGCTATGTGTTTTATAGTATTGAGTAGGGGCTATGTGTTCTATAGTGAGAAGGGGCTATGTGTTGTATAGTGAGTAGGGGCTATGTGTTTTATAGTATTGTGACTCGGGGCTATGTGTTTTATAGTGAGTAGGGGCTATGTGTTTTATAGTGAGTAGGGGCTATGTGTTTTATAGTGAGTAGGGGCTATGTGTTTTATAGTGAGTAGGGGCTATGTGTTTTATAGTGAGTAGGGGCTATGTGTTTTATAGTGAGTAGGGGCTATGTGTTTTATAGTATTGTGACTCGGGGCTATGTGTTTTATAGTGAGTAGGGGCTATGTGTTTTATAGTGAGTAGGGGCTATGTGTTTTATATAATTGAGTAGGGGCTATGTGTTTTATAGTGAGTAGGGGCTATCTGTTTTATAGTGAGTAGGGGCTATGTGTTTTATAGTGAGTAGAGGCTATGTGTTTTATAGTGAGTAGGGGCTATGTGTTTTATAGTATTGTGAGTAGAGGCTATGTGTTTTATAGTGAGTAGGGGCTATCTGTTTTATAGTGAGTAGGGGCTATGTGTTTTATAGTGAGTAGGGGCTATGTGTTTTATAGTGAGTAGGGGCTATGTGTTTTATAGTGAGTAGGGGCTATGTGTTTTATAGTATTGTGACTCGGGGCTATGTGTTTTATAGTGAGTAGAGGCTATGTGTTTTATAGTGAGTAGGGGCTATGTGTTTTATAGTGAGTAGGGGCTATGTGTTTTATAGTGACTAGGGGCTATGTGTTTTATAGTATTGTGAGTAGGGGCTATGTGTTTTATAGTGAGTAGGGGCTATGTGTTTTATAGTGAGTAGGGGCTATGTGTTTTAGTGTTTAAGTAAAACACATAGTGTATTGTGTTGGCTAGGGATAAGAATGAGGATAAGTTACATCATGTGTTTGTACAGGATACATGCACAACAGTAGCAGGAAAGTGGTACATGCTGGAACAGATATAACTGCAGGAACAACGTTAACAGAACAATAGGGTAAACAGCTCTTCATCTGACAATTGAGGTTTCTAACAGCACCCTGTTTGACTCACTACCTACCATATGGAGACTTCACAAAGTCATGGCATCTCTTGTGTTATTCCACATGTTGTTGTGTTACAACCTGAATTTAAAATGTAGTCAATGGAGATTGTTTTTTGGGGGGGGAGGGGGGGGTCACTGGCCTACACACAATACCCCCAAAATGTCAACGTGAAATTATGTTTTTACAAAATGTTTACAAATGAATTACAAAATGAAAAGCTGAAATGTCTTGAGTCATCAAGTATTTAATCCGTTTGTTATGGCAATCCTAAATAAATTCTGGACTAAAAATGTACTTAAGAAATCACATAATAACTTGCATGGACTGAGTGCAAAAACAGTGTTAATAAACATAATTGAACACCACACATACAATTATCTGTATGTTGAGCAGTGAATTTCAAACACATTTTTAACCTCGTAAATCCAGGGAGGTTTTCCAATGCCTTGCAAAGAAGGACACGTATTGGTAGATGGGCAAAAACAAAAAAAAGCAGACATTGACTATCCCTTTGAGCATGACGAAGTTATTAATTACACTATGGATGGTGTATCAACACACCCAGTCACTACAAAGATACAGGCTTCCTTACTACTTAGTTACCGGAGAGGAAGGAAAGCGCTCATGGATTTCACCATTAGGCCAATGGTGACTTTAAAACAGTTACAGAGTTTAATGGCTGTGATAGGAGAAAACTGAGGATGGATCAACAACATTGTAGTTACTCCACAATACTAACCTAAATGACAGAGTGAAAAGAAGAAAGCCTGTACAGAATACAAATACTACAAAACATGCATCCTGTTTGCAACTAAGGCACTAAAGTAAAACTGATTTTCTTTTGACAAAATAAATTCACTTTATATCCTGAATACAACGTGTTATGTGTACGACAAATCCAACACAAAAGATCATTGAGTACCACTCTTCATACTGTATGCAAACTTTCGACTTCAACTGTATGTTCAAGTATGGTGGTGGCTGCATCATGTTAAAGGTATGCTTGTCATTGCCAAGGAATAGGGAGTTTTGTTTGTTTAAAAATAAACGGAATAGATCTAAGCACAGGCAAAGACGACATTGAATGTTTATGAGTGGCCTCGTTATTGTTTTGACTTAAATTCGGCTTGTAAATCTATGGCAAGACTTGGAAATGGCTGTCTAGCAATGATCAACAACCAACTTGCCGGGGCTTGAAGAATTTATTAAATAATAATGAGCAAATATTGTACAATCCAGGTGAGCAAAGCTCTTAGAGACTTACCCAGAAAGATTCACACCTGTAATCACTGCCAAAGGTGATTCTAACATGTATTGACTCAGGGGGTGTATGAATACTTATGGAAACTAGATCTTTCTGTATTTAAATATCAATAAATTAGCAACATTTTCTGAAAACATTTCTTCACTTTGTCATTGTGGGGTATTGTGTGTAGATAGATGAGAAAAAAACATGTTCATAAGTCCCTCTCCTTCACCCTCTCTTCATTTTCTTCACCCTGACCTTCACCCTCTCTCTCTCCTTCAACCTCTCCCTCTCCTTCACCATCTCTCCATCTCCTTCAACCTCTCCCTCTCCTTCACCATCTCTCCATCTCCTTCACCCTTTCCCTCTCCTTCACCATCTCTCCATCTCCTTCACCCTTTCCCTCTCCTTCACCATCTCTCCATCTCCTTCACCCTTTCCCTCTCCTTCACCATCTCTCCATCTCCTTCACCCTTTCCCTCTCCTTCACCACCTCTCCATCTCCTTCACCCTTTCCCTCTCCTTCACCATCTCTCCATCTCCTTCACCCTTTCCCTCTCCTTCACCATCTCTCCATCTCCTTCACCCTTTCCCTCTCCTTCACCATCTCTCCATCTCCTTCACCCTTTCCCTCTCCTTCACCACCTCTCCATCTCCTTCACCCTTTCCCTCTCCTTCACCATCTCTCCATCTCCTTCACCCTTTCCCACTCCTTCACCATCTCTCCATCTCCTTCACCCTTTCCCTCTCCTTCACCATCTCTCCATCTCCTTCACCCTTTCCCTCTCCTTCACCATCTCTCCATCTCCGTCACCCCTTCCCTCTCTCCGTCTCCTTCATCCTCTCCTCCTCTCCTTCTCCTTCACCCTCTCCCTCTCCTACAGCCTCACCCTTTCCTTCACCCTCTCCCTCGCTCCCTCTCCCTCTCTTTCTCCCTCTCTCGGTCTCCTTCTTCCTCTCCCCCTTCCTTCACCATCTCCCCCTCTCTTTCACACTCTCCCTCTCCCTCCCCCTCTCTTTCACCCTCTCCCTCTCCCTCCCCCTCTCGTTCACCCTCTCCGTCCTCTACTGGTATGCATTATCCCCCTCAAAATAGTACAGAATCATCATGTGAGCGAGGTAAATTGACATTATTATGCATATTATGGTCTTACAAAGTCCTTGCCATAATGATTTCTTCTTCTTTTATAAGGATGCCAGTCAATGTATACTTATATTACACAGTCACTGTTACCGCGGCAATTATCATGCTAATGTGTTGATGCATAATGCTGCCTTTTATTCACAAAAAAAACTATTTCTCAGTATTGGAGGTTCACATATGACTGACAGCAGAATATTGGCTTAAGTAACAGATATTTGCATTAGCTTTTTCATAAATTCTTAAACAAATTAAATAGTGTGTATATATATATATATATATATATATATATATATATATATATATATATATATATATATATATATATATACTAAAATATATATTTATATATATATTTTAGAAAGACAATAAGCAGTTTGCTGTTATAAGTAGCCAGAACAGCTCATAGGCGCTTGAGGCAGCTTGATGTACAAATACAGGACGCTAGTCTATCTCCTGTATCTGTAGGGTGAGACAGGACGCTAGTCTATCTCCTGTATCTGTAGGGCGAGACAGGACGCTAGTCTATCTCCTGTATCTGTAGGGCGAGACAGGACGCTAGTCTATCTCCTGTATCTGTAGGGCGAGACAGGACGCTAGTCTATCTCCTGTATCTGTAGGGCGAGACAGGACGCTAGTCTATCTCCTGTATCTGTAGGGCGAGACAGGACGCTCGTCTATCTCCTGTAGTGTGAGACAGGACACTAGTCTATCTCCTGTTTCTGTAGTGTGAAGCAGCTTGTTGTACAAGTCCCCCCCCCCCCCACCCCCCTACCCATTGGACAGGACACTAGTCTACTGCAGGGCCTTACCCAAATCTATCTCCTTAATGCTGAGTGCCAAGCAGAGACGCATTGGGTCCCATTCTTAAAGTCTTTGGAATGCCATGGCCGGGGATCAAACTTCCAACCTTCCAATCTCATGGAGTTAAGTTGCATGAGCTTGTTTTAATGAATTCTTAAATCTAATGCTATAAGTCCTTTTTAAAGAAAGTCAATGAGCTGTTATGTTGGTACAACAACAAAAAATGTCAATAACCACAATTACTCCATAAATTGCTATTATTAATTTATCTGGATTAGTATCGGTATCATACCATTCATTTCAGGTTCCAGGGCACCCTTTGCATGTATAACTTCCCAAAGCCTCATATCATTCACAGAGTTTAGAGAGGAGCCAAGGCAAAGACAGAGAGACAGAGAAAGAGAGAGTTGGAAAGAATGTGTGAGAGAGAGATAGAGCTGCAGAGGGATGGAAAGTATGTGAGAGAAAGATAGAGACAGAGAGAGAGAGAGAGAGAGAGAGAGAGAGAGACAGAGAGAGATAGAGGGATACCCAGGACCAGATGGTGCTCTATGGGGACACATGACAGAGGACGAGGCAGGAGAGACGGCAGACTGCTGCGGATTCTCTAGAATGAACGGGGAATATTATCTGATTCCCAAATGGCACTCTATGACCTATATAGTGCATGACTTTTGACCAGTTTCACTTTAGTGCCTTGTTGCAAACAGGAAGCATGTTTTGTAATATTTGTATTCTGTACAGGCTTCCATCTTTTCACTCTGTCATTTAGGTTAGTATTGTAGAGTAACTACAATGTTGTTGATCCATCCTCAGTGTTCTCCTATCACAGCCATTTAAACTCTGTCATTTAGGTTAGTATTGTAGAGTAACTACAATGTTGTTGATCCATCCTCAGTTGTTTCCTATCATGGCCATTAGACCAGGACTTTTTATCCCTCGACCCCCATTTTAATTTCTGAAAATTCTTGCCACCCCAACCATGTGAAAATAATGATGTAATTAACAGCCAATAGAATAGAAAGAAAAAAAATGTAGAAAAAGAAAAAATGTGTTAACAGTATTTCTGATTGTCTTCTCAACTCACCATCACATACTTTTAATGTGTGGGGGGCTATGACAGTCAATTGCAAATTAGTCTGACCTAATGTCTCTTATCTCACCACCGCTAATGAGATGGGTGTGCTTGATGCACGTCGCTTCGGAGCTTCTCAAAGTCAGCGGGGCATGGTCGACAGTGTGTACCTCATCTCTCCTGTCACATCATCCAACCTAGATGGATAATTGGTTTTAATGCAGACAAGAGCACTGAATCCAGCTTCACACAGATATGAGCTGGTGAATTGGTACCAGGTGTTTTATGGTGATTTTCAAGACAAGTCAAATCATGACGTCAGTGATCTTCAGGTCGGAACGTCTGAGCGCTAGAAAGATGCCTGAGTTCCTGAGTTGGAATTCCGAGTTGGATGACCATGAAGAAAGAAAAAACTAATTCCCAGGTCAGAGTTAGTTTCTTTCCCTAGTTTCCCGGTTGTCTTGAATGCACTGATGTCGTAAGTCAGAGATTTCCCAGTTTCCCGGTTGTCTTGAATGCACTGATGTCGTAAGTCAGAGATTTCCCAGTTTCCCGGTTGTCTTGAATGCACTGATGTCGGAAGTCAGAGATTTCCGAGTTCCCGGTTGTCTTGAATGCACTGATGTCGGAAGTCAGAGATTTCCTAGTTCCCGGTTGTCTTGAATGCACTGATGTCGGAAGTCAGAGATTTCCTAGTTCCCGGTTGTCTTGAATGCACTGATGTCGTAAGTCAGAGATTTCCCAGTTTCCCGGTTGTCTTGAATGCACTGATGTCGGAAGTCAGAGATTTCCGAGTTCCCGGTTGTCTTGAATGCACTGATGTCGGAAGTCAGAGATTTCCTAGTTCCCGGTTGTCTTGAATGCACTGATGTCGGAAGTCAGAGATTTCCTAGTTCCCGGTTGTCTTGAATACACTGATGTCGGAAGTCAGAGATTTCCTAGTTCCCGGTTGTCTTGAATACACTGATGTCGGAAGTCAGAGATTTCCGAGTTCCCAGTTCCGAGTTCCCGGTTGTTTTGAAGAAGATGGCAGGGTGTTCCCTTTGAGTCAGGAACTAAAACTCATCCGAAATGACCCGTCTGCCCTCCGCCATAGATGAACCCCCCACCTTGTTTCAAAAGCCCACCATTCGATCCCATATGGAATCTGTTTTTTTTGTTGTCAATATAGTCACTCAGCACACTGAACATTCCTTATGCTGCTTCATGCTGGGGAATCGTGAGCCAGAACTATATGTCCTTGTGAATAGCATCCCCCTGACATGTAGCGAACAAAAAGTCAATGCATCTCAGCCCGAACAGCTAAAGTCCATTTGGAGAGCATAAACTGGGGAGTTTTTGAGTCGTTCAGTAAGTTTCCTCTTGATTGCTCAGCAATACCGTACATCCTTAATTGAACAGTGTTACTGTATATGACAAAAGTTATTTCTGTGGGATTCTGTGCCTCTGCCTCCCAACATGTTGTTTTCGGCACATTGTTTTCGGCTGATAATATCAAAGTCTCTGCAATAACTGTGTGGTTTCATAGCGTAACCAATTCACCAAGGTCAAGTACAGCCTTTTTCCATGATCTCAGGGTGTTCTCTGGTTGAATTATATACTTTATACTTTACTTTACATTTGAATAATTGTCATTTAGATTTTGAAGGTTAACCACATTACAATGATTTTTATGACACACATTTTTCAGGATTTAGGAAATTCTCACGTGACCCAATTTTCACATCAGGCAAACCCACATGGGGTCGTGACCACTAGCTTGGGAACTGCTGCATTAAACTCTGTAATTGTTTTAAAGTCACATTTGGGCTCATGGTGAAATCCCTGAGTTAAGAAGGACGCCTGTGTCTTTTGTAGTGACTGGGTGTATTGATACACCATCCAAAGTGGAATTAATCACTTCCTCATGCTCAAAGAAATATTATATATTTTTTTCTCCACCCATCTACCAATAGGTACTTTTCTATGTGAGGTATTGGAAATCCTCCCTGGTCATTCTGGTTGAACTTGTGTTTGAAATTCACTGCACATCTGAGGGACTTTACAGATAATTTAATGTGTGGGGGTACAGAGATGATGAAGTCATTCAAAAATCATGTTAAACACTATTTTTGCACACAGAGTGAGTCCATGCAATGTATTATGTGACTTGTTAAGCACATTTTTACTCCTGCACATATTTAGGCTTGCCATAACAAAGGGGTTGAATATTTGTATTTTTTACTAATTTGTAAAAATTCAGAGAAACATTATTCCACTTAGACATTATGGGATATTGTGTGTAGGTCAGTGACGCCAAACATCTACATGTAATCACTTTTAAATTCAGGCTGTAACACAACAAAATGTGGAAAAAGTCAAGGGGTGTGAATACTTTCTGAAGGCACTGCAGGTGGAATAAAAGTAAAATAATCTGCATAGTGATTAAAAGGTGGCTTCCCACTGAACAGGAGAAGTATTGTCTTGGACATCCCATAAACATGATTACCAGGGTGATGGGTGAGGGCCCTAAAGCTATGCGTACATCATGCTTGGTTGAATATATTACTTAATTTGCTCTCTATAGGTAAAAATACCTTACCTTTTCTGTCGTTATCATCAATGCTCTAATCTGTAAACCTATGTCGTCAATGCGCTAATCTGTAAACCTATGTCATTAATGCGCTAATCTGTAAACCTATCTCGTCAATGCTCTAATCTGTACACATATGTCGTCAATGCTCTAATCTGTACATTTATGTCGTCAATGCTCTAATCTGTAAACCTGTGTTGCCAATGCTCTAATCTGTAAACCTATGTCGTCAATGTTGTAATCTGTACACCTATGTCGTCAATGCTCTAATCTGTAAACCTGTCATTAATGCTCTAATCTGTAAACCTATGTCGTCAATGTTGTAATCTGTACACCTATGTCGTCAATGCTCTAATCTGTACATTTATGTCGTCAATGCTCTAATCTGTAAACCTATGTCATCAATGCTCTAATCTGTACATTTGTCATCAATGCTCTAATCTGTAAACCTATGTCATCAATGCTTTAATCTGTAAATGTATGTCATCAATGCTCTAATCTGTACATGTATGTCATCAGTGCTCTAATCTGTACATTTATGTCATTAATGCTCTAATCTGTAAACCTATGTCGTCAATGCTCTAATCTGTAAACCTATGTCGTGAATGCTCTAATCTGTACATTTATGTCATCAATTCTCTAATCTGTAAACCTGTGTCGTCAATGCTCTAATCTGTACACCTATGTCGTCAATGCTCTAATCTGTACATTTATGTCATCAATGCTCTAATCTGTACATTTATGTCATCAATGCTCTAATCTGTACATTTATGTCATCAATTCTCTAATCTGTAAACCTGTGTCGTCAATGCTCTAATCTGTACACCTATGTCATCAATGCTCTAATCTGTACATTTATGTCATCAATGCTCTAATCTGTACATTTATGTCATCAGTGCTCTAATCTGTACATTTATGTCGTCAATGCTCTAATCTGTAAACATATGTCGTCAATGCTGTAATCTGTAAATCTATGTCATCAATGCTCTAATCTGTAAACCTATGCCTAAATCCACAGTACCATATGTTAAACACTAAGACCCTTTATAAGTAAATGTGACACATTAAAGATCTGTAGGATATTGTGCTGATTTACTGAAACCGACCTGTAGTCAATAGTCATGGTGACAGAGTGCCAGTGATTGAGGTGTGTTTTCATGGTGTTAGGTTCATTGGGTGCAAAACAACAGAAGTGGTAGACTAGCCTACTTGCTAGCACGTTCCAAATACAATGGGTAGGGTGCTCAGGCAGTATGCTCCATAGCAGGGCGATCTCCAACCCTGTTCCTGGAGAGATATCCTCCTGTAGGTTTTAACTCCAACCCTGTTCCTGGAGAGATATCCTCCATGTAGATTTACACTCTAAGCCTGTTCCTGGAGAGATACACTCGTGTAGGTTTTAACTCCAACCCTGTTTCTGGAAAGCTACCCTCCTGTAGTTTTCCGTTCCAACCCCAGTTGTAACTAACCTGGTTCAGCTTATCAACCAGGTAATTATTAGAATTGTGTGCGCTAGATCAGGGTTGGACTGAAAACCATCAGGAACAGGGCTGGAGAGTCCTGTTCAATAGTGAGGCAGGCCAAGGACTGAGTTTGGGAAACTATATTTCTGCCACTCAATTGCTCTGAAATATTCTGTTTCCTTTATCTCGCCCATGTGAAAGTTATGAGTGAATTTCGAAAGGTTATGATAAATAGCTAGCTGGATGAAACCCCATTGGCTTTTTCCTCACGTCTCCTCTCCTCTCTCCTCTCCTCTCCTTTCCTTTCCTCGCCTCTCCTCCCCTCCCCTCCCCTCCCCTCTCCTTTCCTCTCGTCTCCTCCCATCTCTTCTCCTCTTCCAGACTTCAAAGAATGAGAACAAGGTCAGAGCAAAAAGTTAAAGATTCACTTGGTCTTACCTGAGAATTAGCCTGTTGGGAGAAAACATGATTTAAATTGTAGTGAATAGAAGAAGAACACAGATCCCTATCAGCTTTGTGTTATAGTGTTTACAGCGTGTGTGTGTGTGTGTGTGTGTGTGTGTGTGTGTGTGTGTGTGTGTTTGCGTGTGTGTGTTTGCGTGTGTACATCGTTACTCTGTGCTCAGAACACCCTGGAACAGCCTGAGGTTCTGAAGTTATCCAAGTCATAAATTCAAATTGGGGTTATTATTTTCAGGTCAGTCCATGACACTATACTGGAGAGGCTTTGATAATCAACAGTTTTCATTAGATTGTGAAGGTTGATGCTTTTCAGTTTTGTCATGCCAGTAGCCATGCACAGTGGGAAGATAGATAGCATATGAATAACAGAAGCCATGGTTACACCTTGTATTAAAATGCGGTTGTCGTTATCCAGTCAACTGTGTCTCTTATCTGCCCAATGTGTCTGTATTGTGACCAGATTCCCTGATTCCTCCCTGTACGCAAATTCATCCAACCTGCCTTGGACCTCCCTTATGACACAAGCTGTATAAATCAACAGAAAACAGCACACATTTTAATTGTCAAAAGTTTTACACTCATCATTACAGCCTGTATTTGTTATCCAGCTATTTAAGACTGGGTATAATAGGCTACTGTCCCGATATCCTCCACCTGTCCACAGCTGTACAAATACATTGTATTTCATATATCCTCCTATTTTAAAAAACTGTAAAACAGCTCCGTAGGCATAAGAGCAATGGTTGTGTTTAGGCACGTCGAATTAGAAAACCAAAAGTTTGTATTTTGTAGGACTTCTAATATGATAACCTTATAGCAAGACACCTGGTCAAATTATGAAAATAGTAAATAGCTATGTGCCTTTACACGTCAGTTTGGACATATTTTGCACTATATTACTAGCAATTTGTCTGGAAAATGCTCAAAGATTCACAGGATATAATACATTATACAATGGGGTGGTTTGGAATTCCCATTGTTAGAGCCTATTCTGCGCATGATATAACGACCCGATAGAGTGCCAGTCAGCCCATTTACCTGTGACTGTATTCGTAATACAGCAGTGCCTCTTGTGTTTTATTGCTTTTATAGAACTTTTATCAAAATGTTAAAATATCAATGAATTACATATTTTCATTAAAACATTATTTTTGATAATTCAATTCCTATAATTTCATTCTTCCACCAGAAGATATAGTCCGGACAGAAATATGGTTGTTAGTTCTATTGGTCATGTTGCTACAGATGCGACCCAGTCGTTAATTATTTTTGCATAGTTGCTATGCGAAAGGACTGTTCG
>NC_138302.1:101021271-101316271 GCF_965601325.2 Salmo salar
ACATGTTGGGAGTTGGAAGGGACAGACAGGCAGCTTTTCTCAGCCAGTTGAAATCATGAATCAGCCTCATTTTTATGGATTTATACAAATAAATGTCAATAGAAAAACAGGTAAAACTACATGAAATGCAACTAGCTTGTGGTCTTTCCAGTTAGCTGTGTAGTTGGCTAGCTAGCAAGGGGGAAAGAGCCTCCATAGCAACCATGTTTTTGTTTGCCATAGCAACCTGCAAAGTTCTAGAACTATCGACCAGCACTTGGGTAGTTTTGCTTTACATGGTAGTCAATACCAATAGAACTAACGACCAGAGAATGCCTAATATTGCACTTGACAACCAGTGTTAGTGAATGTACTGTAGCATCACATTTTGTTGAAAAATGTATGGTTTGGTTTGGGAAAGAGTATTTATTTTTAATACTGTTTTTTTAAAAACCTTTATTCAACTAGGCAAGTCAGTTCAGAACAAATTCTTATTTACAATGACGGCCTACTCTGGACAAACCCTAACCCGGACAACGCTGGGCCAATTGTGCACCGCCCTATGGAACTCCAAATCACGGCCGGTTGTGATACAGCCTGAAATTGAACCAGGGTCTGCATTAAAAAAATATAAATATTTCATCTTTATTTAACCAGGTAGCTAGTTGAGAACAAGTTCTCATTTACAACTGCGACCTGGCCAAGATAAAGCAAAGCAGTGCGACAAAAACAACAACACTGAGTTACACATAAACAAACGTACAGTTAATAACGCAATAGAAAAATCTATGTACAGTGTGTGCAAATGTAGGCAGGTAAGGCAATAAATAGTCCATAGAGGCGAAATAATTACAATTTAGCATTAGATGTGATAGATGTGCAGATGGTGATGTGCAAGTAGAGATACTGGGGTGCAAAAGAGCAAGAGGATAAATAATAATATGGGGATGAGGCAGTTGGGTGTGCTAGTGACACCTCTAGCACTGAGATGCAATGCCTTAGACCGCTGCGCCACTCGGGATCACTGGTAACCCATTGCATATCTTAAATAGAATATAATAAAATGGACACTTATTGCATTATCTTCCAGGAGTCGGATTCTTATTTAGTATAGCAGTACCAAAGGGGAGGAAAAAGTGACATGCTGGGAGAATGGCCAGAGTTTGATTTCCTGCAAATCATTGATTAGTTATAATTCAGTAACGGAGTCTCTTTTACTCTTCGAGGGTTGATAGACTGATATACTGGCATTAAATAATTTAAACTGAACTACAAATGTATTGGGGATGTATGGGACGGACTATGAGGGAGTAGCAGTAGAATGAGTGCAGTGCATGCCATGTCTATGATGTTCCCCTGTACCTTTAGATCAAGGTATAATGTGGTCTGATGTTCCCCTGTTCCTTTAGATCAAGGTATAATGTGGTCTGATGTTCCCCTGTACCTTTAGGTCAAGGTATAATGTGGTCTGATGTTCCCCTGTTCCTTTAGATGAAAGTATAGTGTGGAGGTCTAATGTTCCCCTGTACCTTTAGATCAAGGTATAATGTAGTATAATGTTCCCCTGTACCTTTAGATCAAGGTATAATGTGGTCTAATGTTCCCCTGTTCCTTTAGATCAAGGTATAATGTGGTCTAATGTTCCCCTGTTCCTTTAGATGAAAGTATAGTGTGGAGGTCTAATGTTCCCCTGTACCTTTAGATCAAGGTATAATGTAGTATAATGTTCCCCTGTACCTTTAGATCAAGGTATAATGTGGTCTAATGTGCCCCTGTTCCTTTAGATCAAGGTATAATGTGGTCTGATGTTCCCCTGTTCCTTTAGATCAAGCTATAATGTGGAGGTCTAATGTTCCTCTGCACCTTTGGGCATTGGGTTCTCCCTTTCCCACTCCAGCTCTGAATAAACTGGGAATTGGTTCTCCCGTTCCTACTCCAGCTCTGAATAAACTAGGCATTAGGTTCTTCCGTACCTACTCCAGCTCTGAATAAACTTGGCATCGTGTCCACCCGTTCCCACTCCTGCTATTACAGTCCTTGGCCTTTCTGTATGATGTTTTCAAATATTTGCTTTTGCACTGGCATTGGATGTGGGAATGGGGGTAACCATTTTACTCTCATTAAGGATGATATCTCTTCATAAATATGTTTATTTATAAAAGTGTTAAACAAATCTAAATATATTTTATATTTGAGATTCTTCAAAGTAGCCACCCTTTGCCTTGGTGACAGCTTTGCACACTCTTGGCCATCTCTCAACCAGCTTCATGTGGTAGTCACCTGGAATGCATTTCAATTAACAAGATGTCCCTCCCTAATTTGTGTAATTTCTTTCCATCTTAATGCATTTGAGCCAATCAGTTGGGTTGTGACAAGGTATCGGTGGTATACAGAAGATAGCCCTATTAGGTAAAAGACCAAGTCCATATTATGGCAAGAACAGCTCAGATAAGCAAAGAGAAATGACAGTCTATCATTATTTTAAGACATGAAGGTCAGTCAGTACGGAACATTTCAAGAACTTTGAAAGTTTCTTCAAATGCAGTCGCAAAACCGATCAAGCGCTATGATGAAACGGGCTCTCATGAGGACTGGCACAGGAAAGGAATACCCAGAGTTACCTCTGCTGCAGAGGATAAGTTCATTAGAGCTAACTGCCCCTCAGATTGCAGCCCAAATAAATGCTTCAAAGAGTTCAAGTAACAAACAGATCTCAATATCAACTGTTCAGAGGAGACTGTGTGAATCAAGCCTTCATGGTCGAATTGTTACAAAGAAACCACTACTAAAGGACACCAATAAGAAGAAGAGACTTGCTTGGGCCAAGAAACAGCAGCAATGGACATTAGACCGGTGGAAATCTGTCCTTTGGTCTGAGATCTTTGGTTCCGACCGCCGTGTCTTTGTGAGACACATAATAGGTGAACGGATGATCTTTGCATGTGTGGTTCCCACCGTGAAGCATGGAGGAGGAGGTGTGATGGTGCTTTCCTGGAGCAACTGTCTGTGATTTATTTTGAATTCAAGGCACACTTAACCAGTTTGGCTACCACAGCCTTCTGCAGCGATACACCATCCCATCTGATTTGTGCTTAGTGGGACTATCATTTGTTTTTCAACAGGACAATGACCCAACACACCTCCAGGCTGTTGGAAAAGCATTCCAGGTGAAGCTGGTTGAGAGAATGCCAAGAGTGTGCAAAGCTGTCATCAAGGTAAAGGTTGGCTACTTTGAAGAATCTCAAATATAAAATGTATTTTGATTTGTTTAACATTTGTTTTTTCATAGTTTTGATGTCTTCACTATTATTCTACAATGTAGAAAACAGTAAAAATAAAGAAAAACCCTTGAACGAGTAGGTGTAACCAAACTTTTGACTGGTACTGTATATGCTTTCGTTATCAGGATTTGTTTACACGTCAAGGCTATTTGTACAAGATGTGTATTTGAATACCTCCAGAGGTGGTCAGGAAGATCTAATCACAATCAGATCACAATGCATAATTTGATTGTGCACACATTTGTCGACAGGTGTAGACAATCAGAATGTGGACAAGATCAGGAGAACAGACGCATGTTAGAACCAGGTATAAACAGGGCTAGAGTTAAGCTTGTAGGAGGACACATCCATTCTTATAGAATGTGTTTCAAATGGCGTCCTATTCCCTTTATAGTTCATCCTACTTTTGACCAGATTCCCTAGATCTGGTCAATATAGGGCCTAGGGTGCCATTCGGGATGAACCCATTTTCATTTCTGTATGACCAGCAGCATGCATTTTATACATGACTATTGCATGGTCCTCTTTCACATGCTATTTTACAACATGGTCTCATTATGTCCAAATAGTGACATTTAATCATTGTAGTTATATGTTCCCTTATGCTGCAGAAGAGTGAGGTAAAACATTATTTGCAGTTATTCAGTTAAATTAAATCAAACCCTTATACACTAACACTATTATAAGGAACACATCTGAGGAATTGATACCAAACATGCTATATATCTTCAGGTTGCCGATTTAAAATTAAAATATAACAATTACATGCCATCATATCGGCAGTGATACTTTTAAATAAATAAAAAACTGGTGAACCATTTCAGTTATAAAACAGATGGGAATAAACTAATCATGTGGTAATGAGTGCATCTGCTGATAGCAGATTGTCACCTTGTGTTCCATTGAAATTAGAAAATGTTGTTTAAAAAAAATATATATATATATTTAAGCATGCAAACAACCGATCAGAGGCAACATCCCAAATGGCAACATATTCCCCATATAGTGCACTACATTTTTTTAGCAGGAACTGTTAAAAATGTAATGCACTATATAGGGAATATGGTTACATTTTGGGACATAGCCATAGTGTGCTGCACATTTGTTTAAACAATCAGCCAGATCTGTTCAAGGAGTCCCAGTAATAATACTGTACGCTGTTCTTCCAGAGCAGGTGAGTGTGAGGAGTTCATTTGTACCTCCTGTTGGGTGCTCTCTCTGCTGAATTTGTGAATCAGAGATGGTGACGACAGATTCTCCAAGAGCAGATAAGGTTAAATCCAGATGAAACTGTCAGCAGCAGAGCATATTGATTTAGAAAGCAGTGGTTGAACTTAAAAACAAAATGCTGGTCGAAGGTGCTCTCGGATTATATTCACAAAGCGTCTCAGAGAAGGAGTTTTGCCTGTTAAATCATGATGATCAGCACTCCTACTATATCAGCATCCTCCTACTAGATCAGCATCCTCCTACTATATCAGCATCTTCCTACTAGATCAGCATCCTCCTACTATATCAGCATCCTCCTACTAGATCAGCACTCCTACTAGATCAGCATCCTCCTACTATATCAAACTCCTCCTACTAGATCAGCACCCCTACTAGATCAGCATCCTCCTACTAGATCAGCATCCTCCTACTACATCAGCATCCTCCTACTATATCAGCATCCTCCTACTAAATCAGCATCTTCCTACTAGATCAGCACTCCTACTAGATCAGCATCCTCCTACTATATCAGCATCTTCCTACTAGATCAGCATCCCCCTACTATATCAGCATCCTCCTACTAGATCAGCACCCCTACTAGATCAGCATCCTCCTACTACATCAGCATCCTCCTACTACATCAGCATCCTCCTACTACATCAGCATCCTCCTACTAAATCAGCATCCTCCTACTAGATCAGCACTCCTACTAGATCAGCATCCTCCTACTATATCAGCATCTTCCTACTAGATCAGCATCCCCCTACTATATCAGCATCCTCCTACTAGATCAGCATCCTCCTACTAGATCAGCATCCTCCTACTATATCAGCATCCTCCAACTAGATCAGCACCCCTACTAGATCAGCAACCTCCTACTAGATCAGCATCCTCCTACTACATCAGCATCCTCCTACTATATTAGCATCCTCCTACTATATCAGCATCCTCCTACTAGATCAGCACTCCTACTAGATCAGCATCATCCTACAAGATCAGCATCCTCCTACTAGATCAGCACCCCTACTATATCAGCATCCTCCTACTATATCAGCATCCTCCAAATAGATCAGCATCCTCCTACTATATCAGCACTCCTACTATATCAGCACTCCTACTAGATCAACACTCCTACTAGATCAACACTCCTACTAGATCAGCATCCTCCTACTAGATCAGCATCCTCCTACTATATCAGCATCCTCCTACTATATCAGCATCCTCCTACTATATCAGCATCCTCCTACTATATCAGCACTCTACTAGATCAGCATCCTCCTACTATATCAGCATCCTCCTACTATATCAGCATCCTCCCTACTAGATCAGCACTCCTACCAGATCAACACTCCTACTAGATCAGCATCATCCTACTAGATCAGCACTCCTACTAGATCAGCATCCTCCTACTATATCAGCACTCCTACTAGATCAGCATCCTCCTACTATATCAGCATCCTCCTACTATATCAGCATCCACCTACTATATCAGCACTCCTACTAGATCAGCATCCTCCTACCAGATCAACACTCCTACTAGATCAGCATCATCCTACTAGATCAACACTCCTACTAGATCAGCATCATCCTACTAGATCAGCACTCCTACTAGATCAGCATCCTCCTACCAGATCAACACTCCTACTAGATCAGCATCATCCTAATAGATCGGCACTCCTACTATATCAGCATCTTCCTACTATATCAGCACTCCTACTAGATCAGCATCCTCATATTAGATCAGCACTCCTACTAGATCAGCATCCTCCTACCAGATCAACACTCCTACTATATCAGCATCCTCCTACTATATCAGCACTCCTACTAGATCAGCATCCTCCTACTATATCAGCATCCTCCTACTATATCAGCATCCTCCTACTAGATCAGCATCCTCCTACTATATCAGCATCCTCCTACTATATCAGCACTCCTACTATATCAGCACTCCTACTAGATCAGCATCCTCCTACTAGATCAACACTCCTACTAGATCAGCATCCTCCTACTATATCAGCATCCTCCTACTATATCAGCACTCATACTAGATCAGCATCCTCCTACTATACCAGCATCCTCCTACTATATCAGCATCCTCCTACTATACCAGCATCCTCCTACTATATCAGCATCCTCCTACTAGATCAGCACTCCTAACTAGATCAGCACTCCTACTAGATCAGCATCCACCTACTATATCAGCACTCCTACTAGATCAGCATCCTCCTACTATATCAGCACTCCTACTAGATCAGCATCCTCCTATTAGATCAGAACTCCTACTAGATCAGCATCCTCCTACCAGATCAACACACCTGCTATATCAGCATCCTCCTACTATATCAGCACTCCTACTAGATCAGCATCCTCCTACTATATCAGCATCCCCCTACTAGATCAGCATCATCCTACTATATCAGCACTCGTACTAGATCAGCATCCTCCTACTATATCAGCATCCTCCTACTAAATCAGCATCCTCCTACTAGATCAGCACTCCTACTAGAACAGCATCCTCCTACTATATCAGCATCTTCCTACTAGATCAGCATCCTCCTACTAGATCAGCATCCTCCTACTATATCAGCATCCTCCAACTAGATCAGCACCCCTACTAGATCAGCAACCTCCTACTAGATCAGCATCCTCCTACTACATCAGCATCCTCCTACTATATCAGCATCCTCCTACTATATCAGCATCCTCCTACTAGATCAGCACTCCTCCTACTAGTTCAGCATCCTCCTACTAGATCAGCATCCTCCTACTAGATCAGCACCCCTACTATATCAGCATCCTCCTACTATATCAGCATCCTCCAAATAGATCAGCATCCTCCTACTATATCAGCACTCCTACTATATCAGCACTCCTACTAGATCAACACTCCTACTAGATCAACACTCCAAATAGATCAGCATCCTCCTACTAGATCAACACTCCTACTAGATCAGCATCCTCCTACTATATCAGCATCCTCCTACTATATCAGCATCCTCCTACTATATCAGCATCCTCCTACTATATCAGCACTCTACTAGATCAGCATCCTCCTACTATATCAGCATCCTCCTACTATATCAGCATCCTCCTACTAGATCAGCACTCCTACCAGATCAACACTCCTACTAGATCAGCATCATCCTACTAGATCAGCACTCCTACTAGATCAGCATCCTCCTACTATATCAGCATCCTCCTACTATATCAGCACTCCTACTAGATCAGCATCCTCCTACTATATAAGCATCCTCCTACTATATCAGCATCCACCTACTATATCAGCACTCCTACTAGATCAGCATCCTCCTACCAGATCAACACTCCTACTAGATCAGCATCATCCTACTAGATCAACACTCCTACTAGATCAGCATCATCCTACTAGATCAGCACTCCTACTAGATCAGCATCCTCCTACTATATCAGCACTCCTACTAGATCAGCATCCTCCTACTATATCAGCATCCTCCTACTATATCAGCATCCTCCTACTAGATCAGCATCCTCCTACTATATCAGCATCCTCCTACTATATCAGCACTCCTACTATATCAGCACTCCTACTATATCAGCATCCTCCTACTAGATCAACACTCCTACTAGATCAGCATCCTCCTACTATATCAGCATCCTCCTACTATATCAGCACTCATACTAGATCAGCATCCTCCTACTATATCAGCATCCTCCTACTAGATCAGCACTCCTACTAGATCAGCACTCCTACAAGATCAGCATCCACCTACTATATCAGCACTCCTACTAGATCAGCATCCTCCTACTATATCAGCACTCCTACTAGATCAGCATCCTCCTATTAGATCAGCACTCCTACTAGATCAGCATCCTCCTACCAGATCAACACACCTACTATATCAGCATCCTCCTACTATATCAGCACTCCTACTAGATCAGCATCCTCCTACTATATCAGCATCCCCCTACTAGATCAGCATCCTCCTACTATATCAGCACTCGTACTAGATCAGCATCCTCCTACTATATCAGCATCCTCCTACTAAATCAGCATCCTCCTACTAGATCAGCACTCCTACTAGATCAGCATCCTCCTACTATATCAGCATCTTCCTACTAGATCAGCATCCCCCTACTATATCAGCATCCTCCTACTAGATCAGCATCCTCCTACTAGATCAGCATCCTCCTACTATATCAGCATCCTCCAACTAGATCAGCACCCCTACTAGATCAGCAACCTCTTACTAGATCAGCATCCTCCTACTACATCAGCATCCTCCTACTATATCAGCATCCTCCTACTATATCAGCATCCTCCTACTAGATCAGCACTCCTACTAGATCAGCATCCTCCTACTAGATCAGCATCCTCCTACTAGATCACCATCTTCCTACTAGATCAGCACCCCTACTATATCAGCATTCTCCTACTATATCAGCATCCTCCAAATAGATCAGCATCCTCCTACTATATCAGCACTCCTACTATATCAGCACTCCTACTAGATCAGCATCCTCCTACTAGATCAACACTCCTACTAGATCAGCATCCTCCTACTATATCAGCATCCTCCTACTATATCAGCATCCTCCTACTATATCAGCATCCTCCTACTATATCAGCACTCTACTAGATCAGCATCCTCCTACTATATCAGCATCCTCCTACTATATCAGCATCCTCCTACTATATCAGCACTCTACTAGATCAGCATCCTCCTACTAGATCAGCATCCTCCTACTAGATCAGCACCCCTACTATATCAGCATCCTCCTACTATATCAGCATCCTCCAAATAGATCAGCATCCTCCTACTATATCAGCACTCCTACTATATCAGCACTCCTACTAGATCAACACTCCTACTAGATCAACACTCCAAATAGATCAGCATCCTCCTACTAGATCAACACTCCTACTAGATCAGCATCCTCCTACTATATCAGCATCCTCCTACTATATCAGCATCCTCCTACTATATCAGCATCCTCCTACTATATCAGCACTCTACTAGATCAGCATCCTCCTACTATATCAGCATCCTCCTACTATATCAGCATCCTCCTACTAGATCAGCACTCCTACCAGATCAACACTCCTACTAGATCAGCATCATCCTACTAGATCAGCACTCCTACTAGATCAGCATCCTCCTACTATATCAGCATCCTCCTACTATATCAGCACTCCTACTAGATCAGCATCCTCCTACTATATCAGCATCCTCCTACTATATCAGCATCCACCTACTATATCAGCACTCCTACTAGATCAGCATCCTCCTACCAGATCAACACTCCTACTAGATCAGCATCATCCTACTAGATCAACACTCCTACTAGATCAGCATCATCCTACTAGATCAGCACTCCTACTAGATCAGCATCCTCCTACTATATCAGCACTCCTACTAGATCAGCATCCTCCTACTATATCAGCATCCTCCTACTATATCAGCATCCTCCTACTAGATCAGCATCCTCCTACTATATCAGCATCCTCCTACTATATCAGCACTCCTACTATATCAGCACTCCTACTATATCAGCATCCTCCTACTAGATCAACACTCCTACTAGATCAGCATCCTCCTACTAGATCAGCATCCTCCTACTATATCAGCACTCCTACTAGATCAGCATCCTCCTACTATATCAGCATCCTCCTACTATATCAGCATCCTCCTACTAGATCAGCATCCTCCTACTATATCAGCATCCTCCTACTAGATCAGCACTCCTACTATATCAGCACTCCTACTATATCAGCATCCTCCTACTAGATCAACACTCCTACTAGATCAGCATCCTCCTACTATATCAGCATCCTCCTACTATATCAGCACTCATACTAGATCAGCATCCTCCTACTATATCAGCATCCTCCTACTAGATCAGCATCCTCCTACTAGATCAGCACTCCTACTAGATCAGCACTCCTACAAGATCAGCATCCACCTACTATATCAGCACTCCTACTAGATCAGCATCCTCCTACTATATCAGCACTCCTACTAGATCAGCATCCTCCTATTAGATCAGCACTCCTACTAGATCAGCATCCTCCTACCAGATCAACACACCTACTATATCAGCATCCTCCTACTATATCAGCACTCCTACTAGATCAGCATCCTCCTACTATATCAGCATCCCCCTACTAGATCAGCATCCTCCTACTATATCAGCACTCTACTAGATCAGCATCCTCCTACTATATCAGCATCCTCCTACTAATCAGCATCCTCCTACTATATCAGCATCCTCCTACTAAATCAGCATCCTCCTACTAGATCAGCACTCCTACTAGATCAGCATCCTCCTACTATATCAGCATCTTCCTACTAGATCAGCATCCCCCTACTATATCAGCATCCTCCTACTAGATCAGCATCCTCCTACTAGATCAGCATCCTCCTACTATATCAGCATCCTCCAACTAGATCAGCACCCCTACTAGATCAGCAACCTCCTACTAGATCAGCATCCTCCTACTACATCAGCATCCTCCTACTATATCAGCATCCTCCTACTATATCAGCATCCTCCTACTAGATCAGCACTCCTACTAGATCAGCACTCCTACTAGATCAGCATCCACCTACTATATCAGCACTCCTACTAGATCAGCATCCTCCTACTATATCAGCACTCCTACTAGATCAGCATCCTCCTATTAGATCAGCACTCCTACTAGATCAGCATCCTCCTACCAGATCAACACACCTACTATATCAGCATCCTCCTACTATATCAGCACTCCTACTAGATCAGCATCCTCCTACTATATCAGCATCCCCCTACTAGATCAGCATCCTCCTACTATATCAGCACTCGTACTAGATCAGCATCCTCCTACTATATCAGCATCCTCCTACTAAATCAGCATCCTCCTACTAGATCAGCACTCCTACTAGATCAGCATCCTCCTACTATATCAGCATCTTCCTACTAGATCAGCATCCCCCTACTATATCAGCATCCTCCTACTAGATCAGCATCCTCCTACTAGATCAGCATCCTCCTACTATATCAGCATCCTCCAACTAGATCAGCACCCCTACTAGATCAGCAACCTCCTACTAGATCAGCATCCTCCTACTACATCAGCATCCTCCTACTATATCAGCATCCTCCTACTATATCAGCATCCTCCTACTAGATCAGCACTCCTACTAGAACAGCATCCTCCTACTAGATCAGCACCCCTACTATATCAGCATCCTCCTACTATATCAGCATCCTCCAAATAGATCAGCATCCTCCTACTATATCAGCACTCCTACTATATCAGCACTCCTACTAGATCAACACTCCTACTAGATCAACACTCCAAATAGATCAGCATCCTCCTACTAGATCAACACTCCTACTAGATCAGCATCCTCCTACTATATCAGCATCCTCCTACTAGATCAGCATCCTCCTACTATATCAGCATCCTCCTACTATATCAGCACTCTACTAGATCAGCATCCTCCTACTATATCAGCATCCTCCTACTATATCAGCATCCTCCTACTAGATCAGCACTCCTACCAGATCAACACTCCTACTAGATCAGCATCATCCTACTAGATCAGCACTCCTACTAGATCAGCATCCTCCTACTATATCAGCATCCTCCTACTATATCAGCACTCCTACTAGATCAGCATCCTCCTACTATATCAGCACCTCCTACTATATCAGCATCCACCTACTATATCAGCACTCCTACTAGATCAGCATCCTCCTACCAGATCAACACTCCTACTAGATCAGCATCATCCTACTAGATCAGCACTCCTACTAGATCAGCATCATCCTACTAGATCAGCACTCCTACTCCTAGATCAGCATCCTCCTACTAGATCAGCATCCTCCTACTATATCAGCATCCTCCTACTAGATCAGCATCCTCCTACTAGATCAGCATCCTCCTACTATATCAGCATCCTCCTACTAGATCAGCACCTCCTACTAGATCAGCACCTCCTACTATATCAGCACTCCTACTATATCAGCACTCCTACTATATCAGCATCCTCCTACCTAAGATCAGCATCCTCCTACTAGATCAGCATCCTCCTACTAGATCAGCACTCCTACTAGATCAGCATCCTCCTACTAGATCAGCATCCTCCTACTAGATCAGCATCCTCCTACTAGATCAGCATCCTCCTACTAGATCAGCACTCCTACTACTAGATCAGCATCCTCCTACTAGATCAGCATCCTCCTACTAGATCAGCATCCTCCTACTAGATCAGCATCCTCCTACTAGATCAGCATCCTACTCCTACTCCTAGATCAGCACTCCTACTCCTAGATCAGCACTCCTACTCCTAGATCAGCACTCCTACTCCTAGATCAGCACTCCTACTCCTAGATTAGCACTCCTACTCCTAGATTAGCACTCTTACTCCTACTCCTAGATTAGCACTCCTACTCCTACTCCTAGATTAGCACTCCTACTCCTAGATTAGCACTCCTACTCCTAAATTAGCACTCCTACTCCTAGATCAGCACTCCTACTCCTAGATCAGCACTGCTACTCTGAGACTCTTTGTGAATACGGGCCCTGGTTTGGTGATACTTACTGTTTGTATCGATGTTTTCACACAGTTCCGTCTTGGCCTCTCCATTGGGCCTGTCACTGGTCTTGTGTGAGAGGCGTGTGGTCAGGGACGCGGCCGTCACCACTGCCTTGAAGCTCCTCTTCCTCTTCTGGACATTAAGCTCCGGGTGGAAGATGATAACATAGACTTTAGGAATGTAGAGCATCCCCAAGGCCACCGAGGCACTGAGATTCATAGAGATACAGAGGGTGGTGGTCTGGATATATAGCTGGAGAGAGAGAGAGAGAGAGGAGGAGAGTTAGTGGTGGCACTAGAGGCACAGATTCATAGAGATACAGACGGTGGTGGTCTGGATATATAGCTGGAGAGAGAGAGAGGAGGAGAGTTATTGGTGGCACTAGAGGCACTGAGATTCATAGAGATACAGAGGGTGGTGGTCTGGATATATATAGAGAGAGAGAGAGAGAGAGAGAGAGAGAGAGAGAGAGAGAGAGAGGAGAGAGAGAGAGGAGAGAGAGAGAGAGAGAGAGAGAGAGAGAGAGAGAGAGAGGATTAGAACACAGTACTGTCAGAGAGAAGCATGGAGGTGGTGGGAGGATTAGAACACAGAGAGAAGCATGGAAATTGCCTTTCCACGACACTTTAATAAACAGATCTCTGCTAAACATATACCAACATGTGTATCTGTCTCTCTGTGACCACCGATAATGTTGACTACAAATACAAAGTTAGTAATGTCTTTACAATTGTTACAAATATGCTTCAAATGAAAACTGAAGTGACTGCATTAAAGACAAATGCAGTATACATAGGCCTTCCCAATATTGAGTTGCCCCTCCAAGGTGTCGAAAGCATTCCACAGGGATGCTGGCCCATGTTAACTCCAATGCTTCCCACAGTTGTGTCAAGTTGGCTGGATGCCCTTTTGGTGGTGGACCATTCTTGATACACACGGGAAACTGTTGAGCGTGAAAAACCCAGCAGCGTGGCAGTTCTTGACACACTCAAACTGGTGTGCCTGGCACCTACTACCATATCCTGTTCAAAGGCACTTAAATCCATGTCTCAATTATCTAAAGGCTTAAAAATCCTTCTTCAACCTGTCTCCTCCCCTTCATCTACACAGATTGAAGTGGATTTATCAGGTGACATCCATAAGGGATCATAGCTTTCACCTGGATTCACCTGGTCAGTCTATGTCATGGAAAGAGCACTGTCCACTCAGTGTATTTGAATCATATTCAAATACATTTCTTGTTCAATCAACTGAGTTGTATTTTGCTAACTGCAGGCTAGCCTAGTGTCATGTTGCCTCAATATACACTGCTCAAAAAAATAAAGGGAACACTAAAATAACACATCCTAGATCTGAATGAATGAAATAATCTTATTAAATACTTTTTTCTTTAGATAGTTGAATGTGCTGACAACAAAATCACACAAAAATAATCAATGGAAATCCAATGTATCAACCCATGGAGGTCTGGATTTGGAGTCACACTCAAAATTAAAGTGGAAAACCACACTACAGGCTGATCCAACTTTGATGTAATGTCCTTAAAACAAGTCAAAATGAGGCTCAGTAGTGTGTGTGGCCTCCACGTGCCTGTATGACCTCCCTACAACGTCTGGGCATGCTCCTGATGAGGTGGCGGATGGTCTCCTGAGGGATCACCTCCCAGACCTGGACTAAAGCATCCGCCAACTCCTGGACAGTCTGTGGTGCAACGTGGTGTTGGTGGATGGAGCGAGACATGATGTCCCAGATGTGCTCAATTGGATTCAGGTCTGGGGAAAGGGCGGGTCAGTCCATACCATCAATGCCTTCCTCTTGCAGGAACTGCTGACACACTCCAGCCACATGAGGTCTAGCATAGTCTTGCATTAGGAGGAACCCAGGGCCAACCGCACCAGCATATGGTCTCACAAGGGGTCTGAGGATCTCATCTCGGTACCTAATGGCAGTCAGGCTACCTCTGGCGAGCACATGGAGGGCTGTGCGGCCCCCCAAAGAAATGCCACCCCACACCATGACTGACCCACCGCCAAACCGGTCATGCTGGAGGATGTTGCAGGCAGCAGAACGTTCTCCACGGCGTCTCCAGACTGTCACGTCTGTCACATGTGCTCAGTGTGAACCTGCTTTCATCTGTGAAGAGCACAGGGCGCCAGTGGCGAATTTGCCAATCTTGGTGTTCTCTGGCAAATGCCAAACGTCCTGCACGGTGTTGGGCTGTAAGCACAACCCCCACCTGTGGACGTCGGGCCCTCATACCACCCTCATGGAGTCTGTTTCTGACCGTTTGAGCAGACACATGCACATTTGTGGCCTGCTGGAGGTCATTTTGCAGGGCTCTGGCAGTGCTTCTCCTGCTCCTCCTTGCACAAAGGCGGAGGTAGCGGTCCTGCTACTGGGTTGTTGCCCTCCTATGGACTCCTCCACGTCTTCTGATGTACTGGCCTGTCTCCTGGTAGCGCCTCCATGCTCCGGACACTACGCTGACAGACACAGCAAACCTTCTTGCCACAGCTCGCATTGATGTGCCATCCTGGATGAGCTGCACTACCTGAGCCACTTGTGTGGGTTGTAGACTCCGTCTCATGCTACCACTAGAGTGAAAGCACCGCCAGCATTCAAAAGTGACCAAAACATCAGCCAGGAAGCATAGGAACTGAGAAGTGGTCTGTGGTTACCACCTGCAGAACCACTTCTTTATTGGGGGTGTCTTGCTAATTGCCTATAATTTCCACCTGTTGTCTATTCCATTTGCACAACAGCATGTGAAATGTATTGTCAATCAGTGTTGCTTCCTAAGTGGACAGTTTGATTTCACAGAAGTGTGATTGACTTGGAGTTACATTGTGTTGTTTAAGTGTACCCTTTATTTTTTTTGAGCAGTATATTTCACTTTGTGTAAGCACATGTGCGCAATGATGTGCCAAATCTGTGATGTACCGCAATATTATTATTGGGTTAGCATTAGAATAAGCTGCCTGAATATAGGTGGCAATATCTCTCTAGGAGCTGATCCGTTGTCAGTATTGTAGAGTAATTGGGCGCGGCAGGTAGCGTAGTGGTTAGAGCGTTAGACTAGTAATCGAAAGGTTGCAAGATTGAATCCCCGAGCTGACAAGGTACAAATCTGTCATTCTGCCCCTGAACAAAGGCAGTTAACCCACTGTTCCTAGGCTGTCATTGAAAATAAGAATGTGTTCCTAACTGACAAGCCTAGTTAAATAAAGGTTTATAATGTTAAGGTAAGATTTGAATGGAAAAAGCTGATCTGAGAACAGCGCTGCCTTTCTTGTCGATCCTATCAGTATGGACACGCTTAGCGAACATTAGCTCTGCGTGCTGTTTCGGGGGAAACTCATTGTTACACTTTCAGCCATTGTAGGAACGATGATTCTCAGGAAACCAAAACCCATAACAGGATTCTAGTGCCAAGCAGAGACGCATCAGTTTCCAGACTGTGGTATGACTCGGCAGAGGATCTACAATAACTCCCAACCTTACAATGAAGGCGAGGAAACTAGCCATAAGGCCACTGACTTGGTCTGCATGGAGGTGCTGGGTCCACAGAATTAAAATGACCACAATATAATTACCACAAGGAGCTATCTACCGCAATTCCATGGGTGGAACAACTGCATAGTGATAGATGTAGCATGGTGGGTGGGGCTAGCTCCTTTTTCACTATAAATGTGTAACGTGTAGCTTGGCTCCCTTGCAGTGTCAAAGCTGAATGTACAAGCAGATTGACCAGGTCTATAAAAGGATCCCTAGGGTCGGTCTCAGATTCATGGCTATTCGTCCCAAATAGCATCCTATTCCCTAAATAGTGTAATACTTTTGACCGAGGCCCTCTGGTCTAAAGTAGTGCACTACATAGGGAATAGGGTGCCATTTGGGATGAAAACCCTTGGTTTTAGATTCATGGGCATTTCTGTTTTCCTTGCACCTCACAGTACCACAACTCCAGAGTGAGAATGGCACAAGAAGTCACAGGTTGAATCACAGTGAGGAGATAACAGTTGTGGAAATTGGAGCTCAGAGGGTCTGTAGGGGGGGACATCTCAGTACTATCTGCACATGATGCCGTGAACATTCCAAATGGTACTTTAGTTTGGCAGAGTGCAAATCAGACGGAATGAAAACAGGAAGCATTGAGTCGATTTTTAAACTGATGACACATAAAGGAGAGGGATGATCTGAACTTTCAAATCAATACCTGGAATATACAGGGCCAAATGAGAGACCGGACCTATAGAGACCAGACCTATAGAGACCAGACCTATAGAGACCAGACCTATAGAGACCAGACCTATAGAAACCTATAGAGACCAGACCTATAGAGACCAGACCTATAGAGACCAGACCTATAGAGACCAGACCTATAGAAACCTATAGAGACCAGACCTATAGAGACCAGACCTATAGAGACCAGACCTATAGAGACCAGACCAATAGAGACCAGACCAATAGAGACCAGACCAATAGAGACCAGACCTATAGAGACCAGACCTATAGAGACCAGACCTATGGAGACCAGACCTATAGAAACCTTTAGAGACCAGACCTATAGAGACCAGACCTATAGAGACCAGACCTATAGAGACCAGACCTATAGAGACCAGACCAATAGAGACCAGACCTATAGAGACCAGACCTATAGAGACCAGACCAATAGAGACCAGACCTATAGAGACCAGACCTATAGAGACCAGACCTATGGAGACCAGACCTATAGAAACCTTTAGAGACCAGACCTATAGAGACCAGACCTATAGAGACCAGACCTATAGAGACCAGACCTATAGAAACCTATAGAGACCAGACCTATAGAGACCAGACCTATAGAGACCAGACCTATAGAGACCTATAGAGACCAGACCTATAGAGACCAGACCTATAGAGACCTATAGAGACCTATAGAGACCAGACCAATAGAGACCAGAACTATAGAGACCAGACCTATAGAGACCAGACCTATAGAGACCAGACCTATAGAGACCAGACCAATAGAGACCAGACCAATAGAGACCAGACCTATAGAGACCAGACCAATAGAGCCCAGACCAATAGAGCCCAGACCTATAGAGACCAGACCTATAGAGACCTATAGAGACCAGACCTATAGAGACCTATAGAGACCAGACCTATAGAGACCAGACCAATAGAAACCAGACCTATAGAGACCGGACTTATAGAGACCAGACCAATAGAGACAAGACCAATAGAGACCTATAGAGACCAGACCTATAGAGACCAGACTAATAGAAACCTTTAGAGACCAGACCTATAGAGACCAGACCTATAGAGACCAGACCTATAGAGACCAGACCAATAGAGACCTATAGAGACCAGACCTATAGAGACCAGACCAATAGAAACCTTTAGAGACCAGACCTATAGAGACCAGACCTATAGAGACCAGACCAATAGAGACCAGACCTATAGAGACCAGACCAATAGAGACCAGACCTATAGAGACCAGACCTATAGAGACCAGACCTATAGAGACCAGACCTATAGAAACCTTTAGAGACCAGACCTATAGAGACCAGACCTATAGAGACCAGACCAATAGAGACCATACCAATAGAAACCTTTAGAGACCAGACCTATAGAGACCAGACCTATAGAGACCAGACATATAGAGACCGGACCTATAGAGACCTATAGAGACCTATAGAGACCAGACCTATAGAGACCTATAGAGACCTATAGAGACCAGACCAATAGAGACCAGACCTATAGAGACCAGACCTATAGAGACCTATAGAGACCAGACCAATAGAGACCAGACCTATAGAGACCAGACCAATAGAGACCAGACCAATAGAGACCAGACCAATAGAGACCAGACCTATAGAGACCAGACCAATAGAGACCAGACCTATAGAGACCTATAGAGACCAGACCTATAGAGACCAGACCAATAGAAACCTTTAGAGACCAGACCTATAGAGACCAGACCTATAGAGCCCAGACCAATAGAGACCAGACCTATAGAGACCAGACCTATAGAGACCAGACCAATAGAGACCAGACCTATAGAGACCAGACCTATAGAGACCAGACAAATAGAAACCTTTAGAGACCAGACCTATAGAGACCAGACCTATAGAGACCAGACCTATAGAGACCAGACATATAGAGACCAGACCTATAGAGACCGGACCTATAGAGACCTATAGAGACCTATAGAGCCCAGACCTATAGAGACCTATAGAGACCAGACCTATAGAGACCAGACCTATAGAGACCAGACCTATAGAGACCTATAGAGACCAGACCAATAGAGACCAGACCTATAGAGACCAGACCAATAGAGACCAGACCTATAGAGACCAGACCAATAGAGACCAGACCTATAGAGACCAGACCAATAGAGACCAGACCTATAGAGACCTATAGAGACCAGACCTATAGAGACCAGACCAATAGAAACCAGACCTATAGAGACCGGACCTATAGAGACCGGACCTATAGAGACAAGACCAATAGAGACCAGACCAATACAGAGACCTATAGAGACCAGACCTATAGAGACCAGACCAATAGAAACCTTTAGAGACCAGACCTATAGAGACCAGACCTATAGAGACCAGACCTATAGAGACCTATAGAGACTAGACCTATAGAGACCAGACCTATAGAGACCAGACCAATAGAGACCTATAGAGACCAGACCTATAGAGACCAGACCTATAGAGACCAGACCTATAGAGACCAGACCTATAGAGACCTATAGAGACCAGACCTATAGAGACCAGACCATAGAACCTAGAGACCAGACCAATAGAGACCAGACCAATAGAGACCAGACCAATAGAGACCAGACCTATAGAGACCAGACCTATAGAGACCAGACCTATGGAGACCAGACCTATAGAAACCTTTAGAGACCAGACCTATAGAGACCAGACCTATAGAGACCAGACCTATAGAGACCAGACCTATAGAGACCAGACCTATAGAGACCAGACCTATAGAGACCTGACCAATAGAGCCCAGACCTATAGAGACCAGACCAATAGAGCCCAGACCAATAGAGACCAGACCTATAGAGACCAGACCAATAGAGACCAGACCTATAGAGACCAGACCAATAGAGACCAGACCTATAGAGACCAGACCAATAGAGACCAGACCTATAGAGACCTATAGAGACCAGACCTATAGAGACCAGACCAATAGAAACCAGACCTATAGAGACCGGACCTATAGAGACCGGACCTATAGAGACAAGACCAATAGAGACCAGACCAATACAGAGACCTATAGAGACCAGACCTATAGAGACCAGACCAATAGAAACCTTTAGAGACCAGACCTATAGAGACCAGACCTATAGAGACCAGACCTATAGAGACCTATAGAGACTAGACCTATAGAGACCAGACCTATAGAGACCAGACCTATAGAGACCTATAGAGACCAGACCTATAGAGACCAGACCTATAGAGACCAGACCTATAGAGACCAGACCAATAGAGACCTATAGAGACCAGACCTATAGAGACCAGACCAATAGAAACCTATAGAGACCAGACCTATAGAGACCAGACCTATAGAGACCAGACCAATAGAGACCAGACCTATAGAGGCCAGACCTATAGAGACCAGACCTATAGAGACCTATAGAGACCAGACCTATAGAGACCAGACCAATAGAAAACTATAGAGGCCAAACCTATAGAGACCAGACCAATAGAGACCAGACCAATAGAGACCAGACCAATAGAGACCAGACCTATAGAGACCAGACCAATAGAGGCCAGACCTATAGAGACCTATAGAGACCAGACCTATAGAGACCAGACCAATAGAAACCTTTAGAGACCAGAACTATAGAGACCAGACCTATAGAGCCCAGACCAATAGAGACCAGACCTATAGAGACCAGACCTATAGAGACCAGACCAATAGAGACCAGACCTATAGAGACCAGACCTATAGAGACCAGACCAATAGAAACCTTTAGAGACCAGACCTATAGAGACCAGACCTATAGAGACCAGACCTATAGAGACCAGACATATAGAGACCAGACCTATAGAGACCGGACCTATAGAGACCTATAGAGACCTATAGAGACCAGACCTATAGAGACCTATAGAGACCAGACCTATAGAGACCAGACCTATAGAGACCAGACCTTTAGAGACCTATAGAGACCAGACCAATAGAGACCAGACCTATAGAGACCAGACCAATAGAGACCAGACCTATAGAGACCAGACCAATAGAGACCAGACCTATAGAGACCAGACCAATAGAGACCAGACCTATAGAGACCTATAGAGACCAGACCTATAGAGACCAGACCAATAGAAACCAGACCTATAGAGACCGGACCTATAGAGACCGGACCTATAGAGACAAGACCAATAGAGACCAGACCAATACAGAGACCTATAGAGACCAGACCTATAGAGACCAGACCAATAGAAACCTTTAGAGACCAGACCTATAGAGACCAGACCTATAGAGACCAGACCTATAGAGACCTATAGAGACTAGACCTATAGAGACCAGACCTATAGAGACCAGACCAATAGAGACCTATAGAGACCAGACCTATAGAGACCAGACCTATAGAGACCAGACCTATAGAGACCAGACCTATAGAGACCAGACCAATAGAGACCTATAGAGACCAGACCTATAGAGACCAGACCAATAGAAACCTATAGAGACCAGACCTATAGAGAACAGACCTATAGAGACCAGACCAATAGAGACCAGACCTATAGAGGCCAGACCTATAGAGACCAGACCTATAGAGACCTATAGAGACCAGACCTATAGAGGCCAGACCAATAGAAAACTATAGAGGCCAAACCTATAGAGACCAGACCTATAGAGACCAGACCTATAGAGACCAGACCTATAGAGACCAGACCTATAGAGACCTATAGAGACCAGACCTATAGAGACCAGACCTATAGAGACCAGACCTATAGAGACCAGACCAATAGAGACCAGACCAATAGAGACCTATAGAGACCTATAGAGACCAGACCTATAGAGACCAGACCTATAGAAACCTATAGAGACCAGACCTATAGAGACCAGACCTATAGAGACCAGACCTATAGAGACCTATAGAGACCAGACCTATAGAGACCAGACCTATAGAGACCTATAGAGACCTATAGAGACCAGACCAATAGAGACCAGACCTATAGAGACCAGACCTATAGAGACCAGACCTATAGAGACCAGACCTATAGAGACCAGACCTATAGAGACCTGACCAATAGAGCCCAGACCTATAGAGACCAGACCAATAGAGCCCAGACCAATAGAGACCAGACCTATAGAGACCAGACCAATAGAGACCAGACCTATAGAGAACTATAGAGACCAGACCTATAGAGACCTATAGAGACCAGACCTATAGAGACCAGACCAATAGAAACCTTTAGAGACCAGACCTATAGAGACCAGACCTATAGAGACCAGACCTATAGAGACCAGACATATAGAGACCAGACCTATAGAGACCGGACCTATAGAGACCTATAGAGACCTATAGAGACCAGACCTATAGAGACCTATAGAGACCAGACCTATAGAGACCAGACCTATAGAGACCAGACCTATAGAGACCTATAGAGACCAGACCAATAGAGACCAGACCTATAGAGACCAGACCAATAAAAACCAGACCTATAGAGACCAGACCAATAGAGACCAGACCTATAGAGACCAGACCAATAGAGACCAGACCTATAGAGACCTATAGAGACCAGACCTATAGAGACCAGACCAATAGAAACCAGACCTATAGAGACCGGACCTATAGAGACCGGACCTATAGAGACAAGACCAATAGAGACCAGACCAATACAGAGACCTATAGAGACCAGACCTATAGAGACCAGACCAATAGAAACCTTTAGAGACCAGACCTATAGAGACCAGACCTATAGAGACCAGACCTATAGAGACCTATAGAGACTAGACCTATAGAGACCAGACCTATAGAGACCAGACCAATAGAGACCTATAGAGACCAGACCTATAGAGACCAGACCTATAGAGACCAGACCTATAGAGACCAGACCAATAGAGACCTATATAGACCAGACCTATAGAGACCAGACCAATAGAAACCTATAGAGACCAGACCTATAGAGACCAGACCTATAGAGACCAGACCAATAGAGACCAGACCTATAGAGGCCAGACCTATAGAGACCAGACCTATAGAGACCTATAGAGACCAGACCTATAGAGACCAGACCAATAGAAAACTATAGAGGCCAAACCTATAGAGACCAGACCAATAGAGACCAGACCAATAGAGACCAGACCAATAGAGACCAGACCTATAGAGACCAGACCAATAGAGGCCAGACCTATAGAGACCTATAGAGACCAGACCTATAGAGACCAGACCAATAGAAACCTTTAGAGACCAGAACTATAGAGACCAGACCTATAGAGCCCAGACCAATAGAGACCAGACCTATAGAGACCAGACCTATAGAGACCAGACCAATAGAGACCAGACCTATAGAGACCAGACCTATAGAGACCAGACCAATAGAAACCTTTAGAGACCAGACCTATAGAGACCAGACCTATAGAGACCAGACCTATAGAGACCAGACATATAGAGACCAGACCTATAGAGACCGGACCTATAGAGACCTATAGAGACCTATAGAGACCAGACCTATAGAGACCTATAGAGACCAGACCTATAGAGACCAGACCTATAGAGACCAGACCTATAGAGACCAGACCAATAGAGACCAGACCTATAGAGACCAGACCAATAGAGACCAGAAATATAGAGACCTATAGAGACCAGACCAATAGAGACCAGACCTATAGAGACCAGACCAATAGAGACCAGACCTATAGAGACCAGACCAATAGAGACCAGACCTATAGAGACCAGACCAATAGAGACCAGACATATAGAGACCTATAGAGACCAGACCTATAGGGACCAGACCAATAGAAACCAGACCTATAGAGACCGGACCTATAGAGACCGGACCTATAGAGACAAGACCAATAGAGACCAGACCAATACAGAGACCTATAGAGACCAGACCTATAGAGACCAGACCAATAGAAACCTTTAGAGACCAGACCTATAGAGACCAGACCTATAGAGACCAGACCTATAGAGACCTATAGAGACTAGACCTATAGAGACCAGACCTATAGAGACCAGACCAATAGAGACCTATAGAGACCAGACCTATAGAGACCAGACCTATAGAGACCAGACCTATAGAGACCAGACCTATAGAGACCAGACCAATAGAGACCTATAGAGACCAGACCTATAGAGACCAGACCAATAGAAACCTATAGAGACCAGACCTATAGAGAACAGACCTATAGAGACCAGACCAATAGAGACCAGACCTATAGAGGCCAGACCTATAGAGACCAGACCTATAGAGACCTATAGAGACCAGACCTATAGAGACCAGACCAATAGAAAACTATAGAGGCCAAACCTATAGAGACCAGACCTATAGAGACCAGACCTATAGAGACCAGACCTATAGAGACCAGACCTATAGAGACCTATAGAGACCAGACCTATAGAGACCAGACCTATAGAGACCAGACCTATAGAGACCAGACCAATAGAGACCAGACCAATAGAGACCTATAGAGACCTATAGAGACCAGACCTATAGAGACCAGACCTATAGAAACCTATAGAGACCAGACCTATAGAGACCAGACCTATAGAGACCAGACCTATAGAGACCTATAGAGACCAGACCTATAGAGACCAGACCTATAGAGACCTATAGAGACCTATAGAGACCAGACCAATAGAGACCAGACCTATAGAGACCAGACCTATAGAGACCAGACCTATAGAGACCAGACCTATAGAGACCTGACCAATAGAGCCCAGACCTATAGAGACCAGACCAATAGAGCCCAGACCAATAGAGACCAGACCTATAGAGACCAGACCAATAGAGACCAGACCTATAGAGACCTATAGAGACCAGACCTATAGAGACCTATAGAGACCAGACCTATAGAGGCCAGACCAATAGAAACCAGACCTATAGAGACCAGACCTATAGAGACCGGACTTATAGAGACCAGACCAATAGAGACAAGACCAATAGAGACCTATAGAGACCAGACCTATAGAGACCAGACCAATAGAAACCTTTAGAGACCAGACCTATAGAGACCAGACCTATAGAGACCAGACCTATAGAGACCAGACCTATAGAGACCAGACCAATAGAGACCTATAGAGACCAGACCTATAGAGACCAGACCAATAGAAACCTTTAGAGACCAGACCTATAGAGACCAGACCTATAGAGACCAGACCAATAGAGACCAGACCTATAGAGACCAGACCAATAGAGACCAGACCAATAGAGACCAGACCTATAGAGACCAGACCTATAGAGACCAGACCTATAGAGACCAGACCTATAGAAACCTTTAGAGACCAGACCTATAGAGACCAGACCTATAGAGACCAGACCAATAGAGACCAGACCAATAGAAACCTTTAGAGACCAGACCTATAGAGACCAGACCTATAGAGACCAGACCTATAGAGACCAGACCTATAGAGACCAGACATATAGAGACCGGACCTATAGAGACCTATAGAGACCTATAGAGACCAGACCTATAGAGACCTATAGAGACCTATAGAGACCAGACCAATAGAGACCAGACCTATAGAGAACAGACCTATAGAGACCTATAGAGACCAGACCAATAGAGACCAGACCTATAGAGACCAGACCAATAGAGACCAGACCAATAGAGACCAGACCAATAGAGACCAGACCTATAGAGACCAGACCAATAGAGACCAGACCTATAGAGACCTTTAGAGACCAGACCTATAGAGACCAGACCTATAGAGATAGACCAATAGAGACCAGACCTATAGAGACCAGACCTATAGAGACCAGACCAATAGAGACCAGACCTATAGAGTCCAGACCAATAGAGACCAGACCTATAGAGACCAGACCTATAGAGACCAGACCAATAGAAACCTTTAGAGACCAGACCCATAGAGACCAGACCTATAGAGACCAGACCTATAGAGACCAGACCTATAGAGACCAGACATATAGAGACGAGACCTATAGAGACCGGACCTATAGAGACCTATAGAGACCTATAGAGACCAGACCTATAGAGACCTATAGAGACCAGACCTATAGAGACCAGACCTATAGAGACCAGACCTATAGAGACCAGACATATAGAGACCGGACCTATAGAGACCTATAGAGACCTATAGAGACCAGACCTATAGAGACCTATAGAGACCTATAGAGACCAGACCAATAGAGACCAGACCTATAGAGACCAGACCTATACGAGACCTATAGAGACCAGACCAATAGAGACCAGACCTATAGAGACCAGACCAATAGAGACCAGACCAATAGAGACCAGACCAATAGAGACCAGACCTATAGAGACCACACCAATGGAGACCAGACCTATAGAGACCTATAGAGACCAGACCTATAGAGACCTATAGAGACCAGACCAATAGAGACCAGACCAATAGAGACCAGACCAATAGAGACCAGACCTATAGAGACCAGACCAATAGAGACCAGACCTATAGAGACCTTTAGAGACCAGACCTATAGAGACCAGACCTATAGAGATAGACCAATAGAGACCAGACCTATAGAGACCAGACCTATAGAGACCAGACCAATAGAGACCAGACCTATAGAGACCAGACCAATAGAGACCAGACCTATAGAGACCAGACCTATAGAGACCAGACCAATAGAAACCTTTAGAGACCAGACCTATAGAGACCAGACCTATAGAGACCAGACCTATAGAGACCAGACATATAGAGACCAGACCTATAGAGACCGGACCTATAGAGACCTATAGAGACCTATAGAGACCAGACCTATAGAGACCTATAGAGACCAGACCTATAGAGACCAGACCTATAGAGACCAGACCTATAGAGACCAGACATATAGAGACCGGACCTATAGAGACCTATAGAGACCTATAGAGACCAGACCTATAGAGACCTATAGAGACCTATAGAGACCAGAACAATAGAGACCAGACCTATAGAGACCAGACCTATAGAGACCTATAGAGACCAGACCAATAGAGACCAGACCTATAGAGACCAGACCAATAGAGACCAGACCAATAGAGACCAGACCAATAGAGACCAGACCTATAGAGACCAGACCAATAGAGACCAGACCTATAGAGACCTATAGAGACCAGACCTATAGAGACCAGACCAATAGAAACCTTTAGAGACCAGACCTATAGAGACCAGACCTATAGAGACCAGACCAATAGAGACAAGACCTATAGAGACCAGACCTATAGAGACCAGACCAATAGAGACCAGACCTATAGAGACCAGACCTATAGAGACCAGACATATAGAGACCAGACCTATAGAGACCGGACCTATAGAGACCTATAGAGACCTATAGAGACCAGACCTATAGAGACCTATAGAGACCAGACCTATAGAGACCAGACCTATAGAGACCAGACCTATAGAGACCTATAGAGACCAGACCTATAGAGACCAGACCTATAGAGACCAGACCAATAGAGACCAGACCTATAGAGACCAGACCAATAGAAACCTTTAGAGACCAGACCTATAGAGACCAGACCTATAGAGACCAGACCTATAGAGACTAGACCTATAGAGACCAGACCTATAGAGACCAGACCAATTGAGACCTATAGAGACCAGACATATAGAGACCAGACCTATAGAGACCAGACCTATAGAGACCAGACCTATAGAGACCAGACCAATAGAGACCTATAGAGACCAGACCTATAGAGACCAGACCAATAGAAACCTATAGAGACCAGACCTATAGAGACCAGACCTATAGAGACCAGACCAATAGAGACCAGACCTATAGAGGCCAGACCTATAGAGGCCAGACCTATAGAGACCTAAAGAGACCAGACCTATAGAGACCAGACCAATAGAAACCTATAGAGGCCAGACCTATAGAGACCAGACCTATAGAGACCAGACCTATAGAGACCAGACCTATAGAGCCCAGACCTATAGAGACCTATAGAGACCAGACCTATAGAGACCAGACCTATAGAGACCAGACCTATAGAGACCAGACCAATAGAGACCAGACCAATAGAGACCTATAGAGACCTATAGAGACCAGACCTATAGAGACCAGACCTATAGAAACCTATAGAGACCAGACCTATAGAGACCAGACCTATAGAGACCAGACCTATAGAGGCCTATAGAGACCAGACCTATAGAGACCAGACCTATAGAGACCTATAGAGACCTATAGAGACCAGACCAATAGAGACCAGACCTATAGAGACCAGACCTATAGAGACCAGACCTATAGAGACCAGACCAATAGAGCCCAGACCTATAGAGACCAGACCAATAGAGCCCAGACCTATAGAGACCAGACCAATAGAGACCAGACCTATAGAGACCAGACCAATAGAGACCAGACCTATAGAGACCTATAGAGACCAGACCTATAGAGACCTATAGAGACCAGACCTATAGAGGCCAGACCAATAGAAACCAGACCTATAGAGACCAGACCTATAGAGACCGGACTTATAGAGACCAGACCAATAGAGACAAGACCAATAGAGACCTATAGAGACCAGACCTATAGAGACCAGACCAATAGAAACATTTAGAGACCAGACCTATAGAGACCAGACCTATAGAGACCAGACCTATAGAGACCAGACCTATAGAGACCAGACCAATAGAGACCTATAGAGACCAGACCTATAGAGACCAGACCAA
This sequence comes from Salmo salar, assembly GCF_965601325.2. Taxonomy (NCBI): domain Eukaryota; kingdom Metazoa; phylum Chordata; class Actinopteri; order Salmoniformes; family Salmonidae; genus Salmo; species Salmo salar. Next base: position 101,050,102 of record NC_138302.1, read on the forward strand.
TAGAAACCTTTAGAGACCAGACCTATAGAGACCAGACCTATAGAGACCAGACCAATAGAGACCAGACCTATAGAGCCCAGACCAATAGAGACCAGACCAATAGAGACCAGACCTATAGAGACCAGACCTATAGAGACCAGACCTATAGAAACCTTTAGAGACCAGACCTATAGAGACCAGACCTATAGAGACCAGACCAATAGAGACCAGACCAATAGAAACCTTTAGAGACCAGACCTATAGAGACCAGACCTATAGAGACCAGACCTATAGAGACCAGACATATAGAGACCGGACCTATAGAGACCTATAGAGACCTATAGAGACCAGACCTATAGAGACCTATAGAGACCTATAGAGACCAGACCAATAGAGACCAGACCTATAGAGACCAGACCTATAGAGACCTATAGAGACCAGACCAATAGAGACCAGACCTATAGAGACCAGACCAATAGAGACCAGACCAATAGAGACCAGACCTATAGAGACCAGACCAATAGAGGCCAGACCTATAGAGACCAGACCAATAGAGGCCAGACCTATAGAGAAAAGACCAATAGAAACCTATAGAGACCAGACCTATAGAGACCAGAACTATAGAGACCAGACCAATAGAGACCAGACCTATAGAGGCCAGACCTATAGAGGCCAGACCTATAGAGACCTATAGAGACCAGACCTATAGAGACCAGACCAATAGAAACCTATAGAGGCCAGACCTATAGAGACCAGACCTATAGAGACCAGACCTATAGAGACCAGACCTATAGAGCCCAGACCTATAGAGACCTATAGAGACCAGACCTATAGAGACCAGACCTATAGAGACCAGACCTATAGAGACCAGACCAATAGAGACCAGACCAATAGAGACCTATAGAGACCTATAGAGACCAGACCTATAGAGACCAGACCTATAGAAACCTATAGAGACCAGACCTATAGAGACCAGACCTATAGAGACCAGACCTATAGAGACCTATAGAGACCAGACCTATAGAGACCAGACCTATAGAGACCTATAGAGACCTATAGAGACCAGACCAATAGAGACCAGACCTATAGAGACCAGACCTATAGAGACCCGACCTATAGAGACCAGACCAATAGAGCCCAGACCTATAGAGACCAGACCAATAGAGCCCAGACCTATAGAGACCAGACCAATAGAGACCAGACCTATAGAGACCAGACCAATAGAGACCAGACCTATAGAGACCTATAGAGACCAGACCTATAGAGACCTATAGAGACCAGACCTATAGAGGCCAGACCAATAGAAACCAGACCTATAGAGACCAGACCTATAGTGACCGGACTTATAGAGACCAGACCAATAGAGACAAGACCAATAGAGACCTATAGAGACCAGACCTATAGAGACCAGACCAATAGAAACCTTTAGAGACCAGACCTATAGAGACCAGACCTATAGAGACCAGACCTATAGAGACCAGACCTATAGAGACCAGACCAATAGAAACCTTTAGAGACCAGACCTATAGAGACCAGACCTATAGAGACCAGACCTATAGAGACCAGACATATAGAGACCGGACCTATAGAGACCTATAGAGACCTATAGAGACCAGACCTATAGAGACCTATAGAGACCTATAGAGACCAGACCAATAGAGACCAGACCTATAGAGACCAGACCTATAGAGACCTATAGAGACCAGACCAATAGAGACCAGACCTATAGAGACCAGACCAATAGAGACCAGACCAATAGAGACCAGACCAATAGAGACCAGACCTATAGAGACCAGACCAATAGAGACCAGACCTATAGAGACCAGACCAATAGAAACCTATAGAGACCAGACCTATAGAGACCAGAACTATAGAGACCAGACCAATAGAGACCAGACCTATAGAGGCCAGACCTATAGAGACCTATAGAGACCAGACCTATAGAGACCAGACCTATAGAGACCTATAGAGACCAGACCTATAGAGACCAGACCTATAGAGACCAGAACTATAGAGACCAGACCAATAGAGACCAGACCAATAGAGACCTATAGAGACCTATAGAGACCAGACCTATAGAGACCAGACCTATAGAAACCTATAGAGACCAGACCTATAGAGACCAGACCTATAGAGACCAGACCTATAGAGACCTATAGAGACCAGACCTATAGAGACCAGACCTATAGAGACCTATAGAGACCTATAGAGACCAGACCAATAGAGACCAGACCTATAGAGACCAGACCTATAGAGACCAGACCTATAGAGACCAGACCAATAGAGCCCAGACCTATAGAGACCAGACCAATAGAGCCCAGACCTATAGAGACCAGACCAATAGAGACCAGACCTATAGAGACCAGACCAATAGAGACCAGACCTATAGAGACCTATAGAGACCAGACCTATAGAGGCCAGACCAATAGAAACCAGACCTATAGAGACCAGACCTATAGAGACCGGACTTATAGAGACCAGACCAATAGAGACAAGACCAATAGAGACCTATAGAGACCAGACCTATAGAGACCAGACCAATAGAAACCTTTAGAGACCAGACCTATAGAGACCAGACCTATAGAGACCAGACCAATAGAGACCTATAGAGACCAGACCTATAGAGACCAGACCAATAGAAACCTTTAGAGACCAGACCTATAGAGACCAGACCTATAGAGACCAGACCAATAGAGACCAGACCTATAGAGCCCAGACCAATATAGACCAGACCAATAGAGACCAGACCTATAGAGACCAGACCTATAGAGACCAGACCTATAGAAACCTTTAGAGACCAGACCTATAGAGACCAGACCTATAGAGACCAGACCAATAGAGACCAGACCAATAGAAACCTTTAGAGACCAGACCTATAGAGACCAGACTTATAGAGACCAGACATATAGAGACCGGACCTATAGAGACCTATAGAGACCTATAGAGACCAGACCTATAGAGACCTATAGAGACCTATAGAGACCAGACCAATAGAGACCAGACCTATAGAGACCAGACCTATAGAGACCTATAGAGACCAGACCAATAGAGACCAGACCTATAGAGACCAGACCAATAGAGACCAGACCAATAGAGACCAGACCAATAGAGACCAGACCTATAGAGACCAGACCAATAGAGACCAGACCTATAGAGACCTATAGAGACCAGACCTATAGAGACCAGACCAATAGAAACCTTTAGAGACCAGACCTATAGAGACCAGACCTGTAGAGACCAGACCAATAGAGTCCAGACCTATAGAGACTAGACCTATAGAGACCAGACCAATAGAGACCAGACCTATAGAGACCAGACCTATAGAGACCAGACCAATAGAAACCTTTAGAGACCAGACCTATAGAGACCAGACCTATAGAGACCAGACCTATAGAGACCAGACATATAGAGACCAGACCTATAGAGACCGGACCTATAGAGACCTATAGAGACCTATAGAGACCAGACCTATAGAGACCTATAGAGACCAGACCTATAGAGACCAGACCTATAGAGACCAGACCTATAGAGACCTATAGAGACCAGACCAATAGAGACCAGACCTATAGAGACCAGACCAATAGAGACCAGACCTATAGAGACCAGACCAATAGAGACCAGACCTATAGAGACCAGACCAATAGAGACCAGACCTATAGAGACCTATAGAGACCAGACCTATAAAGACCAGACCAATAGAAACCAGACCTATAGAGACCGGACCTATAGAGACCGGACCTATAGAGACCAGACCAATAGAGACCAGACCAATAGAGACCTATAGAGACCAGACCTATAGAGACCAGACCAATAGAGACCTTTAGAGACCCGACCTATAGAGACCAGACCTATAGAGACCAGACCTATAGAGACCTATAGAGACTAGACCTATAGAGACCAGACCTATAGAGACCAGACCAATAGAGACCTATAGAGACCAGACCTATAGAGACCAGACCTATAGAGACCAGACCAATAGAGACCTATAGAGCCCAGACCTATAGAGACCAGACCAATAGAAACCTATAGAGACCAGACCTATAGAGACCAGACCTATAGAGACCAGACCAATAGAGACCAGACCAATAGAAACCTATAGAGGCCAGACCTATAGAGACCAGACCTATAGAGACCTATAGAGACCAGACCTATAGAGACCAGACCAATAGAAACCTATAGAGGCCAGACCTATAGAGACCAGACCTATAGAGACCAGACCTATAGAGACCAGACCTATAGAGACCTATAGAGACCAGACCTATAGAGACCAGACCAATAGAGACCTATAGAGACCTATAGAGACCAGACCTATAGAGACCAGACCTATAGAGACCTATAGAGACCAGACCTATAGAGACATATAGAGACCAGACCTATAGAGACCTATAGAGACCAGACCTATAGAGACCAGACCTATAGAGCTCAGACCTACAGAGACCAGTGCTATAGAGACCAGACCAATAGAAACCTTTAGAGACCAGACCTATAGAGACCAGACCTATAGAGACCAGACCTATAGAGACCAGACCTATAGAGACCAGACCTATAGAGACCGGACCTATAGAGACCTATAGAGACCAGACCTATAGAGACCAGACCTATAGAGACCAGACCAATAGAGACCAGACCTATAGAGACCAGACCTATAGAGACCAGACCAATAGAAACCTTTAGAGACCAGACCTATAGAGACCAGACCTATAGAGACCAGACCTATAGAGACCAGACCTATAGAGACCAGACATATAGAGACCAGACCTATAGAGACCGGACCTATAGAGACCTATAGAGACCTATAGAGACCAGACCTATAGAGACCTATAGAGACCAGACCTATAGAGACCAGACCTATAGAGACCTATAGAGACCAGACCAATAGAGACCAGACCTATAGAGACCAGACCAATAGAGACCAGACCAATAGAGACCAGACCAATAGAGACCAGACCTATAGAGACCAGACCAATAGAGACCAGACCTATAGAGACCTATAGAGACCAGACCTATAGAGACCAGACCAATAGAAACCTTTAGAGACCAGACCTATAGAGACCAGACCTGTAGAGACCAGACCAATAGAGTCCAGACCTATAGAGACTAGACCTATAGAGACCAGACCAATAGAGACCAGACCTATAGAGACCAGACCTATAGAGACCAGACCAATAGAAACCTTTAGAGACCAGACCTATAGAGACCAGACCTATAGAGACCAGACCTATAGAGACCAGACATATAGAGACCAGACCTATAGAGACCGGACCTATAGAGACCTATAGAGACCTATAGAGACCAGACCTATAGAGACCTATAGAGACCAGACCTATAGAGACCAGACCTATAGAGACCAGACCTATAGAGACCTATAGAGACCAGACCAATAGAGACCAGACCTATAGAGACCAGACCAATAGAGACCAGACCTATAGAGACCAGACCAATAGAGACCAGACCTATAGAGACCAGACCAATAGAGACCAGACCTATAGAGACCTATAGAGACCAGACCTATAAAGACCAGACCAATAGAAACCAGACCTATAGAGACCGGACCTATAGAGACCGGACCTATAGAGACCAGACCAATAGAGACCAGACCAATAGAGACCTATAGAGACCAGACCTATAGAGACCAGACCAATAGAGACCTTTAGAGACCCGACCTATAGAGACCAGACCTATAGAGACCAGACCTATAGAGACCTATAGAGACTAGACCTATAGAGACCAGACCTATAGAGACCAGACCAATAGAGACCTATAGAGACCAGACCTATAGAGACCAGACCTATAGAGACCAGACCAATAGAGACCTATAGAGCCCAGACCTATAGAGACCAGACCAATAGAAACCTATAGAGACCAGACCTATAGAGACCAGACCTATAGAGACCAGACCAATAGAGACCAGACCAATAGAAACCTATAGAGGCCAGACCTATAGAGACCAGACCTATAGAGACCTATAGAGACCAGACCTATAGAGACCAGACCAATAGAAACCTATAGAGGCCAGACCTATAGAGACCAGACCTATAGAGACCAGACCTATAGAGACCAGACCTATAGAGACCTATAGAGACCAGACCTATAGAGACCAGACCAATAGAGACCTATAGAGACCTATAGAGACCAGACCTATAGAGACCAGACCTATAGAGACCTATAGAGACCAGACCTATAGAGACATATAGAGACCAGACCTATAGAGACCTATAGAGACCAGACCTATAGAGACCAGACCTATAGAGCTCAGACCTACAGAGACCAGTGCTATAGAGACCAGACCAATAGAAACCTTTAGAGACCAGACCTATAGAGACCAGACCTATAGAGACCAGACCTATAGAGACCAGACATATAGAGACCGGACCTATAGAGACCGGACCTATAGAGACCTATAGAGACCAGACCTATAGAGACCAGACCTATAGAGACCAGACCAATAGAGACCAGACCTATAGAGACCAGACCTATAGAGACCAGACCAATAGAAACCTTTAGAGACCAGACCTATAGAGACCAGACCTATAGAGACCAGACCTATAGAGACCAGACCTATAGAGACCAGACATATAGAGACCAGACCTATAGAGACCGGACCTATAGAGACCTATAGAGACCTATAGAGACCAGACCTATAGAGACCTATAGAGACCAGACCTATAGAGACCAGACCTATAGAGACCTATAGAGACCAGACCAATAGAGACCAGACCTATAGAGACCAGACCAATAGAGACCAGACCTATAGAGACCAGACCAATAGAGACCAGACCTATAGAGACCTATAGAGACCAGACCTATAGAGACCAGACCAATAGAAACCAGACCTATAGAGACCGGACCTATAGAGACCGGACCTATAGAGGCCAGACCAATAGAGACCAGACCAATAGAGACCTATAGAGACCAGACCTATAGAGACCAGACCAATAGAAACCTTTAGAGACCAGACCTATAGAGACCAGACCTATAGAGACCAGACCTATAGAGACCTATAGAGACTAGACCTATAGAGACCAGACCTATAGAGACCAGACCAATAGAGACCTATAGAGACCAGACCTATAGAGACCAGACCAATAGAGACCTATAGAGACCAGACCTATAGAGACCAGACCAATAGAAACCTATAGAGACCAGACCTATAGAGACCAGACCTATAGAGACCAGACCAATAGAGACCAGATCAATAGAAACCTATAGAGGCCAGACCTATAGAGACCAGACCTATAGAGACCTATAGAGACCAGACCTATAGAGACCATACCAATAGAAACCTATAGAGGCCAGACCTATAGAGACCAGACCTATAGAGACCAGACCTATAGAGACCAGACCTATAGAGACCAGACCTATAGAGACCTATAGAGACCAGACCAATAGAGACCAGACCTATAGAGACCAGACCAATAGAGACCAGACCTATAGAGACCAGACCAATAGAGACCAGACCAATAGAGACCTATAGAGACCTATAGAGACCAGACCTATAGAGACCAGACCTATAGAGACCAGACCTATAGAGACCAGACCTATAGAGACCAGACCTATAGAGACCTATAGAGACCAGACCTATAGAGACATATAGAGACCAGACCTATAGAGAGCTATAGAGACCAGACCTATAGAGACCAGACCTATAGAGACCTATAGAGACATATAGAGACCAGACCTATAGAGACCTATAGAGACCAGACCTATAGAGACCAGACCTATAGAGCTCAGACCTATAGAGACCAGTCCTATAGAGAATAAAAGGAGCAGATTTCTGGACGTTGCAGGATAGATTCAGGGCATAATGCAACGTCCAGAAATCTGCTCCTTTTATTCTCTGTCCCCAACGCATTAGACGACCAGTTTTGATAGCGTTTAGCCGTACCCTCATCCTACTCCTCCTCTGTTCCTCGGGTGATGAAGAGGTTAACCCAGGCCCTGTATGTCCCAAGGCGCTCTCATTTGTTGACTTCTGTAACTTCTGTAACCGTAAAAGCCTTAAATCCTGTAGCTCTAACTCCAAAAAGTTCTGGGACACTGTTAAGTCCATGGAGAATAAGAGCACCTCCTCCCAGCTGCCCACTGCACTGAGGCTAGGAAACACTGTAACCACCGATAAATCCATGATAACCGAGAATTTCAATAAGCATTTCTCTACGGCTGGCCATGCTTTCCTCCTGGCTAACCCAACCCGGCCAACTGCTCCGCACCCCCCGCAGCTACTTGCCCAAGCCTCCCCAGCATCTCCTTCACCCAAATCCAGATAGCAGATGTTATATAGTTACAACTACTATAGTTACAACTACTATCGATACAACTACTATCGTTACAACTAATATCGTTACTACTAATATAGTTACTATAGTTAAGACTACTATAGTTACTATAGTTACAACTACTACAGTTACAACTACTATAGTTACAACTACTATCGATACAACTACTATAGTTACAACTACTATAGTTACAACTACTATCGATACAACTACTATTGTTACAACTACTATCGTTACAACTACTATAGTTACAACTATTACAGTTACAACTACTATAGTTACAACTACTATCGCTACAACTAATATAGTTACTATAGTTACAACTATTACAGTTACAACTACTATAGTTACAACTACTATCGCTACAACTAATATAGTTACTATAGTTAAGACTACTATAGTTACTATAGTTACAACTACTACAGTTACTACAGTTACAACTACTAAAGTTACAAATTCTATCATTACAAATACTATAGTTACAAATACTATAGTTACACCTACTATAGTTATAACTACTATAGTTACAACTACTATAGTTACAACTACTATAGTTACAACTACTATAGTTACAAATTCTATTGTTACAAATTCTATTGTTACAAATACTATAGTTACACCTACTATAGTTACAACTACTATTGTTAGAACTACCATAGTTACAACTACCATAGTTACAACTACTATAGTTACCACTATCGTTACAGTTACACTTGCTATAGTTACAACACCAGTAGTTACAGTTACAAATACTATAGTTACAAATACTATAGTTACACCTACTATAGTTACAACTACTATAGTTACAACTACTATAGTTACAACTACTATTGTTGCACAGTTGGAACTACTAAAGTTACAACTACTATAGTTACAACTACTATCATTACAGTTGCTACTACTATAGTTACAACTACTATCATTACAACTACTATAGTTAAATACTATCGTTATAGTTACAACTACTATAGTTACAACTACTATAGTTACAACTATTATAGTTACAACTACCATAGTTACAACTACTATAGTTACTATCGTTACAACTACTTTGTTACAACAACTATAGTTACTATAGTTACAACTACTATAGTTACCACTACCATAGTTACAACTACTATTGTTAAAGTTACAACTATTATTGTTACAACTACTATAGTTACAAATACTATCGTTATAGTAACAACTACTATAGTTACAACTACTATAGTTACAAATACTATCGTTACAACAACTATAGTTACAACTACTATCGTTGCAACTACTATAGTTACTATAGTTACGACTACTATATTTACAACTACTATAGTTACAACTACTATTGTTACAACTACAGCAGGGCTCCCGAGTGGCGCAGCAGTCTAAGGCACTGCATCTCAGTGCTAGAGGTATCACTACAAACCCTGGTTCGATTCCAGGCTGTATCACAACCGGCTGTGATTGGGAGTCCCATAGGGTGGCGTACAATTTGTCCAGTTTCATCTGGGTTTGGCTGGGGTAGACCATCATTGTAAATAAGAATTTGTTCTAAAGTTAAATAAAGGTTATATAAAAACAAAATCAGCTCAATGTAATTGAAGAATTCATAGAATCAAACAAATTCTGGGAAAATTGCAAAACAAACAACAAAACAAGAAATTATCTATCCGAAACGGAAATGTATGGATAAATCACTTCTCCAATCTTTTTGACTCTTTAACAAAGAATAAACTGCAAAAACACGATCAAATACACATTTTAGAATCAACTATTAAAGACTACCAGAACCCACTGGATACTCCAATTACATTGAATGAACTACAGGAAAGAATACAAACCCTCCAACCCAAAAAGGCCTGTGGGGTTGATGGTATCCTAAATGAAATAATAAAACATACAGACCACAAATTCCAATTGGCTATACTTAAAATCTTTAACATTCTCCTCAGCTCTGGCATCTTCCCCAATATTTGGAGCCAAGGACTTATCACCCCAATCCACAAAAGTGGAGACAAATTTGACCCCATTAACTACTGTGGGATATGCTTCAACAGCAACCTTGGGAAAATCCTCTGCATTATCATTAACAGCAGACTCGTATATTTCCTCAGGGAAAACAATGTACTGAGCAAATGTCAAATTGGCTTTTTACCAAATTACCATACGACAGACCCCATATTCGCCCTGCACACCCTAATTGACAAACAAACAAATCAAAACAAAGGAAAAGTCTTATGCTTTGTTGATTTCAAAAAAGCTTTTGACTCAATTTGGCATGAGGGTCTGCTATACAAATTGATGGAAACTGGTGTTGGGGGAAAAACATACAACATTATAAAATCCATGTACACAAACAACAAGTGTGCGGTTAAAATTGGGGAAAAACACAACATTTCTTTCTACAGGGCAGTGGGGTGAGACCAGGATTCCATCCATCTATACTATCAAAAGGAAAATAAAATTAGACATACCAATTAGGATCTGGCTAAAAATACTTTAATCAGTTATAGAACACATTGAAAAATACTTGAATCAGTTAAAGAACACATTGCCCAAATTGAGAATCTGCAAGCAGAATTCTGCAAAAATATCCTCTGTGTACAACATAAAACACCAAATAATGCATGCAGAGCAGAATTAGGCCGCTACCCGTTAATTATCAAAATCCAGAAAAGAGAACCACCTAAAAGGAAGCGATTCCCAAACCTTCCATAACAAAGCCATCACCTACAGAGAGATGAACCTGGAGAAGAGTCCCCTAAGCAAGCTGGTGCTGGGGCTCTGTTCACAAATACAAACATACCCCACAGAGCCCCAGGACAGCAACACAATTAGACCCAACCAAATCACGAGAAAACAAAAAGATAATTACTTGCACATTGTTTCAACACCATATATTGCCATAATATGACATTTGAAATGTCTCTATTACTTTGGAACTTCTGTGAGTGTAATGTTTACTGTTCATTTTCTATTGTTTATTTCACTTTTGTTTATTTTCTATTTCACTTGCTTTGGCAATGTAAACAAATGTTTCCCATGCCAATAAAGCCCTTAAATTGAATTTGTGAGAGATAGAGGGATGGAGGGAAGAAGTGGGCTGCCTGTGGCTGTGGAGATGAGAGTGTGTGAGAGAGACAGAGAGAGAGAGGGCAGGGACCAAGACATCATCAGATAAATTGGAAATACAGACATTGTCATCCTACAAGAAACATGATATAGAGGAGATGGACCCACTAGGGGCCCTCTAGGCTACAGAGAGCTGGTAGTCCCATCCACCAAACTACCAGGTGTGAAACAGGGAAGAGACTCAGGGGGTATGCTAATTTGATATAGAGCAGACCTAACCCAGTCTATTAAATTAGAGAAAACAGGACATTTTACATCGGGCTATAAATTAATAAGGAAATTATCTCAACAGAAAAAAAATCCTAATTTGTGCTACCTATACCCCCCCCCCCCCCCCCCCCAATAGAATTCCCATACTTTAACGATGACAGCTTCTTCTCCATCCTAGAGGGGGATATCAACAATTTCCAGGCTCAGGGACATGTACTAGTCTGTGGCGACCTAAATGACCCCAAGCATTCTTCCAAAGTTGTGGAAAAATGGCTTAAGGACAACAAAGTCAAGGTATTGGAGTGGCCATCACAAAGCCCTCAAATCAAATCAAAACAAAGTTTATTTGTCATGTGCGCCGAATACAACAGGTGTAGACCTTACAGTGAAATGCTTACTTACAGGCTCTAACCAATAGTGCAAAAAAGGTATTAGGTGAACAATAGGTCAGTAAAGAAATAAAACAACAGTAAAAAGACAGTGAAAAATAACAGTAGCGAGGCTATTTACAGTAGCGAGGCTACATACAGGCACCGGTTAGTCGGGCTGATTGAGGTAGTATGTACATGTAGATATGGTTAAGGTGACTATGCATATATGATGAACAGAGAGTAGCAGTAGCGTAAAAGAGGGGATGGCGGGTGGTGGGTGGCGGGACACAATGCATATAGCCCAGTTAGCCAATGTTCGGGGGCACTGGTTGATCAGGCCAATTGAAGTAGTATGTACATGAATGTATAGTTAAAGTGATTATGCATATATGATAAAACAGAGAGCAGCAGCAGCGTAAAAGAGGGGTTTGGGGGGGGGGGGTGCACACAATGCAAATAGTCCGGGTAGCCATTTGATTACCTGTTCAGGAATATTATGGCTTGGGGGTAAAACATGTTGAGAAGCCTTTTTGTCCTAGACTTGGCACTCCGGTACCACTTGCCATGCGATAGTAGAGAGAACAATCTATGACTGGGGTGGTTGGGGTCTTTGACAATTTTTAGGGCCTTCCTCTGACACCGCCTGGTGTAGAGGTCCTGGATGGCAGGCAGCTTAGCCCCAGTGATGTACTGGGCCGTATGCACTACCCTCTGTAGTGCTTACGGTCGGAGGCCGAGCAGTTGCCGTACCAGCCCATAATGCAACCGGTCAGGATGCTCTCGATGTTGCAGCTGTAGAACCTTTTGAGGATCTGAGGACCCATGTCAAATCCTTTTAGTTTCCTGAGGGGGAATAGGCTTTGTTGTGCCCTCTTCACGACTGTCTTGGTGTGTTTTGACCATTTCAGTTTGTTGGTGATGTGAACACCAAGGAACTTCAAGCTCTCAACCTGCTCCACTACAGCCCCGTCGATGAGAATGGGGGTGTGCTCGGTCCTCCTTTTCCTGTAGTCCACAATCATCTCCTTAGTCTTGGTTACGTTGAGGGATAGGTTGTTATTCTGGAACCACCCGGCCAGGTCTCTGACCTCCTCCCTGTAGGCTGTCTCGTCATTGTCGGTGATCAGGCCTACCACTGTTGTGTCGTCTGCAAACTTAATGATGGTGTTGGAGTCGTGTCTGGCCATGCAGTCGTGGGTGAACAGGGAGTAAAGAAGAGGACTGAGCACGCACCCCTGGGGGGCTCCAGTGTTGAGGATCAGCGTGGCAGATGTGTTGCTACCTACCCTCAACACCTGGGAGCGCCCCATCAGGAAGTCCAGGATCCAGTTGCAGAGGGAGGTGTTTAGTCCCAGGATCCTTAGCTTAGTGATGAGCTTTGAGGGTACTATGGTGTTGAACGCTGAGCTGTAGTCAATGAATAGCATTCTCACATAGGTGTTCCTTTTGTCCAGGTGGGAAAGGGCAGTGTGGAGTGCAATAGAGATTGCATTATTTGTGGATCTGTTTGGGCGGTATTGAAATTGGAGTGGGGTCTAGGGTTTTCTGGGATGATGGAGTTGTGAGCCATTACCAGTTGTGAGCCGTTACCAGCCTTTCAAAACACTTCATGGCTACGGACGTGAGTGCTATCGGTCTGTAGTCATTTAGGCAGGTTGCCTTCGTGTTCTTGGGCACAGGGACTACGGTGGTCTGCTTGAAACATATTGGTATTACAGACTCAATCAGGAACATGTTGAAAATGTCAGTGAAGACACCTGCCAGTTGGTCAGCACATGCCCGGAGCACACGTCCTGGTAATCCGTCTGGCCCTGCAGCCTTGTCAATGTTGACCTGTTTAAAGGTCTTACTCACGTCGGCTATGGAGAGCGTGATCACACAGTTGTCTGGAACAGCCGATGCTCTCATGCAGGCGACAGCATTCCCTCCCACATACTTGGGGCTCCAGAGTGGCACAGAGGTCAAAGGCACTGCATCTCAGTGCAAGTGGCGTCAATACAGTCTCTGGTTCAAATCCAGGCTGTGTAACATCCAGCCGAGATTGGGAGTCCCATGTGGCGGTGCACAATTGGCCCAGCGTCGTCCAGGTTTGGACGTGGTGGGCAGTAATCGTCAATAAGAATTTGACTGACTTGCTTAGTTAAATAATGGTATCATTTAAAATGTTTAAAAACTACGACAACATAACTAACAAAAACTGGTCACAACTCCTGCAGCTCTGTCAGATGCTGGGTATGTACATAGTCAATGGCTTTGAGGGGACTCCTATGGTGGGTACACCTACAGCTCATCTTTTGGCAGTAGTACTGCAGACTACTGCATCACTGACCTCAACCCAGAGTCTCCCAGAGAGCGTTCACAGTCAGCCCACAAACACTCCTATCAGATCACAGCAAAATTACACTCTACCTGAAAAGAGCTATGATCAATCATGAGGCAATCAAAGCGAAAGGAACTGAATAATATTAAAGAAATGCTAGAGATGGAAGGAATGTAGTGTGGAAATCTACCAAAAAACTATTAGGTAACAACAAATTCATTCCTTTCTAGACAATTTCATTGACAAAAGGTTTCACTTTAAAAATGAAGGTGTAAACCTGTATGCAGAAAACCTAAACAGTATATTTGACCTCTCAGCTTCCCTATCAAATCTAAAAAAATGAAAGCAGACAACCTAAGAAAATGATCAACAATGAACAATTAATCAAATGGCCACCAGACTATTTACATTTACAAGATATTTACTTGACACATTGTAAAATAATTTACAAAAAAACCTGTGCAAACTACCAAGCTATTTGGCCATAAACAGATAGTACACAGTGGCAGAATACCTGACCACTGTGACTGACCCAAACTTAAGGAAATTAAGTCTCAGTGAACATAGCCTTGCTATTGAGAAAGGCCGGAGAAGGCGGACCTGGCTCTCAAGAGAAGAAACCGAGCTGCACTTCTTAACCTCCTGCCAAATGTATGACCGTATTAGAGACACATATTTTCCTCAGATTACACAGACCCACAAAGAATTCGAAAACAAATCCAATTTTGATAAACTTCTATATATTTGGGGTGAAATACTACAGTGTGCTGTCACAGCAGCAATATTTGTGACCTGTTGCCACAAGAAAAGAGCAACCAGTGAAGAACAAAATCCATTATAAATACAACCCATATTTATGTTTATTTATTTTCCCTTTTGTACTTTAACTCTTTGCACAGCATTACAACACTGTATATAGACATAATATGACATTTGAAAATGTCTTTATTCTTTTGGAACTTCTGTGAGTGTAATATTAGTGTTCATTTTTTATGATTTATTTCACTTTTGTTTATTATATATTTATCATATGTTTCCCATTCCAATAAAGCCATTTGAATAGAGAGAGAGAGAGAGAGAGAGAGAGAGAGAGAGAGAGAGAGAGAGAGAGAGAGAGAGAGAGAGAGAGAGAGAGAGAGAGAGAGAGACCGGTGAAAGAGAGAGAGAGAGAGACCGGTGAAAGAGAGAGAGAGAGAGACCGGTGAAAGAGAGAGAGAGAGAGACCGGTGAAAGAGAGAGAGAGAGAGACCGGTGAAAGAGAGAGAGAGAGAGACCGGTGAAAGAGAGAGAGAGAGACCGGTGAAAGAGATGAGTGAGAGAGAGAGAGATACCGGTGAAAGAGATGAGTAAGAGAAAGAACTAAAAAGATGAGAGAGTGCAACTGATCGATGACAAAGAGAAGAGATGGAAGTGAGAGAAATATCATCAGAATCACTCTCATCATCCCCACATGTAGAAGTTTACAGGACAAACGAAAGGAAGCGTAGACTCCAGACTGTAGGCTTCCTCCCAAGTGGCACCTAAGTCACTATAGTGCACACTACTTTTGACCAGATGGTTAAAAGTATTGCACTATATATGGAATAGGGTGCCATGTGGGATGCATTTTAGGATTCATGAACTGCTACCAGTGATCTTTCTGGTGTTATTATCTGTGTCCCCGAGTCTCTCTGCCTGCAACAGCTAATGAAAAACGACCTAAAGGTCTCCCCGAGCTAAAGCCTGGGGCCGGCATCCCAAAATGGCACCCTATTCCTTATTTAGTGCACTACCTTTGACCAGAACCCTATGGGCCCAAGTCAAAAATAGTGCACTACCAAGGGAACAGAGTGCCATTTGTGACGCATCCTGGCTGTCAGAACCCCTCGGTGGCAGCAGCATTTCCCTGTGCAGCGGCGCAGACACACATTGCACTCCTTTTCACTCCTATTCCACAGACAAGTACGCTGAAAAGTAGGCCACTTCAAGAAAAATATAGACATTTTGCATGGCACTGGAAGGGAGACCAAGCGTGAATGCATTTTTTTTTTTCTGTCCAGTCCATCATGACAACATGAATGCTGTGTGTTTGTCATACATGTAAAATGTTAGAGCTGTGTGAATCGTGTAGCTTTGCAAAGTCACATCTCATTGTTGTCATGTCCTCTTCCGGTTTTTCCAAGCTTTGATACCATGGGTTGAAACATAGCTACTGCACATTATAATGAAATATGTTTAAATTATGCAAACGTTAAAATACTTTATCTAAATAGATAATCTGATCGTCGTACTTTCTAAATAGTTGATGTCACCAGGCTGGTCAAAACTCCATCCTGCCACAGCAGGCAGATATTTCAGGCGGACTTTTCAAACCGCTCTTACACTAAAAGAGCGTTATCGTCATGTTCACAGTATTATATCAACCTCATAGTGTGGAAATATACACTGAGTGTACACATTAGGAACACCTGCTCTTTCCATGACCTAGACTGACCAGGTGAATCCAGGTGATCAGTTATGATCCCTTATTGATGTCACTTGTTAAATCCACTTCAATCAGTGTAGACGAAGGGGAGGAGACAGGTTAAATATTGTGTATGTGTGCCATTTAGAGGGTGAATGGGCAAGACAAAATATTTTTAAGTGTCTTTGAATGGGGGTATGGTTGTTTTTCATACTCAACAGATTGAGATGCATCCAATGTAAAAAAACAACAGATACATCTATCTCGGATATATTTTTATGGGATATCTGAATTATGCTAATTCAATTTCTGCGGGGGGGAGGGGGGGAGACCTTAGGGGGCGACCGGATATCACCTTAGGGGATTTTAAAGATTCTTACACTTTTTTTAAGCTGAACAGCATACCAGTTATCTTAAAACCATGATACTTTTTCATTACTTCCCTTACAAAAGAAAAAATACATGTGAAATTTGCAGTTTCATATGTGAAATAACTTTTTTCACATGTTGAGTTAGTTAGCCAGCCGCGCCGCGACGCGACGCCGTTGTCCAGACTCCAGACTTAGTCAACACACCTAGTCATCATCAAACCCACTGCTAGCTAGCCAACCTGTACTGACTAGCAGCACTGTAGAAACTATTACATTACAACGGAACGACTTGATTAGTGTAGTGCTAGCTAGCTACATAGCTGTCTTTGCTATCTTTGTATCTAAGATAATTGTGTAGTTTAGAGTAATTATCGAGGTTAGCTAGCCAGCCGCGCCGCGACGCCGTTGTCCAGACTCCAGACTTAGTCAACACACCTAGTCATCATCAAACCCACTGCTAGCTAGCCAACCTTTACCGACTAGCAGCACTGTAGAAACTAATACATTACAATGGAACGATTTGACTAGTGCAGTGTTAGTTGACTTTGTCATAGTTTGATAATTGTGTAGTTTGGAGTAATTATCGAGGTTAGCTAGCCAGCTATTTTCGTCCCCCGCGACGAAAATAGGTTACCTAGCCAGCTACACGTTCAAACAAAGTCAACAACGCAGCCACTGCTAGCTAGCCTACTTCACCAGCCAGCAGTACCCTATCATCTTCGTCATTTTTAGTCAATACAATTTTTGCAACGTAAGCTTAACTTTCTGAACATTCGAGAAGTGTAGTCCACTTGTCATTCCAATCTCCTTTGCATTAGCGTAGCCTCTTCTGTAGCCTGTCAACTATGTGTCTGTCTATCCCTGTTCTTCCCCCTCTGCACAGGCCACACAAACGCTTCACACCGCGTGGCCGCTGCCACTCTAACCTGGTGGTCCCAGCGCACACGACCCACGTGGAGTTCCAGGTCTCCGGCAGCATCTGGAACTGCCGGTCTGCGGCCAACAAGGCAGAGTTCATCTCAGCCTATGCTACCCTCCAGCACCTCGACTTCTTGGCACTGACGGAAACATGGATTACCACAGATAGCACTGCTACTCCTACTGCTCTCTCCTCATCTGCCCACGTGTTCTCGCATACCCCGAGAGCATCTGGCCAGCGGGGTGGTGGCACTGGAATCCTCATCTCTCCCAAGTGGACATTCTCTCTTTCTCCCCTGACCCATCTGTCTATCTCCTCATTTGAATTCCATGCTGTCACAGTTACCAGCCCTTTCAAGCTTAACATCCTTATCATTTATCGCCCTCCAGGTTCCCTTGGAGAGTTCATCAATGAGCTTGACGTCTTGATAAGTTCCTTTCCTGAGGATGGCTCACCTCTCACAGTTCTGGGTGACTTTAACCTCCCCACGTCTACCTTTGACTCATTCCTCTCTGCCTCCTTTCCACTCCTCTCCTCTTTTGACCTCACCCTCTCACCTTCCCCCCCTACTCACAAGGCAGGCAATACACTTGACCTCATCTTTACTAGATGCTGTTCGTCCACTAATCTCATTGCAACTCCCCTCCAAGTCTCCGACCACTACCTTGTATCCTTTTCCCTCTCGCTCTCATCCAACACTTCTCACTCTGCCCCTACTCGGATGGTATTGCGCCGTCCCAACCTTCGCTCTCTCTCTCCCGCTACTCTCTCCTCTTCCATCCTACCATCTCTTCCCTCTGCTCAAACCTTCTCCAACCTATCCCCTGATTCTGCCTCCTCAACCCTCCTCTCCTCCCTTTCTGCATCCTTTGATTCTCTATGTCCCCTATCCTCCAGGCCGGCTCGGTCCTCCCCTCCTGCTCCGTGGCTCGACGACTCATTGCGAGCTCACAGAACAGGCAGCCGAGCAGAAATGGAGGAAAACTCGCCTCCCTGCGGACCTGGCGTCCTTTCACTCCCTCCTCTCTACATTTTCCTCTTCTGTCTCTGCTGCTAAAGCCACTTTCTACCACTCTAAATTCCAAGCATTTGCCTCTAACCCTAGGAAGCTCTTTGCCACCTTCTCCTCCCTCCTGAATCCTCCTCCCCCCCCCCCCCCCTCTGCGGATGACTTCGTCAACCATTTTGAAAAGAAGGTTGACGACATCCGATCCTCGTTTGCTAAGTCAAACGACACCGCTGGTCCTGCTCACACTGCCCTACCCTGTGCTTTGACCTCTTTCTCCCCTCTCTCTCCAGATGAAATCTCGCGTCTTGTGACGGCCGGCCGCCCAACAACCTGCCCGCTTGACCCTATCCCCTCCTCTCTTCTCCAGACCATTTCCGGAGACCTTCTCCCTTACCTCACCTCGCTCATCAACTCATCCTTGACCGCTGGCTACGTCCCTTCCGTCTTCAAGAGAGCGAGAGTTGCACCCCTTCTGAAAAAACCTACACTCGATCCCTCCGATGTCAACAACTACAGACCAGTATCCCTTCTTTCTTTTCTCTCCAAAACTCTTGAACGTGCCGTCCTTGGCCAGCTCTCCTGCTATCTCTCTCAGAATGACCTTCTCGATCCAAATCAGTCAGGTTTCAAGGCTGGTCATTCAACTGAGACTGCTCTTCTCTGTGTCACGGAGGCTCTCCGCACTGCTAAAGCTAACTCTCTCTCCTCTGCTCTCATCCTCCTAGACCTATCTGCTGCCTTTGATACGGTGAACCATCAGATCCTCCTCTCCACCCTCTCCGAGTTGGGCATCTCCGGCGCGGCCCACGCTTGGATTGCGTCCTACCTGACAGGTCGCTCCTACCAGGTGGCGTGGCGAGAATCTGTCTCTACACCACGTGCTCTCACCACTGGTGTCCCCCAGGGCTCTGTTCTAGGCCCTCTCCTATTCTCGCTATACACCAAGTCACTTGGCTCTGTCATATCCTCACATGGTCTCTCCTATCATTGCTATGCAGATGACACACAATTCATCTTCTCCTTTCCCCCTTCTGATAACCAGGTGGCGAATCGCATCTCTGCATGTCTGGCAGACATATCAGTGTGGATGACGGATCACCACCTCAAGCTGAACCTCGGCAAGACGGAGCTGCTCTTCCTCCCGGGGAAGGACTGCCCGTTCCATGATCTCGCCATCACGGTTGACAACTCCATTGTGTCCTCCTCCCAGAGTGCTAAGAACCTTGGCGTGACCCTGGACAACACCCTGTCGTTCTCTACTAACATCAAGGCGGTGACCCGATCCTGTAGGTTCATGCTCTACAACATTCGCAGAGTACGACCCTGCCTCACACAGGAAGCGGCGCAGGTCCTAATCCAGGCACTTGTCATCTCCCGTCTGGATTACTGCAACTCGCTGTTGGCTGGGCTCCCTGCCTGTTCCATTAAACCCCTACAACTCATCCAGAACGCCGCAGCCCGTCTGGTGTTCAACCTTCCCAAGTTCTCTCACGTCACCCCGCTCCTCCGCTCTCTCCACTGGCTTCCTGTTGAAGCTCGCATCCGCTACAAGACCATGGTGCTTGCCTACGGAGCTGTGAGGGGAACGGCACCTCCGTACCTTCAGGCTCTGATTAGGCCCTACACCCAAACAAGGGCACTGTGTTCATCCACCTCTGGCCTGCTCGCCTCCCTACCTCTGAGGAAGCACAGTTCCCGCTCAGCCCAGTCAAAACTGTTCGCTGCTCTGGCACCCCAATGGTGGAACAAGCTCCCTCACGACGCCAGGACAGCGGAGTCAATCACCACCTTCCGGAGACACCTGAAACCCTACCTCTTTAAGGAATACCTAGGATAGGATAAAGTAATCCTTCTAAACCCCCCCCCCCCTTAAAAGATTTAGATGCACTATTGTAAAGTGGTTGTTTCACTGGATATCATAAGGTGAATCCACCAATTTGTAAGTCGCTCTGGATAAGAGCGTCTGCTAAATGACTTAAATGTAAAATGTAATATTTTCACATATGAAAACAAAAGAGACACAATGCCGTACATGTGGTCTGCAATTGTGAGGCCGGTTGGAGGTACTGCCAAATTTCCTAAAATGATATTGGAGGCGGTTTATGGTAGAGAAATGAACATTGAATTCTCTGGCAACAGCTCTGTTGGACATTCCTGCAGTCATCATTCCAATTGCATGCTCCCTCAAAAGTTGAAACATATGTGGCATTATGTTGGGTGTAAAAACTGCACATTTTTTTGTGGACTTTTACTGTCCCCCGCACAAGTTGCACCTGTGTAATGATCATGCTGTTTAATCAGCTTCTTGATATGCCACACCTGTCAGGTGGATGGATTATCTTGGCAAAGGAGAAATGTTCACTAACAGGAATGTAAACAAATTTGTGCACAAAATTTTAAACAAATATGTTTTTTGTGAGTATGGAAAATATCAGAGATCTGGGATCAGGCCATATATTCTTGGGTTGGTTAGGTTTTTATGACAACAGAGGAGAGTCAAAAAGCCTGTTTATGGTCAAAATACTGTGGGTATAGATTGACAGATACTGGTCTGCTCTCACTTAGTTGAATATTATTTTTGAGGTAAATGTGTGAGCGGTCAGGATGAAAGAAATATGACTAGCAGGTCATTACCTAGTCCAGTTTGGGTGATGTCTACACAGCAGGTCATTACCTAGTCCAGTTTGGGTGTAATACATAGTAGATATCTACTATATATTACAGTAACTGCCCTCCAGAAAGATAAGATCATCTGGTCCTCCAGCCAGATGAAATACTCTGGTCCTCCAGCCAGATAAAATACTCTGGTCCTCCAGCCAGATAAAATAATCTGGTCCTCCAGCCAGATAAAATAATCTGGTCCTCCAGCCAGATAAAATAATCTGGTCCTCCAGCCAGATAAATAATCTGGTCCTCCAGCCAGATAAAATAATCTGGTCCTCCAGCCAGATAAGATAATCTGGTCCTCCAGCCAGGCTAAAACAAACACGCAAAGTATCTGAAATGGTTTGAATAGTATTTGAACCCAGGCAGGTATAACAGACAGAGAGAGCCATGATTAACAAGCTGCTTATTACATATAGCCAGGTTATTAATCCCCATAGTCGCTGTACAGGCCTTCAGCACGCAATGTCAGGGGGTGGGAGGGAGGGAATGTAAATGCATAAGGTTCCCTTCAATATACGGTAAATCCCTTTAATATACACAATCCATGTCCCAAGGGTTAAAAATCCTTCTTAAATCTGTCTCCTCCTCTTCATCTACACTGATTGAAGTGGATTGAAAAGGGATCATAGCTTTCACCTGGATTCACCTGGTCAGTCTGCCATGGAAAGATCAGGTGTTCCTATTGTTTTGTACACTCAGTGTATTAGGTGTTATAAAGTTTTTTTAAGGTGTCATTCATGATTTGGAATTTTAGAAGTGAAGTGTTTTTGCAACAGTAACATAACGTTTTCCTCTGTGTGTTTGCTAAAATATACTGCAACCATTTCTCAGGCATGTTCTTCTATTCTGCTCTGTAACAATTGCTGTCCCCAAGGCATTTCCTGGTTGCCACTTCCAGATTGACTGTACAACCTACAGCAGAACAGGAAAGTAATGAGGTCATACAGTACGTCTGCATGTGGCACAACACAATCTTCTCATCTGATACAAGAGGCAGGGTTGTGTTCAACAGGGACCACACAAATGAAAACCAAAAAAGACCAAAAACAGAAGGCACATTGTTGGAAAAAAAGGGTTTCAAAATGATTCTTAAAGGCTTCCAAAATGATTCCAAAAGGGTTCCAAAATGATTCTAAAATGATTCCAAAATGATTCCAGAATGGTTCCAAAAGGGTTCCATAATGATTCCTAAATGATTCCAAAATGATTCCAAAAGGGTTCCCTTTTGGCATCATTTTGGAATCAAAAGGGTTCCAAAAGGGTTCCAAAATGGTTCCAAAAGGATTCCAAAAGGATTCCAAAAGGCTTCCAAAAGGCTTCCAAAAGGATTCCAAAAGGGTTCTAAAATGGTTCCAAAAGGATTCCAAAAGGATTCCAAAAGGATTTCAAAACGCTTCCAAAAGGATTCCAAAAGGATTCCAAAAGGATTCCAAAAGGGTTCTTGGCGGAGGGATAGGGTTCTATCAAGAGTCGCTTTCATCTGAAGAACCCTTATTTGGAAGACGGGGGTTCTTTGTAAGACAAAGGGTTCTACTTAGAACCTTTAACATCTTAAGAACCATTTTTGTAAGAAAGGGTTCTCTGCTGATTCTTTGAGAGGCAAAAGAGGGGTTCAACATAGAACCCTTCTGAATCTGATGAATATTATTAATTGTATTTCTCTTTCTTTTAAATAGTGCCTGAGTATCAGTGTTACCTCAGTGTTTCGACTTTAACATCAGGAGTTTGCGTAATCTGATGCATTTAAAAAGACAGCTGTGATAATGTTTTAAACTGTACCAATATGGGAATATTTGTGCATGTATTTGACATTCCCTTAATCATTGTACATATACAGTACTGACATAGTTGATATCTTTGCCACGATTTATGTCTTTCATTGTCATATTTCCCAGCATGCTCTATTGCAGGTTGATTTTCAGAATCATTTTTTTCATTCTGTGTTTTTGCATATTCATTGATGTACAATAATAAATGACATATATTGTTCTATACTAATCCAATCTGTTAGTAGTTGGACTTGTTACACCCATTATTGAGCTTGTTTGTCACGTCCTGACCAGTAAAGGGGTCATTTTGTTATTGTAGTTGGTCAGGACGTGGCAGGGGTGTGTTTGTTTTGTGTTGTTGGGTTTTTTGGGTTAGTTCTATGTTAAGTATTTCTATGTTTGATTTTCTAGTATTTCTATTTCAGTGTGGTATTGTTTGGGATTGGACTCTAATTGGAGGCAGCTGTATCTCGTTGCCTCTAATCAGAGGCCATATTTAAGTAGGGGTTTTTGTCTGGTGTTTTGTGGGTGGTTGTCTCCATGTATAGTTAGGTTACCTTACAGGACTGTTGTGTGTTGTCTTGTCTTGTCTTGTTTTGTTTCAGTGTTCACGTTTAAATAAAAGTAGAAGTATGGACACTTACACTTACTTTGCTGCGTATTGGTCCGACATTTCTTCCTCCTCAGAAGACGAAACTCATGACATTATTGTTCAAGTTTAGATGATTTACATAGTCTCATTAATTAAATTTCCCTTCCCTGGCAGTCATTCTAAATGCAGATTGAGGGGTGATTAAAATGTTCAATTGTTGGATATCCTCACTCTGGCTGAATTCCAACAGGAATAACACATCACTTTGCAAGTGAACATAATGTGAACTGCAGGCCTGATGTAGTCTGTAAACCAAGATATTCCAATTACCACCATGTTAGGGCATAACTGGGACCTAACAGAAAGACCTTATGATCCAGTGTCTTGCGAAAGTATTCACCCCTCTTGGCATTTTTTCCTATTTTGTTGCCTTACAACCTGGAATTAAAATGGATTATTTGGGGGTTCGAATAATTTGATTTACATAACATACCTACCACTTTGAAGGTGCAAAATATTTTTTATTCTGAAACAAACAAAATATATGACAAAAAAACTGAACTTGAGCATGCATAACTATTCATCTCCCAAAGTCAATACTTTGTAGAGTCACCTTATGCAGCAATTACAGCTGCATATCTCTTGGGGTATGTCTCTATAAGCTTGGCACATCTAGCCACTGGGATTTTTACACTTTCTTCAAGGCAAAACTGCTCCAGCTCCTTCAAGTCGGATGGGTTCTGCTGGTGTACAGCAATCTTTAAGTCATACCACAGATTATCAACTGGATTGAGGTCTGGGCTTTGACCAGGCCATTTCAAGACATTTAAATGTTTCCCCTTAAACCACTCAAGTGTTGCTTTAGCAGTATGCTTGGGTCATTGCCCTGCTGGAAGGTGAACCTCCATCCCAGTCTCAAATCTCTGGAAGACTGAAACAGGTTTCCCTAAAGAATTTTCCTGTGTTTAGCGCCATACTTCAATTCTGACCAGTTTCCCAGTACCTGCCGATGAATAACATTCCCACAGCATGATGCTGCCACCGCCATGCTTCACTGTGGGGATGGTGTTCTCGGAGTGATGAGAGGTGTTGGGTTTGCGCCAGACATAGCGTTTTCCTTGATGGACAAAAAGCTCAATTTTAGTCTCATCTGACCAGAGAACCATCTTCTATATGTTTGGGGAATCTCCCACATGCCTTTTGGCGAACACCAAACGTGTTTGCTTATTTTTTTCTTTAAGCAATGGCTTTTTTTCTGAACACTCTTCCGTAAAGCCCAGCTCTGTGGAGTGTACGGCTTAAAGTGGTCCTATGGACAGATACTCCAATCTCCACTGTGGAGCTTTGCAGCTCCTTCAGGGTTATCTTTGGTCTCTTTGTTGCCTCTCTGATTAATGCACTCCTTGCCTGCCTGGTCCATGAGTTTTGGTGGGCGGCCCTCTCTTGGCAGGTTTGTTGTGGTGCCATATTCTTTCCATTTTTTAATAATGGATTTAATGGATCTCAGTGGGATGTTCAAAGTTTCTGATATTTTTTTTATAACCCAACCCTAATCTGTACTTCTCCACAACTTTGTCCCTGACCTGTTTGGCGAGCTCCATGGTCTTCATGGTGCCGCTTGCTTGGTGGTGCCCCTTGCTTAGTGGTGTTGCAGACTCTGGGGCCATTCAGAACAGGTGTATATATTCTGATATCATGGGACAGATCATGTGACACTTAGATTGCACACAGGTGGACTTTATTTAACTAATTATGTGACTTCTGAAGGTAATTGGTTGCACCAGATCTTATTTAGGGGTTTCATAGCAAAGGGGGTGAAGACATGTGAACGCACCACTTTTCCGTTCAAAAAAATAAATAAAATGTAACAATAAATTTCTCTCATTTCACTTCACCAATGTGGACTATTTTGTGTATGTCCATTACATGAAATCCTTATAAAAATCTATTTAAAATACAGGTTGCAATACAACAAAATAGGAAAAATGCCAAGCGGGATGAATACTTTTGCAAGGCACTGTATGTATAACTACCGTCATAAAGAATTGCATTTATAGGCTAATAAGGCTGGTGGAACCCATCAAAAACGAAACGTTTTTAATTTCCAGTAGAACTGTTCATAGAGGGTTCTAGAAAAAAACCTTTAGAAGAAAAAAGGGTTCTAGGCAGAACCCTTCATAGAGGGTTCTAGATAGAGAACCCTGTAAATGGTTTTTATGAAGAAATCTACATAGAGGGTTCTAGAACCCTCTACAAAGGGTTCTACCCAGCACCAAAATGGGTTCTCCCATGGGGACAAACCAGGTTCTACTTAGAACCTTTTTTTCTTAGAGTGTACTACTATCAGAATCCCTTGATTTTTGATTTCCATTGAATTTTTTTTAAATAATAATAATAATAAAAATAAATAAAATGTTAAGGTGTGCCCTCTTGAATATGACCCATCCCATAATACGCAGGACATTTCTAGGAGAATTGTCTCACCATCATTATCTTACTATAGTCGCCATCATTTATGTACAATATATTTCAATTAAGCACAGGCTATGGGGTATTGGGATAAACCCATTTCTCTCTAGTGTGACCTGTTGTAACACAGAGTTCAACAGCTGAGAGGACTCGGGAATAACCTCAATACGCAATACACAGAATCCAACAGCTGAGAAGACTAGGGAATAACTTAAATACTCAATACACAGAATCCAACAGCTGAGAGGACTAGGGAATAACTTAAATACTCAATACACAGAATCCAACAGCTGAGAGGACTAGGGAATAACTTAAATACTCAATACACAGAATCCAACAGCTAAGAGGACTAGGGAATAACTTAAATACTCAATACACAGAATCCAACAGCTGAGAGGACTAGGGAATAACTTAAATACTCAATACACAGAATCCAACAGCTAAGAGGACTAGGGAATAACTTAAATACTCAATACACAGAATCCAACAGCTGAGAGGACTAGGGAATAACTTAAATACTCAATACACAGAATCCAACAGCTGAGAGGACTAGGGAATAACTTAAATACTTAATACACAGAATCCAACAGCTAAGAGGACTAGGGAATAACTTAAATACTCAATACACAGAATCCAACAGCTAAGAGGACTAGGGAATAACTTAAATACTCAATACACAGAATCCAACAGCTAAGAGGACTAGGGAATAACTTAAATACTTAATACACAGAATCCAACAGCTGAGAGGACTAGGGAATAACTTAAATACTTAATACACAGAATCCAACAGCTAAGAGGACTAGGGAATAACTTAAATACTCAATACACAGAATCCAACAGCTGAGAGGACTAGGGAATAACTTAAATACTTAATACACAGAATCCAACAGCTAAGAGGACTAGGGAATAACTTAAATACTCAATACACAGAATCCAACAGCTGAGAGGACTAGGGAATAACTTAAATACTTAATACACAGAATCCAACAGCTAAGAGGACTAGGGAATAACTTAAATACTCAATACACAGAATCCAACAGCTGAGAGGACTAGGGAATAACTTAAATACTCAATACACAGAATCCAACAGCTGAGAGGACTAGGGAATAACTTAAATACTCAATACACAGAATCCAACAGCTGAGAGGACTAGGGAATAACTTAAATACTCAATACACAGAATCCAGCAGGTGAGAGGTGATATTTTTTTATATTTATAAAAGCTATTTATTATGACCTGTAGGTGATTTTTAAGGTATAAAAGCATCATATCTACTCTGTACGTATCAATTTATTTTGTGATTAATAAAAAAGAAGCAATGCAATGGTAAGTAGGGTAGGATGATCTGAGATGTTCCTGTAAGAATGGTTTAGGGAGGGGTTGTTTATTGTCAGTATTACCTTTCTTCTGTCCTGGTGAGGAAACGTGCTGAAATGTTCCCCCCCTCTCCACTCTGTCTTCGCGAATGAATCATTAGAGAAAAAAAAAAGCGATTTCAGGCTGACAGTAAGTGTCCTCTGGGTCTTTACTTGAAGAGCTTCTCCTACCAAGGTCACGATGAAACCTTGTCCCACAATTAAGAGTAAACCTCTATTTTATTTCCCCTAACGTGACTTGGTAATGAAGTAGGAATGGGAGGACGTACGTTGTCTGTTTGCAAGTCTAATAATCTATTATTGCTGTGTATTCCCTGTCCAGCCAGAGTACAGAGAATGCCTTTTAATAGATGTGTTATCTAGTGCCAGACTGGCTTCAAACGGTATCCGTTGGTCGGTTTCCAGACAGGGGTTCTAACAGTATCCGTTTTCTTTCTAATACTTCCTCTGGGCTTGACTGAGCTGGCCTGGTCGAAATGGATCCAATGGAATAGTCCAAAAAGTGCAAACATCTGGCACTCCAGTTGTGCTCGATCAGATACGATCTGAACCCACGTCTGCTGGCTACAGAAAAGTGTGGCTCCAGTGCTCTGTGAGAAATGAAAAAGGTTGTATAGTAACAGCTGTGTGTGGAGCAGAGGGGTGTGTATAGTCACAGTATTGCCTAGGTTAAGGTTGTATAGTAACAGCTGTCTATGGAGCAGAGGGGTGTGTATAATCACAGTATTGCCTAGGTTAAGGTTGTATAGTAACAGCTGTCTATGGAGCAGAGGGGTGTGTATAATCACAGTATTGCCTAGGTTAAGGTTGTATAGTAACAGCTGTCTATGGAGCAGAGGGGTGTGTATAATCACAGTATTGCCTAGGTTAAGGTTGTATAGTAACAGCTGTCTATGGAGCAGAGGGGTGTGTATAATCACAGTATTGCCTAGGTTAAGGTTGTATAGTAACAGCTGTCTATGGAGCAGAGGGGTGTGTATAATCACAGTATTGCCTAGGTTAAGGTTGTATAGTAACAGCTGTGTGTGGAGCAGAGGGGTGTGTATAATCACAGTATTGCCTAGGTTAAGGTTGTATAGTAACAGCTGTCTATGGAGCAGAGGGGTGTGTATAATCACAGTATTGCCTAGGTTAAGGTTGTATAGTAACAGCTGTCTGTGGAGCAGAGGGGTGTGTATAATCACAGTATTGCCTAGGTTAGGGTTGTATAGTAACAGCTGTCTATGGAGCAGAGGGGTGTGTATAATCACAGTATTGCCTAGGTTAGGGTTGTATAGTAACAGCTGTCTATGGAGCAGAGGGGTGTGTATAATCACAGTATTGCCTAGGTTAAGGTTGTATAGTAACAGCTGTCTATGGAGCAGAGGGGTGTGTATAATCACAGTATTGCCTAGGTTAAGGTTGTATAGTAACAGCTGTCTATGGAGCAGAGGGGTGTGTATAATCACAGTTTTGCCTAGGTTAAGGTTGTATAGTAACAGCTGTCTATGGAGCAGAGGGGTGTGTATAATCACAGTATTGCCTAGGTTAAGGTTGTATAGTAACAGCTGTCTATGGAGCAGAGGGGTGTGTATAATCACAGTTTTGCCTAGGTTAGGGTTGTATAGTAACAGCTGTGTGTGGAGCAGAGGGGTGTGTATAATCACAGTATTGCCTAGGTTAAGGTTGTATAGTAACAGCTGTCTATGGAGCAGAGGGGTGTGTATAATCACAGTTTTGCCTAGGTTAAGGTTGTATAGTAACAGCTGTCTATGGAGCAGAGGGGTGTGTATAATCACAGTATTGCCTAGGTTAGGGTTGTATAGTAACAGCTGTGTGTGGAGCAGAGGGGTGTGTATAATCACAGTTTTGCCTAGGTTAAGGTTGTATAGTAACAGCTGTCTATGGAGCAGAGGGGTGTGTATAATCACAGTATTGCCTAGGTTAAGGTTGTATAGTAACAGCTGTCTATGGAGCAGAGGGGTGTGTATAATCACAGTTTTGCCTAGGTTAAGGTTGTATAGTAACAGCTGTCTGTGGAGCAGAGGGGTGTGTATAATCACAGTATTGCCTAGGTTAAGGTTGTATAGTAACAGCTGTCTATGGAGCAGAGGGGTGTGTATAATCACAGTATTGCCTAGGTTAAGGTTGTATAGTAACAGCTGTGTGTGGAGCAGAGGGGTGTGTATAATCACAGTTTTGCCTAGGTTAAGGTTGTATAGTAACAGCTGTCTATGGAGCAGAGGGGTGTGTATAATCACAGTATTGCCTAGGTTAGGGTTGTATAGTAACAGCTGTCTATGGAGCAGAGGGGTGTGTATAATCACAGTATTGCCTAGGTTAAGAACATGACCTCATGGTCAGGCTGCATCTGATCCTTTTGTTCCTTCACCCTCCTCTCATCACAGTACCTATTTACATCCACATGTAATACAAACAACAACAAAAAACATACATTTTACAATCGCCATATTGCATGCCCTCTGTATAGGTCTAGAGATAAGCCTAACAAGGATTGTTTTGAAAGTAGCAAGAAGGTAACCAAGAAAGTAGCGGAGTATTGATCGAGACATAACGATCGTACATTCCTTCAGGAACATGTTATTCCCTGTAGGAGCAGTAGCTAACGATCTCGATTACAGCCCAGAGACTAACCATCCCAGTAGAGATCAGAGTTTGATTAGCTGCTATATACAGCCACAAAACCTATGGTCTATTGGCTAGCCAGACATAATGACTGGAAAGTTTATTTTCAGAGTGAGAAGGAGGATGTTTAGGAGGTCTAACTAGTGAGAGGTCTGGACTAAGTGTTTTTGTTCTCAAAGTCAATTACGTGGTACCTCTACAAACAAACTCATAGTGTCTCCTGGACAAACAAAGAGGACAGATCATAATGGATATTGTTTTGTGGGCATTACAGCCCAAGACAAACCACCCAATAACAGCTACCAGAGGTTCTCCGGAGCAAGCAAACAGTCAATATCCTCCTTTCAGTATGGGTCTAAGTGAAAAGGTGAAAAGACAAAGTAATCTCGTCATTCATTTCCTTTTTCATAACAATCATTCAAAAGGTGAAAAGACAAACCTTTCATCCCATTCATTTCATATATTCATAACACTCATTCAGAATTCAATCATTTTTTTGAACACAAAATCAAATCCCTCTTAGTACAAAAGGGTGCAATAATGCTTATTAATTAAGAACTATTTATCCTGTGGAATTGGATTTTAAATGATGCCTTTGATTTCCCCCACCCCCTTTCGGTGTTCTAGAATCTATTGTTTTTCTGTTGTCATTCCGTCTGCCTTTGTATCTGAAGGATAGATCATTTTCATTCTCTGATTCCATGGCCTCCAACCACTGCTGGTTGTCATAGAACCCACTGTGACAACACCACAATCAACTCAGGAGCTGAGGGGCTCACAGAGAGAGAGAGAGAAAGAGAGGGAGAGAGAGAGAGAGAAAGAGAGAGACAGAGAGAGAAAGAGAAACAGAGAGTGAGAGAGAGAGAGAGAGAGCGAGAGAGAGAAAGAGAGAGCGAAAGAGAGAGAGACACGGAGAGAGCAGAACAATTTAGATGACAGTACATTACTAAGCTGTAAAAGCCATGCCTTTAGTAAGGCATTTATACTGAACAAAAATATTAACACGACATGCAAAGATTTCAACGATTGTACAGAGTTACAGTCCATATAAGGAAATCAATCAATTGAAAGAAATTAATTAGGCCCTAATCTATGGATTTTGGTCACAGATACCTTAAAAAAAGGTTGGGGCAATCAATCAACAAGTCAATATCTGGTGTGACAACCTTTTCCCTCATACAGCGTGACATCTCCTTGTCATAAAGTAGATAAAGCTGTTGATTGTGTCCTGTGGAATGTTGTTCCACTCCTATTCAATGGCTGTGTGAAGTGGCTGGATACTGGAGGGAACTGGAACACACGGTCATACGCGTCGATCCAGAGCATCCCAAACATGCTCAACGGGTGACATGTCTGGTGAGTATGCAGGTCATGTAAGAACTGGGACATTTTCAACTTCAAGGAATTGTGTACAGATCCTTGCGACATGGGGGGCCGTGCATTATCATGCTGAAACACGAGGTGATGGCGGCGGATGAATGGCACGACAATGGGCCTCAGGATCTCGTCACAGTATCTATTGGCATTCACATTTCAATAGATAAAATGCAATTGTGTTCGTTGTCCGTAGCTTATGCCTGCCCATACCATAACCCCAACGCCACCGTGGGGCACTCTGTTCACAACGTTGACATCAGCAAACCGCTCGCTCACACGACGCCAGAGAGGTGGTCTGCGGTTGTGAGGCTAGATGGACGTACAGCCAAATTCTCTAAAACAATGTTGGTAGAGAAATTAACATTCAATTCTCCGGCAACAGCTGTGGTAGACATCCCTGTAGTCAGCATGCCAATTGCACGATCCTTCAAAACTTGAGACATCTGTGGCATTGTGTTGTGTGACAAAAGTGGCTTTTTACTATGCCCAGCACAAGGTGCACCTGTGTAATTATCACGCTGTTTAATCAGCTTCTTGATATGCCACACTTGTAAGGTGGATGGATTATCTTGTCAAAGGAGAAATGTTCACGAACGGGGATGTAAACAAATTTGTGCACCACATTTGAGAGAAATAAGCATTTTGTGCGTATGGAACATTTCTGGGATCTTTTATTTCAGTTCATGAAACACTTTACATGTTGTGTTTATATTTTTGTTCAGTGTAGCTTCCCCTTGTTAAAGGGAATCATAGAAAGCAGAGTAATTGTTTGTGTTTTGACATTGCATGCTGTATTTAAGACTTGAAAATGAAATGTATTACTGTATTACTCTTACATATGAGTCATTGCTGGTTTCAACAACACTCTTCAATCATCAAAAGCACTTATATTGGAGAATAAGGGCTAAAATCTAAAAACTTCACAATGCAATTATTATTAATCATCAGAATAAAGCCGAACTGAACTTGAGATTCAACTTCTCTTGTTGAAAATGACATATGTGACATCGATATTAATCAGAAACATTTATTCCAGTGCCAAAACGTACTAAAAAGTAATCAAAGAACTCAGCTGAACAACGATTGCTTGTTACACCCGTTTAGTTATTTTTATGGAATAGTTTTTGCAAAATAGTTTTAATCTAAAGTTTTAATCAAAGTGAAGTTTTAATAGCTACGGATTCCACTACGCAGTTAGCTTTTACTGCAAGTTTATCTTCCAGTATTCTGCTAAAACAGGCTAAACATGCTACGGATTCTGCTAACCGTAGCTGCTAACCGATATGCTAACTGAGCAGGCTAACGTTAGCAGTGCTAGCATACCCGGGGCTTTTACCCATGGTTGGGCACAAATGTGATAGGTGCGAGATGATATCCATGCAACATGAGGGGAAAAAAAGGTTGAACTGATTAACGGGCAGGGTTTGCACCACCATCAAGCAGTTTAGGGGAAGAGATTCTCAAGCTGATAGCTAACTGAGCAGGCTAATAGTTAGCTGCTAACCGATATGCTAACTGAGCAGGCTAACGTTAGCAGTGCTAGCATACCAGTTGCGGGAAAAGCAGGACACGTTTTCTAAATACGCCAACATTGCTGTAGCTTAGGGAAAACACATTTGAATTTGCCAGATGGTGTGGATCTGTACCAATCCATTGGACAGATGGTAAGATGCTCAACTCAGCCCATGGGAGACTGGACTCTGGCAAGGTGTAGGTCAGGAGGGAGGCAGTCTGGCCGGCCTCCACATATCCTAGAAGACCGACCCAGCTATCAAACAGCTTTGCCCTGCTGGTGACGGACCTTCTGGACCCGGGAGTCAGCTCTGATCCTGAGAGTGAACCGACAGCCGACCACTGGTACCCTCCCCCCACGGCTTCCACTGCTCGGCAGGTCGATGACTCAAGACCACATCAGATTCCATCATAACCACCATCATTGTGGGCAGCTCGATAGTGAGAGATTTTGGGCTGCCTTTTGCATGGTCTGTGGACCAACTAAGGTCCAGTGTCACCCAGGTGCCCATGTCTGAAACATCAACTCCCCCAACTCTGAACAACTATACTAATATTGGCACCATTGTCACTCACTGTGGTTCTCAATGACCTTCGGACATAAATTATTTTTAACACCCTGGTTAGCACAGGGAAGAGAATACTTATCTCTAGTCCCCTCCTGTGATACCAAAGGGATTCGGAACGTTTCAGCCGCCTCGATGGCCTAAATGTTTACCTAAAGGAACTTTGTAACATCAAGAATGTCTCCTTTTGTGACAATTTTGTCTTGCTGTGGGAGCAACCAGCACTCTTTAAAAGAAACATGATTCACCCTAACCGCAGGAGCTCCAGCAACATTGCCAACTCTTTTCAAGCCTGACGGCCTGGGTCTATTAGTGCTCCTGTCCTACTTGTCATAATCAGCAAGAGAGGACATGGAAATAATATAATTTCCCGTAGAAATGGTAGTATGGTCAATATAAGTAACCTAAATTGAGAAAGCATGTGACTAAACAAAACAAAAAAGAAGAATAAACTGGACTATGAAACAAAGATAAATGATATACAGGATGAGGGTAAAAAGCTTTGGATCACCTTAAATGAAATGTTATGCAAAAAAGGTAAACTCAGCTCCATCCTTCATTGAATCAGATGGGTCCATCATCATGAAACCCTCTGACATCGACAACTAATTTAATACATTTTTTCATTGGAAAGATTAGCTAATTTAGGCATGACATGCCAATAACAAACTCTCAACCTTCCTTAATTAAATTATGAAAGACGAGCAATGTCATTTTGAATTCAGTAAAGTGAAATGTGGAAGAGGTGAAAAAAAATATTATTGTCTATCAATAATGACAAACCAGCTGGTACTGAAACATGGATGGAAATTACTGAGGATGGTTTCAGACTATATTGCCACTTCTATTTTCCATTTCCTCAGTCTATGGTAAGCAAAAGTAATTCCAGAAACCAATATTAGCAAAGCACCCTTTACTGGTAAAAACAGCCGACCAATCAGCTTGCTACCGACCCTTAGTAAACTTTTGGAAAGAATTGTGTTTGACCAGATAAAATGCTATTTCACAGTAAACAAATGAATAACTGACTTTCAGCATACTTGTAGGGAAGGAAATTGAACATTTACGGCACAAACAAAAAGACTGATGATTGGCTGAAAGAAACTGATAATAAGATGATTGTGGGAGCTGTTTTGTTAGACTCAGTGCAGCTCTTGACATTATCAATCATAGTCTGCTGCTGAAAAAATGCATATGTTATGATTTTACATCCTGTGGATCAAGAGTTACTTATCTAACAGAACACAGAGGGTGTTCTTTAATGGAAGCCTCTGTAACGTAAACCAGGTAAAGTTTGGCATACCTCAAGGTAGCTGTCTTGGCCCCATACTTTAAAAAATATTTTTCTAATGACCTACCACTACTATTGAGTAAAGCCTGTGACACATTGTACGCTGATGTCTCAACATTATACACATCAGCTACCACAGCAAGTGAAATCACTGCAACACTTAACAAAGAGCTGCAGTCAGTTCTAGAATGGGTGGCAAGTAATAAGCTAATCCTAAACATATAAAAAGCTAAAAGCATTGAAAAACAAAAATATATATATATATTTTTATATGTATATATTTTTTTTCAATGCTTTTAGCTTTATATATATATATATATATATTTAACTAGGCAAGTCAGTAAAGAACAAATTCTTATTTACAATGACGTCCTACCGAAAGGCAAAAGGCCTCCTGCATGGATGGGGACTGGGATTAAAAATAAAAATTAATTAAATATAAATATAATTATAGGACAAAACACACATCACGACAAGAGAGACAACACAACAATACATAAATAGAGACCTAAGACAACAACATAGCATGGCAGCAGCACATGACAACACAGCATGGTAGCAACTCAACATGACATCAACATGGTAGCAACACAACATGGCAGCAGCACAAAACAGGGTACAAACATTGTTGGGCACAGAACACAGCAAAGGGCAGGAAGGTAGAGATAACAATACATCTCGCAAAGCAGCCACAACTGTCAGTAAGAGTGTCCATGATTGAGTCTTTGAATGAAGAGATTTAAATGAAGAGTATTTGGGACAAATCATTCGCTAAAACCTAAACCTCATCTAAATCTTGTAATGAATAATGTGGCAATTGAGCAAGTTGAGGAGACTAAACGTCTTGGGGTAACCTGGATTGTAAACTGAAATGGCCAAAACATATTGATGCAACGGTAGCTTCAATGGGACAAGGTCTGTAAATAAGAACTGTCCTTACAGGCCTTGTGTTTTATCACACCTGAACATAGGCACATTACAGTTGGCCCAGAACAGGCTGGCCCTCAAATATACAGGGAGAGGAAATATCATTAACATCTATTCTGCCTCAAAGTAGAGGAGAGATTGACTGCATCACTACTTGTCTTTGTGAGATGTATGTACGTGCTGAAAGCGCCGAACTGTCTGTTCAAATTACAAGCACACATCTCAGACACTGATTCATACCCCACAAGATATGCCACCAGAACTGCTTTTCCTTCACGCTGCAGTCCAACTCATCCCAAACCATCTCAATTGGGTTGAGGTTGGGTGTAATCTTATAAACATAGGATGAGCACTTTTACATCGTTTCGGTGGATGCTAGCTTGTAACAAATAACGCTTGGTGAATACTAGCTTGTAACAAATTCCATTTGGTGGATGCTAGCTTGTAACAAATCACTTCAGGCTTTCACATCACTATTTTACAAGTATCTGCACTATTAAAACCCTCCCCTATTCCCAAAATAATGAATTAATTACAAACTAGCCAACTAGCTATGTCTTTTGAATCAAGCTACAATAGGCTATTCAATCCAATGTTTTTCCTGTTTGCCCAAAGTTTGTCAAAGTTATTGTAGCATATCATCATATCATCATAGCAAAATGAAAAGTGCACCTCAGGCCACACTCTCAGGTTTCAATACCCATCACACATAGACACACTGACTACACCTTAGCTGGCAGCTAGCTAGCTAGCTTAGCTTTCTACTGTATCGATAGATTCCTGTGAGAGAGAAATGTCTGGATTTTAAATAGTAATGATTTTGTGATGGGAGCTGGTTCAGACGATCAGTGGCGTCTAGTGCTCATTGGCATAAAGTACTTAAGTAAAAAGTTATTGAAATAGCTAGAGTATCTGTACTTTACTCTTTATGTTTTTGACAACTTTTACTTCACTTTTGATACTTAAGTATATTTTAGCAATTACATTTACTTTTGATACGTAAGTATATTTAAAACAAAATACTTTTAGACTTTTACTCAAGTATGATTTTATGGGGTGACTCACTTTTACTTGAGTCATTTTCCAATAATGTATCTTTACTTTTACTCAAGTATGACAATTGGGTACTTTTTCCACCACTGCTCATTGGCAAGATCACTGGTTCCATGGACCTCTCAAAGGAAAATGTCAGCTTCAAAAGGAGCAAACAAAAAGAAAGGAAACATATAGAGGACATCATAGTTCCTTGATAGCCAGCAAATCCGCAGAGAAACATTGAAGTTCCTACGCGTGTATGGTTTTCTATAGAGTAATACTTGACGATTCCTGTTATTATTGTGTCTGCAACAGTATAAAAAAAGTTCCGGAGGTTTTTAAGACAGAATGAGTAGTAGGCTTCATCAGGAATAGAAATAGAAGAGCAGAGAATACTTTGTGCCTTTCAGCACATATTAAAGGCATGTTTTAAATAATATATTTTCTGATTTCGGGAATTTCTACAAACAAGTTCACTGCAGTAATACAGTTCTACAAGGAACATGGTGTGGCTCCAAGGAAGAAGAGGTGTGTTGGTCATTTGCCAGCAAATGGGTGATGTCCTACGAGAATATTCAGGTAATTGTCCACTATTGTCAACAACTTCGCCGATATCCACACAATGCTGCTCCCAGGACAGGTCCCTGGATTTTTGAGGGCAGTCCTCTGTGTGGTGCTTTGATGCGTGATCGTGGTTTGCGTTATCTTACATCTTGACACTAATATCTGTCAAATGTTCGTCAGCTCAACCTAGTGGACGAGCGGCAAAGACTCTAACCAAAGTTAATTACCACACGAATCAGATCCAAAGATGATGCTTGTGTGATCAGATTTTCTTTAACATTTCTCATTTTATTTGCTGCTTAGAGACCAGAGCTTAAAACTTCTTCAGGCTAGGGTCCTTTTTTCTCAGTTTCTGCCTGACTGACATGCCCAAAGTAAACTGCCTGTTACTCAGTCCCAGAAGCCAGGATATGCATATAATTGGTTCCATTGGTTCGAAAACACTTTGACGTTTGTAGAAATGTTAAAATAATGTATGATACTATAACACAATTGATATGGTGTTCAAAAAGCCGATATCGTAGGAGAAAATCCAAAGAAAAACCAACCAGAATTTTTTTGGGGAGAGCCCATGCTCTTACAATGGAAAGCATAGGGTCATATGCAATTCCAGCTCCCATATTGCAATTCCTATGGCTTCCACTGGATGTCAGAAGTCTTTGTTCAAGGTTTCAGGCTTGTAACTTGAATAATGAAGAAGAAACATGAGTTTTAGTACGTGTTTGAGCATGCGACGAAGAGGACTCCCAACTGCAAATTTTGCTTTCCTATTGAACATACTTCTTTCCGTATGAAATATTACAGTTTAATTACATTGTAGGGTACCTGAGGAATATATAGAAATGTATTTTGACTTGTTGAAATAAAGTTTAGGTGTAGTTTTTCGGATTCTTTTCTCTGCACGTTGAACAAGCGGATTACTCAAATCGATGGCGCCAACGAAATTGACTTTTTGGGATATAAAGAAGGATTTTATCTAACAAAACAACACTACATGTTGTAGCTGGGACCCTTTGGACTGCAAATCAGAGGAATATTTTCAAAAAGTAAGTGAATATTTAATCGCTATTTGTGAATTTATGAAACCTGTGCCGGTTAAAAAATACACAGCTCAAAAAAATAAAGGGAACACTTAAACAACACAATGTAACTCCAAGTCAATCACACTTCTGTGAAATCAAACTGTCCACTTAGGAAGCAACACTGATTGACAATACATTTCACATGCTGTTGTGCAAATGGAATAGACAACAGGTGGAAATTATAGGCAATTAGCAAGACACCCCCAATAAAGGAGTGGTTCTGCAGGTGGGGACCACAGACCACTTCTCAGTTCCTATGCTTCCTGGCTGATGTTTTGGTCACTTTTGAATGCTGGCGGTGCTTTCACTCTAGTGGTAGCATGAGACGGAGTCTACAACCCACACAAGTGGCTCAGGTAGTGCAGCTCATCCAGGATGGCACATCAATGCGAGCTGTGGCAAGAAGGTTTGCTGTGTCTGTCAGCGTAGTGTCCAGAGCATGGAGGCGCTACCAGGAGACAGGCCAGTACATCAGGAGACGTGGAGGAGGCCGTAGGAGGGCAACAACCCAGCAGCAGGACTGCTACCTCCGCCTTTGTGCAAGGAGGAGCAGGAGAAGCACTGCCAGAGCCCTGCAAAATGACCTCCAGCAGGCCACAAATGTGCATGTGTCTGCTCAAATGGTCAGAAACAGACTCCATGAGGGTGGTATGAGGGCCCGACCTCCACAGGTGGGGGTTGTGCTTACAGCCCAACACCGTGCAGGACGTTTGGCATTTGCCAGAGAACACCAAGATTGGCAAATTCGCCACTGGCACCCTGTGCTCTTCACAGATGAAAGCAGGTTCACACTGAGCACGTGACAGACGTGACAGAGTCTGGAGACGCCGTGGAGAACGTTCTGCTGCCTGCAACATCCTCCAGCATGACCGGTTTGGCGGTGGGTCAGTCATGGTGTGGGGTGGCATTTCTTTGGGGGGCCGCACAGCCCTCCATGTGCTCGCCAGAGGTAGCCTGACTGCCATTAGGTACCGAGATGAGATCCTCAGACCCCTTGTGAGACCATATGCTGGTGTGGTTGGCCCTGGGTTCCTCCTAATGCAAGACAATGCTAGACCTCATGTGGCTGTAGTGTGTCAGCAGTTCCTGCAAGAGGAAGGAATTGATGCTATGGACTGGCCCGCCCGTTCCCCAGACCTGAATCCAATTGAGCACATCTGGGACATCATGTCTCGCTCCATCCACCAACATCACGTTGCACCACCGACTGTCCAGGTGTTGGCGGATGCTTTAGTCCAGGTCTGGGAGGAGATCCCTCAGGAGACCATCCGCCACCTCATCAGGAGCATGCCCAGGCGTTGTAGGGAGGTCATACAGGCACGTGGAGGCCACACACACTACTGAGCCTCATTTTGACTTGTTTTAAGGACATTACATCAAAGTTGGATCAGCCTGTAGTGTGGTTTTCCACTTTAATTTTGAGTGTGACTCCAAATCCAGACCTCCATGGGTTGATAAATTGGATTTCCATTGATTATTTTTGTGTGATTTGTAAATAGCTGTTTTTAATTATATTAACCTCTCTGGGCTAGGCGGGACGAATTCGTCCCACCTACGTAACAGCCAGTTGAATCCTGTGGCGCGATTTTCAAAACGTTTGAAATGCTATTACTTCAATTTCTCAAACATATGACTATTTTACAGCTATTTAAAGACAAGACTCTCGTTAATCTAACCACACTGTCCGATTTCAAAAAGGCTTTACAACGAAAGCAAAACATTAGATTATGTCAGCA
The DNA here is from genome assembly GCF_965601325.2 of Salmo salar. Classification (NCBI taxonomy): domain Eukaryota; kingdom Metazoa; phylum Chordata; class Actinopteri; order Salmoniformes; family Salmonidae; genus Salmo; species Salmo salar. The sequence continues at coordinate 101,090,697 of NC_138302.1, forward strand.
GAGTACCAAGCCAGAAATAATCAGACACCCATTTTTCAAGCTAGCATATAATGTCACAAAAACCGAGAAGACAGCTAAATGCATCACTAACCTTTGATGATCTTCATCAGATGACAACCCTAGGACATTATGTTATACAATACATGCATGTTTGGTTCAATCAAGTTCATATTTATATCAAAAACCAGCTTTTTACATTAGCATGTGACGTTCAGAACTAGCATACCCCCCGCAAACCTCCGGTGAATTTACTAAATTACTCACGATAAACGTTCACAAAAAGCACAACAATTATTTTAAGAATTATAGATACAGAACTCCTCTATGCACTCAATATGTCCGATTTTAAAATAGCTTTTTGGTGAAAGCACATTTTGCAATATTCTAAGTACATAGCTGTCTTTAAAAGTAACTGCAAACTTTGTGTTTTTCTCAAAAAAACTCAAGCGAGTTACATGTAATAGTATGTTACTTGTTTGATATTTAGAGTAGATCGCTTTCTAATGAGGCTAACATGATCTAACAGTCTCCTCTTTCCAGCATTGTATAAAACTCAAAATGTGTTGATAGAGCAAGTCACGTATGTACTTGTGTAAGAATAGAAAGAAAAATGGTTGTTATCCTCGAGGTATTGAAAGGTATTGAAAACAAGGGTGGCAATCATTTCTACTCTTATGTTTTTCAAGAAATAAAAAATTACTTGAAAAAACGAAATCTCTTTCTCTGAGCAATTGTATTCATATAAAATAATATAATTCTCCCCAAAAAATGTAGCATATTATATATCTCAGTATTTGTATTATTTATTATATACAGTATGTTTTGCAAGTCTTTATCAAAGGTGCAAATCTTTATGGACCTGACTGTATACAGTGAGCTCCAAAAGTATTGAACTTTGACAATATGCTCTTGATTTGGCTCTATACTCCAGCACTTTGGATTTGAAATTATGCAATGTCTATGAGGTTAAAGTGCAGACTGTTAGCTTTAATTTGAGGGTATTGATTTCCACATCGGGTGATCCATTTAGAAATTACAGCACATAGTCCCCTCATTTGTAGGGGATCAAAAGTATTGGGAAAAAGTCACATATACAGCATGTTTATTCAAGTAGAAAAAGGTAAGTATTTGGTCCCATATTCACTTAGGCATAAATATCATACCCCCAAAAAATACTCCCCTCCACTCAGTTCGGGTGGAGCCTAGCCGAAATCGGCTAGACAAACCGAACAGGTGTGCTCTCCCTTAAAAGACAGAGAAAAAAGTGGCAAGAGAACTGTTTGTCTATTTTGAGATGTCTTAGCCAGTATACACTTCCTCAATAAAGTCTGAATTAATCTAAGATAACTCAAGAAATCGGTCATTAATTTTGCAGTTTTTGAGGAGGACATCTTAGTTACACAATTTTACATCTAACTAAGATGTTTGGTGCAGTATTTCTCTATGAACAAATGTTCATGAAAACGAGTCGTCTCTTGTTGAATGACAACAAATACTTTATTGAAGAATTCCTACTCTTGACCAAGGGGCGTTGACTTCAGTTCCAAACTTCTGCTTGCCTCCAGAAAAACATTTGTGTGGCCGAACAGCCCGAAAAAAATCCCCACCGAAGTCCACAACTGTTACTATACAGAAAACACGTGCAGAAGGTGAGTTTAATACGGAACCGATTCTAAAAATCGGAAGCGTACTGAACGTGAGAGACAATCAATAACACCTAAGGACTGATGACAACAGAGGGCGAAATAAAGGGGGAGTAATCAGGGAAGTGATGAAGTCCAGGTGTGCATAACGATGAGGCGCAGTTGTGCGTAATGATGGGTTGCAAGGTGTGCATAATGATGGGTTGCCAGGTGTGCGTAATGATGGGTTGCCAGGACCGGTGGCTAGTTAACCCGCGACGGGGGAGTAGACAGTGACAAAAAATGTATGTTTGCACAACTGTTCCGAACGGCTTCGGCTGGGAAACATTTCGGACACCTTTAAAGCCGGTGAGAGGTGGTTAGAATAGGAAGGATGGGAGGTCAAAAACAATCTATGTAACCAGTCCAGAGTGTGGAAACATAGTCTGTCCTACAGTTGGGTAATCAAGAAAGTTCATAGTCAACAAAGCATGCAGGAGTCGTGAGGCAAATAGCAAAATAGCACAAGAAAGAAAAAAAATAACGACTTGCATCACTCAGTCACTCGCCCCAACAGTGCCTGTGTGCTGGAGGCGATTGACAGCTCGGTTGAGAGGCAGGAGTGTGGTAGCACTTTCCTTCAGAACTTGTGAATATCGTCATCAGTATTTCTACCCAACCTCAGCCAGGTAAGTAATGACAAGCAGTAAAGGCCAGGGTGTTACAATTCCACTCTGCTGGGGTTGGGGTGCCTGCCTGCCTGCCTAGGCTCTGCCTGGCTGTGCTGCTGACGTCAGGCCTTCACACAGCACGAGGCAGCACACACACACAGACATACGCACGCACAAACACACAAGCTCAGACACTCCACACACACACACACACACTGCTCCCCTGGACAGATGAGACTGTCGTCCTAATGAGCCTCTCTCTTCTCTTCCCAGCACTGTATATCATCTTTAGTATACAGCTCCCAAATGACACCCTATTCCCTTTATAGTGCACTACTTTTGACCAGGACCCCCTAGGGCCTTGGTATACCAAAGTATACCAAACACCTCCCAATATTGAGTTGCCCCTCCCCCCTCCACCCTTTTGCCCTCAGAACAGCCTCAATTTGTCAGGGCATGGACTCTACAAGGTGTCGAAATTATTCCACAGGGATGCTGGACCATGTCGACACAGTTGTGTGAAGTTGGCTGGATGTCCTTTTTGGGGTGGTAGACCATTCTTGATACACACAGGAAACTGAGCGTGAAAAACCAAAGCTGCGTTTGTAGTTCTTGACACAAACCCGGTGCGCCTGGCACCTACTACCAAAGACACTTACAATTTTTGTCTTGCCCATTCACCTTGTGCACCATCCACATCTCAATTGCCTCAAGGCTTAGAAATCCTTCTACAACCTGTCTCCTCTCCTTCATCTACACTGATTGAAGTGGGATCAAAGCGTCAACTGGATTCACATGGTCTATCTAATGTGTTGTACGGTCAGTGTATGATAGTGTGCCAGTCGGGGTGCAGATTAAGCAGGTAGTCGAGTTACAGTACACTATTGTACAAAACAATGCATTTTCACTAGACTCAGCCAGCCTTCAGCTGCATTGCAAATCCTTTTTGGTTTGCCGGTAGAATTTGTAAAGGCACAATCGTTTTAGTTTCTGAACCCCTTGCTGTTGCGCTTCAGGGTACATTTCTAACACCTATTTTCGGGAGCACTTAAGCCGTTTTTACACCAAAGAAGTTGGGAAATGCTAAATACAATAGTAAACAGACCAGAAATTGGCTCTGTAACAGCTGTCTTTGGAAGAAGAGGACCAAGGTGCAGCGTGGAATTTGTTCATCTTTTATTTTTGGATGAAAAAGGCACTTCACAAAGAAAAACCAAACGACAGCCAAACAGTCCTATCAGGTATCCTAACACACTAAACAGAAATTAACTACCCACACCCCCAAAGCAAAACAGGCTGCCTAAGTATGACTCCCAATCAGCGACAACGATGTACAGCTGTCCCTGATTGAGAGCCATACCAGGCCAAAACAAAGAAATACAAAGCATAGAAAAAAGGACATAGAATGCCCACCCAAATCACACCCTGACCAAACCTAAATAGAGACATAAAAAAGGCTCTCTCAGGTCAGGGTGTGACAGGCTCTGGCATTTTTAACACACGAGCCTATTTTTTATTCTTTGAGGACCCCATTATAAGCCAGATAATGGTCATTTTTATGCTAAAAAAAATAAGTTAAACAGGCTCACTAGGTTAAAACTGGACTAGCCCTTCTGGCATTTGCCCGAAATGCCAGAAGGCCAGTCCACCACTGATAATAATGGTATCTATTGTAACACTGATAAAACAGATGGTTTCTCTCAGCAATTAAACTGAGTCTCTGACTACACTGTGATTGGAATGTACAAGGCAATCTCACAGTCAGCTTCACAACACCTGTATTCCACATACACCCAGGTGTTGTAGTTTTCAATTTCCTCAGATGTAATTGGTTTTAAGGCCAACTAGCAAGACAAGAGAACAAACACAGCCAGTGGTCAAGAAAGACAAACAACCATGATGACAAAAACGTCAGATAGTGAAATATGGTACATATAGAAACACAAATGAACTTACACCACATGATCCTAAACTGAGCAATTAATTTTAAAAAATGTACCATCGCCATGCAGCCATATTGTAGCTTATTATTTCCGCTAATTTCAGACACAAGCTGTGTCCCAAAAAGCACTATGTGCCCTGGTCCAAAGTAGTACACTATAAAGGGAATGGGGTAACTTTTTGGACGCAACCATGGATAAGCAACAGCTGATTCTCTTATAGCTACAGAGGTTAAAGAGAGTCTAGATTTCCTTCTGCTAGAAAACTGACCAATTATAGTAACATCAGACTGTTAATGGCCTGGACATGGAAATGAGATGAAACTGACACACACAGCAATATGCCATATTTGTCTGAATTTCTCTATTGAGGATTATAGCAAATGTAAGTTAATTTCTTTTCCACTGTAGTTGAGGGAAATATGGTTATGTCATGCTGCTTTAAAAGTTGATAAACTTGCTTTCGTTAAGAGACTATAAAATACCCTTTGAAAGATGTTGTTTAAGTCCGATTCAGCATCATCATTCTTAAGTCTTAGCACCATCCATCTCTTAAACCTCAGCCCCTCCCAACCACACGTCAACGCATGTGAGTCAGCATGACATTGTCCTCCAGAAAGTAGTCTCTCTAATTAAACCCAGCTAAATTCAGGGAAACAATGTTTCAATGTTTTTGAGAGCTGTAGCAACACTTCTGGAGTTGTACATAACTATATATTTCCTAATGTCTGCGGTTGCAAAGATTATCTATATACTGACCAGGGAATCCCCCATTCCATTATAGAAAGAAACGTGTGACATGACAGACCAATCAGGAATTCTCTCGGTATGTCCAACAACTCCATTATCTCAGCCAATCAGGACTAGCCAGGATGGATCCTGTCTTTCTCCCTGTATAGCTCAGTGCTTTTTCCTTGGCTAAACTCATAATTTAAAAATTGTATTCATATTTAAGGATCCCATACAAGTTTGTAATTTCAGCAACATGTTCAAGAAGGTATTTCTGCAAAAAAAAATGTTTTAAAGAATGGACATACTGTAAAGTAGGAAGTGGCATCTAATGCCTTAGATCCTGTAACTGGTCACATATAAAATCAAGGGTTTTGTCTAATTTGCCATGCCAAGTCTTGGGTTGGCACATTGGTGCAACCAGTATTAAAATGTGTAAGCAAATATGCCAACTGCCACCGGGTAACTCCCCCTCAGTGTTAAAATTAAAAGTTATCCAATTCGACTTAATTGGCTGGTTACCCAGACACAGCTTAAACCTAGTCTTGGACAAAGAAGCACTTTCAATGGAGAATATTATGTTTTTTAGTCCAGGACTAGACTTAGGCCCATTATAATAATAATAATAATAATAATAATAATAATAATAATAGGAAACAATCTGAAATCAACCTTACCTTTTCGGTGGACTGCGCTGTCCCAAAGAAGATGGGTATGAAGGCTAGCCAGACTATACAGGTGGTATACATCGTGAATCCAATGGGCTTGGCCTCGTTAAAGTTCTCTGGGACGCCACGCGTCTTGATGGCATACACCGTACACGTGACCATGAGTAGGATGCTATAACCCAGCGAGCATATAATCTGCAGATCCGTGATGTCACATTTCAACACTCCTCTAGCCTGGTCTGAGTCGATGCTCTTCTGTTCGTCGTAGTCGACGATGATGTTAGGGGGATCCACACCGAACCAGATGAAGACACCCAGTAGTTGAGCGGAAATTAGGGAAGAGGTGATGGCCAGCTGGGAGGTCGGGCTGATCAACCTGGGTGCCGTCACCGACGTCTTACCTTCTTCAAAGATTCGGTAGATCCGGTTGGTCTTGGTGAGTAACGCGGCGTAGCTGATGCACATGCCCAGACCCAGGAAGACCCGGCGGAACGAGCAGATGGCGACGTTGGGCTTGGCGATCATGACGAAGGTGATAATGTAACAGAGGAAGATCCCAGTGAGGAGGACATAGCTCAGCTCACGGCCCGACGCACGGACGATGGGCGTGTCGTTGTAGCGGATGAAGGTTGCCATGACGAAGATGGTGGCGATGATGCCCAGCATGGCGAGGAAGACGGGGATCACTGCCCAAGGGGAGTGCCACTCCAGCTTCACAATGGGGATGGGCTGACATGCCGTCCTTTCAATAGATTGATTGATTGATTAAGTACGTTTATTTGACAATTTAGAAAATACACATACAGAAGACAAGAAAACAAGCAGTAAAACATGTTTTTATAATACTACTGTATCAACGATAGCACTAAAACGTTATAGTATTATATAGGATTGAAAAATTCCTGTAAAACTTTCCCAATCTTCCAGAAATCCCTGGGAATATTTTGGGAATGTTTGTGTAATTTTGCAAGCCTTAACTTATTGCTATAGTGTTCCTGTCTGTCACCTGTTGGGGTTGGGCATCATGCTGTAGGAGCACAGCTTGCAGGACGTTTCATCATACTGGTACTGATAGCCATCACAGGGTTCACAGTGCCAGCAACACGGCATGCCTTTCACTGTCTTCTTCCTCTCTCCTGTCTTGCAGGGCTGACTGCACACAGAGCTGGGGACCTCTGTCTGTCCATTAGGCCACTGCATATCCTCGATCTGGAACACAGGATGGATGTGGTAGGTTAGACAGGAGTAGAACAATGAAAATAACTTTTTTTTAAGAACAAGTCTTTTTTATTTGATTTTATCCAGTCGGATTTGAGTTTCCATAACCCCACATTACATCACTTGCGCAATGCCGTGTAACATTTATGTCTTACTGACACATTTTTAAGACAAAATAAACAATCTAATATACTGCGCCAGGAAGTAGCAGGCACAGCAAGAAGCCCTGGAGTGACTGCTGTGATTTCATAATGCAGTGGACCCACAATGCAGTGGACCCACAATGCAATGGACCCACAATGCAGTGGACCCTTGATCCCTCCTCCACCCCTACAGCACTGGTTAGATATCAATGTCATCACTCAGTAAAGCCTGTCACTCAGAGCAAATATGGATATTCTCAACTTCTTCCAAAAGAGAGGCAAAAAAGCAAGCAGGTTAAGCAGGACGAGCAGGTTGTGCAGGTTAAGCAGGTTGAACAGGCAGCAGTGAATGAGGTGGAGAGGGCAGAACAGACTGAAATCATCCGTCGCAGCAGAGTTAGCCACAGGTTTACTACAGGTAAACATGCTTGGCCCATGTCTGTTATTATTACAGTTGAAATCGGAAGTTTACATACACTTAGGTTGGAGTCATTCAAACTCGTTTTTTCAACCACTCCACACATTTCTTGTTAACAAACTATAGTTTTGGCAAATCGGTTAGGACATCTACTTTGTGCACGACACAAGTAATTTTTACAACAATTGTTTACAGATAGATTATTTCACTTATAATTCACTGTATCACAATTCCAGTGGGTCAGAAGTTTACATACACTAAGTTGACTGTGCCTTTAAATAGCTTGGAAAATTCCAGAAAATTATGTTATGGATTTAGAAGCTTCTGATAGGCTAATTGACATACTTTGAGTCAATTGGAGCTGTACCTGTGGATGTATTTCAAGGCCTACCTTCAAACTCAGTGCCTCTTTGCTTGACATCATGGGAAAATCAAAAGAAATCAGCCAAGACCTCAGAAAAACATTGTAGACCTCCACAAGTCTGGTTCATCCTTGGGAGCAATTTCCAAACGCCTGAAGGTACCACGTTCATCTCTACAAACAATATTACGCAAGTATAAACACCATGGGACCACGCAGCCATCATACCGCACAGGAAGGAGACGCGTTCTGTCTCCTAGAGATGAACGTACTTTGGTGCGAAAAGTGCAAATCAATCCCAGAACAACAGCAAAGGACCCTGTGAAGATGCTGGAGGAAACAGGTACAAAAGTATCTATATCCACAGTAAAACAAGTCCTATATCGACATAACCTGAAAGGCTGTTCAGCAAGGAAGAAGCCACTGCTCCAAAATTGCCATAAAAAAGCCAGACTGCGGTTTGCAACTGCATATGGGTACAAAGATCATACTTTTTGGAGAAATGTCCACTGGTCAGATGAAACAAAAATAGAACTGTTTGGCCATAATGACCATCGTTATGTTTGGAGGAAAAAGGGGGAGGCTTGCAAGCCGAAGAACACCATCCCAACCGTGAAGCATGGGGGTGGCAGCATCATGTTGTGGGGGTGCTTTGCTGCAGGAGGAACTGGTGCACTTCACAAAATAGATAGCATCATGAAGTGACAAAATTATGTGGATATATCGAAGCAACATCTCAAGACATCAGTCAAGCTTGGTCGCAAATGGTCTTCCAAATTCACAACGACCCAAAGCATACTTCCAAATATGGCTTAAGGACAACAATGTCAAAGTATTGGAGTGGCTCTGATCAGGCCCTACACCCAAACAAGGGCACTGCGTTCATCCACCTCTGGCCTGCTGGCCCCCCTACCTCTGCGGAAGCACAGTTCTCGCTCAGCCCAGTCAAAACTGTTCGCTGCTCTGGCACCCCAATGGTGGAACAAGCTCCCTCACGACGCCAGGACAGCGGAGTCAATCACCACCTTCCGTAGACACCTGAAACCCCACCTCTTTAAGGAATACCTGGGATAGGATATAGTAATCCTTCTAACCCCCCCCCCCCCAAAAAAGACATAGATGTACTATTGTAAAGTGGTTGTTCCACTGGATATCTTAAGGTGAATGCACCAATTTGTAAGTCACTCTGGATAAGAGCTTCTGCTAAATTACGTAAATGTAAATGGCCATCACAACCATAACTTTAAAACTAACTACTGACATGTTGCACCTCCACCTTGCTATTTTGCATATGAGCCAAGGAGGTGGACAGATGAAAACAGCAGGCCATTGAGCCATTAGAACAGCAGCAGCCAGGGGTAGGGAAGAGGATCATTTAGGTGACCCAGACCCAAAACAAGTTAAGCTATCCCTGTATCCCCTTGACCCCATTCTGATACAAAACTAGAGACACACCAGGCAAAACAGAGACAGCAACAGAAGAGTAGGCTTTTATGGAGAGAGACGCACCAGGCAAGACAGAGACAGCAACAGAAGAGTAGGCTTTTATGGAGAGAGACGCACCAGGCAAGACAGAGACAGCAACAGAAGAGTGGGATTTTATGGAGAGAGACGCACCAGACAAAACAGAGACAGCAACAGAAGAGTAGGCTTTTATGGAGAGAGACACAACTGACAAGACAGAGAGAGCAACAGAATAATAGGATTTGATGAAGAGAGACGCACCAGACAAAACCGAGACATCAACAGAAGAGAAGGACAAGATGGAGAGAGACACCAGAAGAACAGAAGAGAATAGACAAAGGAGAGAGTCACAAACAAGAACCTGAGACCACAACAGACCCAGACCACAACAGACATAACCCAGACAGCAACAGACACAACCCAGACAGCAACAGACCTAACCCAGACAGCAACAGACCTAACCCAGACAGCAACAGACACAACCCAGACAGCAACAGACACAACCCAGACAGCAACAGACCTAACCCAGACAGCAACAGACACAACCCAGACAGCAACAGACACAACCCAGACAGCAACAGACCTAACCCAGACAGCAACAAACACAACCCAGACAGCAACAGACACAACCCAGACAGCAACAGACCTAACCCAGACAGCAACAGACCTAACCCAGACAGCAACAGACACAACCCAGACAGCAACAGACACAACCCAGACAGCAACAGACATAACCCAGACAGCAACAGACACAACCCAGACAGCAACAGACACAGAGACAGAAGAGGGCCGATGGAGAGAGAACAGAGGTGGGTTCAGAAGACTGTATCACCTCAAGCTGCTCTATAGATTCTAATTAGTTTCATTTATTTGCACAAACAGGTGAAAAACAGAAAGTTAAACATGGTTTACAAATAATTCCCAGGTGAGTTGAAAAAGCCTGTGAAATTACTATTAAAACAATTGTTTGCTTTTAGGTGTGTGTGTGTGTGTGTGTGTGTGTGTGTGTGTGTGTGTGTGTGTGTGTGTGTGTGTGTGTGTGTGTGTGTGTGTGTGTGTGTGTGTGTGTGTGTGTGTGTGTGTGTGTGTGTGTGAGAGAGAGAGTTTCTGGTACAGCGGGATTCTTTAATCAGTTTGACTCATTGAACAGGTCAGAGTGTATGTTTGAAGTTGGCGGGGTGATGAGAGGTGTTGGGTTTGCTTCAGACAAAGCGTTTTCCTTGATGGCCAAAAAAGCTACATTTAGTCTCATCTGAACAGAGTACCTTCTTCCACATGTTTTGGGAGTCTCCCACATGCCTTTTGGCAAACACCAAACGTGTTTGCTACATTTTTTCCTTTAAGCAATGGCTTTTTTTTCGGCCCACTCTTCCGTAAACCCAGCTCTGTGGAGTGTACGGCTTAAAGTGGTCCTATGGACAGATACTCCAATCTCCGCTGTGGAGCTTTGCTGCTCCTTCAGGGTTATCTTTGGTCTCTTTGTTGCCTCTTTGATTAATGCCCTCCTTGCCTGGTCCATGAGTTTTGGTGGGCGGCCCTCTGGTGGGATATTTTTTTATAACCCAACCCTGATCTGTACTTCTCCACAACTTTGTCCCTGACCTGTTTAGAGAGCTCCTTGGTCTTCATGGTGCCGCTGGCTTGGTGGTGCCCCTTGCTTAGTGGTGTTGCAGACTCTGGGGCCATTCAGAACAGGTGTATATATTCTGATATCATGGGACAGATCATGTGACACTTAGATTGGACACAGGTGAACTTTATTTAACTAATTGTGTGACTTCTGAAGGTAATTGGTTGCACCAGATCTTATTTAGGGGCTTCATAGCAAAGGGGGTGAATACATATGCATGCACCACTTTTCCGTTTTTGATTTTTTGGAATATTTTTAAACAAGTAATTTTTTAAATTTCACTTCACCAATTTGGACTATTTTGTATCTGTCCATTATATGAAATCCAAATAAAAAAATCAAGTTAAATTACAGATTGTAATGCAACAACATTGAAAAAATGCCAAGTGGGGGTGAATACTTTTGCAAGGCAAAAGTATGGCGGGGTGATGAGAGGTCATGAGAGGTGATGAGAGGTGTTGGGTTTGCGCCAGACAAAGCGTTTTCCTTGATGGCCAAAAAGCTACATTTAGTCTCATCTAAACAGAGTACCTTCTTCCACATGTTTTGGGAGTCTCCCACATGCCTTTTGGCGAACACCAAACGTGTTTGCTCATTTTTTCCTTTAAGCAATGGCTTTTTTTTCTCGGGCCAATCTTCCGTAAAGCCCAGCTCTGTGGAGTGTGTGGTTTAAAAGTGGTCCTATGGACAGATACTCCCATCTCCGCTCCAATGGCCTACAGCATGGTCAAGGAAGGTTAATGTTTCCAGCATTTTCGGACTACTGATTTACAACTACTGATTTAGAATTTAGAATTTAGAACCATGGAGAGTTACCGCAAGGCGCAAAGAAAACAGGTGCTTCCTCCACTATTCTACCACCATAGAGTACCAAACTATGAGTCATAATACCAGAGCGCCAAGTCGAGGTCCAAAAGGCTTCTTAACAGCTTCTACCCCCCCCCCCCCCAAGCCCCCCCCCCCCCAAGCCATAACACTCCTGAACAGCTAATCAAATGGCTGCCCAGACAATTCTCATTTCCCCCCCCCCAACCCTTGCTACTCTCTGTTATTATCTATGCATAGTCACTTTAACTCTACCTACATGTACATATTACCTCAATTACCTCAACTAACCTGTGCCCCCTCACATACCCCCTGTACATAGCCTCACTACTGTTATTTTACTGCTGCTCTTTAAACATTTGTTGTTTAAATTTTGTACTTATCTATTTATTTATTTTTACATGTATTTTTTTTGTTTAACTGCATTGTTGGTTAAGGGCTTGCAAGTAAGCATTTCACTGTAAGGTCTACACCTGTTGTATTCAGCATTTCACTGTAAGGTTGTACACCTGTTGTATTCAGTGTATGTGACAAAAACAATTTGATTTGATTTAATACCACAAACAACCTAGCGGTCAAACAAGGAAATGGTTTCAATAGTTTTTCCACCATTCATTTTTCCCATGGTGGATTTTAGAAAAACATAAAAGAAGTGCTGTGAAGTTTTGATAATTGTGTAATCCTCTCTGGGAAAAGGTGACTTTTTTGTTGTTGTTGTATTTGCCAAAAATGAAATGCTAATTAGTTGCTAATGTGGCTATCATAAAGAACTACAAATGCTAATTAGTTGCTGATGTGGCTATCATAAAGAACTACAAATACCATGATGATCTGAACGAGGCTAAGGTCAGAATCTCTGGATTAACTATCTAATGTTAGCTCAATTTAGTAATGGATAAATTCACTAAACTTCTTTAAATTGACAATTTTGTGAACTGTTTTGTGCGAGTTTTAATTTTGACATGATAACTGTTAGCAAATGTGTCAGCTAGAGATGACGTGATGGAGCTTGCAGGGATTTGTAGTTTTGTATGATGTCTACTTTGATGGTAATCAGTATGTTTGGATATGAGAATAAATAGACCCGATTTATTGATAAAAGTCACCTTGTCCGAGAGAGATTTACATGGTTATCAAAACGTTGCGCCAGGGTAAGCTTACACGAAACACAGCCCTTATTTTAAAATTCTCTATTGGAAAAATGAGTGGTGGAAAAAACGATTGGAACCATTTCCCTGTTTGACTGCTAGGTTGTGTGGGTATTATGACACTTCCACTGTGGGGCTCATCTATGCTTAGTCTAACATAGTGACAACCACAGATAACAAAAATGATTTTAGTCCAATCAATGTCAGCTGAATATGATGTGGCTGTCCATGGTACTGATCTCTCTCTCTCTCTCTGTGTGTGTGTGTGTGTGTGTGGTGTGTGTGTGTGTGTGTGTGGGTGGGTGTGTGTGTGTGTGTGTGTGTGTGTGTGTGTGTGTGTGTGTGTGTGTGTGGGTTCGTGCAAGTAGAAAAAATATGTTGACTCACCCTACTTGCAGAGAAATGCCAATGCCATCCTCCTCTCTTTCATGTTGACTAAACGCTTTATGACTCTGTCATACACGCTTTACATTTTTGTTGTCCTAGGCTGCCTGGCTAAAATGCTTGTTCGATAGCTAAACATCCTTTCATGGGCAACAGTGCACCAGGCCAGCTAGTTAACATTATCCTAACGTTACTACATCTAGCTACATGTTGAACTTCCATCCTCTCAGGCCAGGGGTACAATGTATTTTTTTTAATGTATTTTTTATTTTTTTACATTTATTTAACCTATGGTTAAATCAGAATCACCGTTTTAATCATTGGCCAGTATGAACAATTAAGTAAAACCACTGGAGACTGAAAAGATTTGGCATGGGTCTTCAGATCGTCAAAAGGTTCTACAGCTGCACCATCGAGAGCATTCTGACTGGTTGCATCCCTGCCTGGTATGGCAACTGCTCGGCCTCCGACCGCAAGGCACTACAGAGGGTAGTGTGTACGGCCCAGTACATCACTGGGGCCAAGATTCCTGCCATCCAGGACCTCTATACCAGGCGGTGTCAGAGGAAGAACCTAAAAGTTGTCAAAGATTCCAGCCACACTAGTCATAGACTGTTTTCTCTGCTACCGCACGGCAAGCGGTACTGGAGCGCCAAGTCCAGGTCCAAGTGGCTTCTAAACAGCTCTCACCCCCAAGACTCCTGAACATCTAATCAAATGGCTACCCAGACTATTTGCATTGCCCCTCCCTCCCCCTCTTTTACACTGCTGCTACTCTCTGTTGTTATCATCTGTGCATAGTCACTTTAATAACTCTACCTACATGTACATATTACCTCAACTAACCAGTGCCCCCACACATTGACTCTGTACCGGTACCCCCCTGTATATAATCTTACTATTGTTATTTTACTGCTGCTCTTTAATTACTTGTACTTTCATTTCTTATTCTTATCCATCTTTTTTTAAACTGCATTGTTGGTTAAGGGCTCGTAAGTATTTCACTGTAAGGTCTACACATGTTGTATTCGGCGCATGTGGCTAATACAATTTGATTTGAAGTCCAAATCCATCCATTACTAATTTAGTAAAGGGACACTGTTAGCTAGCTAGCCAGTCACCGGACGACAACGACACAATGAGATGCAACAATTCAAGTTTTCTGTCAATGACGTTTGGCTTCTAATGTGATGTGATTGGTGTGAAGTCAAATCCAAACTGGCTTCCCTTTGTACTTTTTTTGGTGCCAGGATCATTCACAGCTATTATTTTATATTTGTTTTATCAAGAGAGGCCAAATGCTCGCTGGCTTCCCTTGCATTCAATGCTACAGGCAGCAACAATGTCATACTCTTTTTGACCAGACTGCATAGGCAGCTGTTGAGTTCGCTTGGATGCTTTCTCCGGTGAGATACATTCAGCTTCCTGCAAATTGTAGGACATTTATGAAAATGTTTCCCTTGGCAACCATGTTTGTGGATGCGTGGCTTCCCTAGACATCCATGAACACACGATCTTTACGGTTAGTGACATTTCGTCTTTTCAAACATTGCATGACACAGATTTTTTTAAATGCAGTCTACTAGTCAGGCTGGCCAGTGCCCATAATCCTTAGTTTCCATCCCTGGTTAGGAGTAAAACAATCCAAAATAACAATTTAGAACTGAATTATATATTGTTCATGATCAAAGTTCTCATAAATCATTACTCTGCATTGGCATCACAGTTTTAGTCTATCCACACATTATTGCCTAACTGGCTAACTGCAAACAACTTTATCCAAGTAAATGCATTTTAATGTCTTAATTTAGCCTTTTTCTGTAAATGTTCATGATTGCCAAGGGATATTTTTACGTTGTTAGCTTCATTAACCAATGGACACAATGATAGATTTCAATTTTATGTACTGGTATCAAGCAGTATGAAATGGATGATTGAGTGTTATGTCTTCATCTTTCAATTATCTTTCGCAATCTTTCATCTTTCACAATATCTCTTTCATCTTTCATCTTTTCCCTCTGGGTGATGTAAATCAACTAAAGAATCACAAATATTCCCTCAGAGACCGGATAAGGAGAGATACTGACATGCAGTGCCTTCAGAAAGTATTCTTAGTCTTGTCTTTTACCACATTTGGTTGTGTTACAGCCTGAACTCAAAATGGATTAAATACAAATTAAACATCTCACCCATCTACACACAATACCCCATAATGACAAAGTGAAAACATATTTTTAGATTTTAAGCAACTCCAGTTAGGTTATTGTCCTGCTGAAAGGTGAATTCATCTCCCAGTGTCTGGTGGAAAGCAGACTGAACCAGGTTTTCCTCTAGGATTTTGACTGTGCTTAGCTCTATTCTGTTTATTTTTTTATCCTGAAAAAACTCCCCAGTCCTCAATGATTACAAGCATACCCATAACATGATGTAGCCACCACTATGCTTGAAAATATAGAGACTGGTACTCATTAATGCGTTGTATTGGATTTGCACCAAACATAAGCCTCAGTATTCAGAACAAAAAGTGTATTGCTTTGCCATATTATTTTGCAGTATTACTTTAGTGCCTTGTTGCAGAACAGGATGCATGTTTTGGAATATTTGTATTCTGTACAGGCTTCCTCCTTTTCACTCTGTCATTTAGGTTAGTATTATGGAGTAACTACAATGTTGTTGATCCATCCTCAGTTTTCTCCTATCACAGCCATTAAACTCTGTAACTGTTTTAAAGTCACCATTGGCCTTACCTTCCTCTATGGCAGGTATTCCCCAGGGGTACACGCAATGCCGTCTGGGGTATGCCAAATCAAAATGTGATTCACATTCATTTTTTTATTTTTTTATTCACATTTTCAAACAGTCCTTTTATATTGTCCAACGGGGCTATACATTTGGGTGAGTTTTTTCTCCTCGCCTGAGTAGCCTCGTTTCACTGCCAAATATAAAATTAAACCATCTAGTGTTCAGCGAAATAACAACACAATGTCAAATACAGGTAGCCTAGTCAAATAATGAACATCCGATCACATTAACCGTTACTCTCTCGCGGGAATTCCACTAACGGTCCGTATGTAGCCAAACGTAGCTGCTGCTCATGTTGGTGTCTGTACTGATGGCGCAAAAGCCATGACAGGGAGACATAGTGGAGTGGTAACGCACGTGCAAGCAGCTGCTCCCGACGCCACCTGGGTCCACTGCAGCATCCACCGAGAGGCTCTTGCTGCCAAGGGAATGCCTGACAGCTTGAAAGAGAGTTTGGACACTACAGTGAAAATGGTTAACTTTGTTAAAGCAAGGCCCCTGAACTTTTTGTGCATTTTCTGCACTATGCCAGGATATGGGCAGCGACCATGTAGCACTTTCAAAAACATACAGAGGTACGCTGGTTATGAAGGGGCAAAGTATTGACACATGCTTTTAAATTGAGAGACGAGCTTAGTTTTCTTTACTGACCATAATATTCACTTGTCTGACCGCTTGCATGATGATGAGTTTCTCACACGACTGGCCTATCTGGGTGATGTTTGATCTGAATCTAGGATTACAGGGACTCTCCTCAACTGTATTCAATATGCGGGACAAAATTGAGCCTATGATTAAGAAGTTGGAGCTCTTCTCTGTCTGCATTAACAAGGACAACACACAGGTCTTTCCATCATTGTCTGTGTTTTTTGTGTACAAATGAACTCAAGCTTACGGACAATGTCAAATGTGATAAAGCGAAGCACCTGAGTGAGTTGGGTGCGCAATTAGGCAGGTACTTTCCCAAAACGGATGACACAAACAACTGGATTCGTTATCCCTTTCATGCCCTGCCTCCAGTCCACTTACCGATGTCTGAACAAGAGAGCCTCATCGAAATTGCAACAAGCGGTTCTGTAAAAGTTGAATTTAATCAGAAGCCACTGCCAGATTTCTGTATTGGGCTGCACTCAGATTATCCTGCCTTGGCAAATCGGCTGTTAAAACACTGATGCCCTTTGCAACCACGTCCCTATGTGAGAGTGGATTCTCGGCCCTCACTAGCATGAATACTAAATACAGGCAGAGACTGTGTGTGGAAGATGATTTAAGACAGACTCTCTCCAATACAACCCAACATTGCAAAGTTATGTGCATCCTTTCAAGCACACCCTTCTCATTAACCTGTGGTGAGTCATTCACAATTTTCAATTAACAAATAAGGTTTTATATGTAAAATGGTTAAATAAAGAGCAAAATTATTGATTATTATCATTTGTGCCCTGGTCCTATAAGACCTCTTTGTCACTTCCTACGAGCCAGGTTGTGACAAAAAACTCACACTCATTCTTATGTTTTAATAAATGTATTGTATAGTGTGTGTGTGTGTGGCAGGCTTACAATGATGGCAAAAAACAACATATGAGAGTGCGCTGACCCTGATGCTAGAGGGGGTTGAATGTTTGAAGGGGTACGGGACTGTAAAAAGTTTGGGAACCACTGCTGTAGACGGTCAGAGAGATGAGAGGAGATGACAAACAAAAAGGGGTTGAATATATATATATATATATATATATATATATATATATATATATATATATATATATATATATATATATATTTTATAAATGTATAAACATTTCAAAAAACATAATTCCACTTTGACATATCGGGGTATTGTGTGTAGGCCAGTGACACACAATCTCAATTTAATCCACTATAAATTCATGCTGTAACACAACAAAATGTGTAAAAAATCCAAGAGCTATGAATACTTTCTGAAGGCACTGTATACACCTTTCAAACCAAGACGGTTTTTTTCATCAACTTTAGCATCCCGCCAACTTTTGACAACTTTTCTTTATACTGTATTTGAAAGGTATTGCTGGCGACAAAGCTTATACTTTTATTTCCACCAACCAACCTAATCATGACTGCAGTAAAGTTGTGCCTACGGCTTAGTCTGAAATGTTGCCGTAATGCTGAGGCGGCATTGGCACTTACTACCCTCTTAAAAGCTGTTGTTGATTGCTAGGCAGCACTCCTTACTACCATCCTCCTGGCAGTTGTAAACTTTGAGAGAAATATCACTTCACCAAGTCTCTTCACATAGCTCACCATATTAACTGTTTTCTACACCACAACTGTATGGATCCATAATGAATTACTGTGGGAATAAATGTCACTGACTGATGAAAAATACTGGAATAAAATAGGCTAATGCCATTGAAGTCGTCACATTGTTGTTTTCTGAAACTCCCAAAGTATCCAAATTGATTTTAATACATTTGATTGAAGCAATAGCCTACCCTTGTGTGGTCAATTACTTTCAGCATCCTTTCGTGCTGCTTTTAGACAAGAGTGGGGTCTTGATAAATCAATCAATGTCAGATTTTTATTTTCACAGACTCTCTGTTTGGATATTAGTTAGGCTACAATTAGGTTGTGGAAATGTTAGCTACAGTAAATTGTATATTTGGTTAATTCTCTAGCTGGCAGAATAAGTGGAGGGGGTATAGCTCATCTACCACTGATGAGAAACATTTAGCATGCTATAATGTAGCCTAAATAGGCAACTCCAAAAGCCCTCAGAGGTTGTGAAATATGAACACGAGACTCAAATGCTTTTGAAAATATAGATTGCTATTATTTTCTCAGCCAGGTCACCAGTGAAACAAGTCAGTATTCCACGTCCATCCATGTCTGTGGACCTCGGGGGATAACGTGGAAACTAACGCCTAAGGGCAACAGTGAGCACTGTTACCTTCAAGTAGGTTTAAGCATCTGCCTCTGATTCCAAAGGTTGCAAGGTTGTATCCAGCGTTAGAAAGATGTTTTAGATTATTTTGTTTTAATGTTTGGTACGACTTCGAAATGTGACGTTTGAGAAACGTGGATGAACGTCTAATTCTGACTTGAGACTGTGAAAACTAGTTTCTGGTAGATGTTCTATTGGTATCATGATGAAGATACTCTCAATGTATGACCCTTTACACCTGCTCCCTAACAAAGCAGAGTGAGGGTATGACCCTTTACACCTGCTCCCTAACAAAGCAGAGTGAGGGTATGACCCTTTACACCTGCTCCCTAACAAAGCAGAGTGAGGGTATGACCCTCTACACCTGCTCCCTAACAAAGCAGAGTGAGGGTATGACCCTCTACACCTGCTCCCTAACAACGCAGAGTGAGGGTATGACCCTTTACACCTGCTCCCTAACAACGCAGAGTGAGGGTATGACCCTCTACACCTGCTCCCTAACAAAGCAGAGTGAGGGTATGACCCTCTACACCTGCTCCCTAACAAAGCAGAGTGAGGGTATGACCCTCTACACCTGCTCCCTAACAAAGCAGAGTGAGGGTATGACCCTTTACACCTGCTCCCTAACAAAGCAGAGTGAGGGTATGACCCTTTACACCTGCTCCCTAACAAAGCAGAGTGAGGGTATGACCCTTTACACCTGCTCCCTAACAAAGCAGAGTGAGGGTATGACCCTTTACACCTGCTCCCTAACAAAGCAGAGTGAGGGTATGACCCTCTACACCTGCTCCCTAACAAAGCAGAGTGAGGGTATGAAAGAGATGAAACATGGATAAAAATATATATAATTGGCTTGCCTTGGGCTCTGTTTTTAAAATATAGCTATTTATATATATATATATATATATGTGTATGTATGTATGTATGTATGTATGACAGTGGTTCCACACTTTGCCATGACGCACGTTGAGAAAAATATTATTTGTATTTGATGTTATATTTCATTATGTTCTTAGCCTACTATAAAATGTGTGTTGACTCAGATCAGATTAGCCTAACAGTGTGTCTTGTCAAAACAACTATTGATTTAATATGCACGGCACAGCCATCTAGGCTGCACTGCACAGACCAGTAAACTCAAAAATATGCCATTCTATTCTTTTGAAAATACATTTTATTAGTCTTAAAATGTTTTATATGACCTGCCTAAAACAAATTAATAATGGTTATTCTCAGTGTTGGTGTATATTGAATGGATTTACTAAAAACAGACGTCCACCCACATCTGCCCAAGTCTACTCCCACTCCTACGCTTGCCGACATGTGCACGGGAGATATGAAAGGCTTATCCCAGCAAAAATGTGGTAAAATTGGATGAATTGGGCTCTAAAAAACAATGGCATATATATATATATTTTACAGGCAACATACCGTAAAATCTGCCTGTAAAAAGGTAAAGAACATTATAAATAAGCTCAGGGGATTTTCCTTTATATTGTATAACCTGACGTAGAATAACTCTGGGCACTAGTTAAAGGCAATACAGTTAAAGTTAACAGTTAAAATCTAACTTGGGCCCAGTCTGGAAACATTCCTGGCTCTTACTTTTGAGACCCAGACAGATTATATTTTATTTACAACTTCTGTGTTTTCCCTAACAAACCCACACGACTATGCCTTTCCAACTCTGAGTGAGGAGACTGCCGGCTGTCTGTCTGTCACCTGGGGAGCAATTAACATTTTTCAGATGTGAGACTTGGTTCCCTTTCAGTCCATCACTCGGTATTAACAACCAATCACATACACCTGAAGAAAACCAAAAAACACCAACGGGCCAATGAATGCAGAGCCGTGCCTTCCTGGTAATAACACTGGGGCTCACATTCATTTCCTAATTTTTTTTTGCTCTTCAACTCACCTGAAGGAGAACGTCTCATACACTTTACAAGCACGCAAAGACTACGAGATTCGGCTCTGACTTAGGTGTCTGTTAGTGGTGAGAGAATACTTGTCCCCTTAATGTTGTGAGTTTTGGGTCTTGGTATTGCTTTTTGTGCTTGCTAAACGTCTACCACTTCTTCTCTGTTTGTGTAGCCAGTGCTTCCTCACTTGAGTAAGATAGCCAGTGGTAAGAGTAAGTTCAAAAGGCTATCCATATGGATTTTAACCTCCGACCGTGCCCCAGGGCTTGTGGTTTCACAGTGAAAGTTAAAGATACTCACAAGTGTTGTCCTGTTTGCCTGGGGTGGAAACAGGCTAAGGCTGCCTTGGCTCGGGCCAGTTCTTGTGACCGGTGTCACCGGCTGAATTAAGACTTTGTTGTACGTTGAACTCTCTTTGAAAAAAATGAACTGTATGCGGCGGCCTTAGGGAAAGAAAGGCTGTTTTGTTCCGGAGGACCAGTGTCATCTCTAGTTGACTTTGTCACACATAGCCTACCGAAGCAAGGGGAATGTGTATTGGGCGAGTCAATTTCACCGAAGGGGTGTTTGGCTCAGCTTTGGAATCCATGCAGTCCCTTCCGAAGATAAGCAAAAAACAGGAAGTAGCAGTACTTTCTTGCTGTGTTCACATCCTTTTGGGAACTCATGCAACATGACCTTCCTGCTGGGAAATTGCACTTGAACGCCCCACAAACTCTTGATTATGACTAGGAGACTTATGATATCTGGAACCCAGATAGGGCTTTGATGTTATGCACCACTGAGAAGGACGAACAGCTCCTTTTTTGGGCTGTCAACAGTGACATTTTGGTCAATTGGTGGACGCTCTTACATTTTAGTCATTTAGCCGACACTCTTATCCAGAGTGACTTACAGTAGTGAAGGCATACATTTCAATTCATTTCATACATTTTTTTTTCTTCCCTGTACAGGCCCCCCATGGGAATTGAACCCACAATCCTGGCATTGCAAACACCATGCTCTACCAACTGAGCCACAGGGAGACTATGGCCTATGGCAGGGTTTCCCAAACTCGGTCTTTGGGACCCTAAGAGGTGTACATTTAAGTTTTTGCCCTAGCAAATCTGTGTAGTGTTAAGGCAAAACCCCAAAACATGCCCACCTTAGGACCGAGTTTAAGAAATTTGACTCATGGTGTCTAAGGGTAGCAGCTTCAGCAGCTAATACATTTGGTGCGTCCCAGCAATTGGTTCATGTCCATCTTTTTGAGGATGTGTATCTTCAAGCATCTATACTTTTTTCTTATTTTAACTAGGCAAGTCTGTTAAGAACAAATTCTTATGTTCAACAGCAGCCTAGGAACAGTGGGTTAACTGCCTTGTTCAGGGAAAGAACAACAGATTTTTACCTTGTCAGCTCAGGGATTCAATCTTGCAACCTTTCAGTTACTAGTCCAACGCTTTAACCACTAGGCTACCTGCCACCCCACATCCTCACCACAAAATATTTCTGAGGTTTCACTTCAAGGACACCCTCTATGAGGGGATTTGTATACATATAAGTGGTGTTTGAGGGTTTGTGGCAGGTTGAAGGACTTCCTCCTTTTCATAGCTCTTTGGTGGGACATTTTGATGTTCTTGCAAGAGTTTTTTTTTATTTAATAAGAACATTTATTTTTCCACAGGTTTGTTTATATGGCAGCCATTTTGGCATGTCACACTTGGATTGACGGCTCTACCCCGGGGTCTCATCCTCTGGTAGTGCGGTTCCTGAAAGGAGCGTGTCGCCTCAGACCAGTGTCTAAACCAATGGCACCGACCTGTGACCTGGCCTTGGTCCTGGACACTCTGTGTCAGCCTCCGTTTGAACCATTGGACTCTTAGGTCCTGATGGTTCTTTCCATTTAAGACCGCCCTGCTCATGGACTTGGCATTAGCCAAGTGCGGTTGGGATCTCCACATGCTGTCAATACACACTTCCTGTTTGGAGTTTGTGCCTGGCGACTACAAAGTGAAGTTACATCCTAATACAGCTTGACCCCAAGGTTATATCTATATTTGACCGGTCTTTGGTTTTCCAGCTCTCTCTTTCTTACCTCCTCCGTTTGCTTCTAGTAAACAACAGAGGTTGCATGGCCTACGCATGTACAGTGCATTCGGAAAGTATTCAGACCCCTTCCCTTTTTCAACATTATGTTATGTTATAGCCTTATTCTAAAATGATTTCAATTATATATTTTTCTCATCAATCTACACACAATACCCCACAATGACATAAGATTGTTGGCGCATTTATAACAGACATAAGGCTGCTATGAGACTCGAAATTTAGCTCAGCTGCATCTAGTTTCCATTGATCATCCTTGAGATGTTTCTATAACTTGATTGGAGTCCACCTGTGGTAAATAAAATTCATTAGACATGATTTGGAAAGGCACACACCTGTCTATATAAGGTCCCACAGTTGACAGTGCATGTCAGAGCAAAAACCAAGCCATGAGGTCAAAGGAATTGTCCTTAGAGCTCTGACACAGGATTGTGTCGAGGTACAGATCTGGGGAAGGTTACCAACACATTTCTGCAGAATTGAAGGTCCCCAAAAACACAGTGGCCCCCATCATTCTTAAATGGAAGAAGTTTGGAACCACCAAGACTCTTCCTAGAGCTGGCCCTCTGGCCAGACTGAGCAATCGTGGAAGAAGGGCCTTGGTCAGGGAGGTGAACAAGCTTGTAGCATCATACCCAAGAAGAATCGAGGCTGTAATTGCTGCCAAAGGTGTTTCAACAAAATACTGAGTAAAGGGTCTGAATAGTTATGTAAATGTGATATTTCAAGCTTTAATTTTTTATACATTTACAAAACCAGTTTTTGCTTTGTCATTATGGGGTATTGTGTGTAGATGGATGAGGGGAAACATTTTTTTTAATCAATTTCAGAATAAGGCTGTTACGTAACAAAATATGTGAAAAGTCAAGGGGTCTGAATACTTTCTGAATGCACTGTATATAGATACTGTAGGAACGAGGACATCTGCGTTTGTGACCAGCTTTTTGTCTGTTTTGCTAATCCAGCTCGGAGTAGGGCGCTTTCTAAGCAGTGTCTTTCTCATTGGATTGTGGAGGCCATCACCAAGGTGTGACAGCAAAGGACAAGTGTTGCCTAGCACTGTGCGTGTCCATTCCATTAGGGGTGTGGCGGCTTCTTGGGTGTTGTTCAGGGGGCATGACGATTGGTGATATCTGTGCTGCAGCGAGTTGGTTGCCTACATACTTTTTTTGTGAAGTTTTTATCGCTTGGATGTAACTGCACTGTGTGGCTCATAGTGTTCTTAGGGCTGGTTCCTGGAGTGGGTGTTAAGGATCACGCAGGCTGCACATTTATCCGGGTAACCACCGTTTCCTTCTGAGTTTGAGCCTTGGGCTGCCTTGATCTATGGCAGTGTGCAGAGTGTGCATTTCTGAATGGTTACCACAGTTTCCCTGTGGGTTTAAGACTTGTGCTGCTGTGACAGCTTGCAAGCACAGTTTCCAGGTTACTGCAGGTTTCTTTGTGAGTTTGCGCCTCGGGCTGCCTTTTTTTTTCATTGACTCTGGTTGATGCTATGCAGCACGCGTGTCCGCTTTACCAAGTCACGACAGGTGTTCTGTTGTTTTGGACTTGCGGTTCCTTGTATATGACATTTCAGGCTCGCAAGGTAAATATTGTTCTTGGGACAGTGGGGCCTACAGACTTGGGCTGTAGTGGCAGCGTGTCAATGTGCATAGCCAAGTTGCAGCAGGTTCGGGTTCCCTATATTGGGCTCTGACAGTTCAATCTTCTCAGGTAAGTATTAGTGAAAAAGGAGCCTTCTATAACCCCCTTTTTGGAGCCGGTGGAAACAGTGTGTTCTTGGGTTGCCGTGGGCATAGTTGGTACCGTAGTTTGGTACCCTCTGAGCTAGCTTGTGGGCGTGATTGTATCTCCCCATAGTATGTTATACAGAGTGATTGACTGAAAAGGAACGTACAGTTATGAATACAACTACTGTTCCCTGGAGGAGAGAAGGAGGTATAACATATTTCGACCCTGCTCCGTCAGGGGGTTTGGGCTCGCTGAAGAGCAGTACTGAATTGAGGAAATGAATGCGAGCCCTGGTGTTATAGCCAGGAAGGCAGGGCGGGCTCTTTTTTTTCACTGGCGCGCTGGGCAAGTGTTTAGTTTTTAGTTTTCTTCAGGTGAATATGACTAGCCATTGACTCCCATGGTATGTTATAACCTGTTCCCTCCAGTACAACTATACGTTCTGGGTGCAGAGATTGGTCGTGTTTTAATACATTCTAGTCTCGGTAGTAGTCATTTAATATAATTCTTTCTAGCCACGAGCAAAAGTCACCAAATCAATAATTTACATGGAACACCATATCATATAGAACAGAATACAGGGGAACTATGCTGCGATCTTTTTAAATCATTCAACACTTGTTTTAAGTGATGTCACCTCTAAAAGCTAGACCTGGGCATGAGGTCCCAAGTTTTACCATACATGAATATGATATCATTTTCACCGGGTGTGCATCACAAATTGCACCTTATTCCTTACATAGTACACTACTGTAGACCAGAGCCCAATGACACCCTATTCCCTACATAGTACACTACTTTAGACCAGAGCCCTATGGCACCCTATTCCCTACATAGTGCACTACTTTTGACCAGAGCCCTATGGCACCGTATTCCCTATATAGTGCACTACTTTTGACCAGAGCCATATGGCACCCTATGTAGTGAAAATAGGCCTCTGGTCAAAATGTGTGCACTATGTAGTGGATAGGGTTCCATTTGTGATGCGTTTTAGGGGTTTAGCCACTTAGCCACAGGGTCTTTTTTAAAAACGATGAAATAAATGTTGAATAATGTCAACTCTGAGCTGGTAATCTCTTACAGTGGAGGTATATAGTAGTTTATCTAGTACCAGTTTCTATAGCGACGCTCTCTAGGCAACAACATTGTGCCGAACTGTTCCAAATGGTATTATGATTACATTGACTCTCGTCAAGTCTTGTAAATGCCACTGTCTGATATAAACACACGTACATGCTCCACACACACACACACGCACACACACACATAATCTATTTCTTTTTAAGGTGATTGACATGCTCCACATCTTCCAATCTGTCTCAGTTAGGAACATTGCTGTAGGACTGAATGAGAAACAGTGACTAGAGCAGTAATGAGACCAGGGATATCTGATCTGCAGTCAGTAATGAGACCAGGGATATCTGATCTGCAGTCAGTAATGGGACCGGGGATATCTGATCTGCAGTCAGTAATGGGAAAAGGGATATCTGATCTACAGTCAGTAATGGGACCAGGGTAATCTGATCTACGGTCAGTAATGGGACCAGGGTAATCTGATCTGCGGTCAGTAATGAGACCAGGGTAATCTGATCTGCAGTCAGTAATGGGAAAAGGGATATCTGATCTACAGTCAGTAATGAGACCAGGGTAATCTGATCTGCAGTCAGTAATGGGACCAGGGATATCTGATCTGCAGTCAGTAATGGGACCAGGGATATCTGATCTACAGTCAGTAATGGGACCAGGGATATCTGATCTGCAGTCAGTAATGGGACCAGGGATATCTGATCTACAGTCAGTAATGAGACCAGGGATATCTGATCTATGGTCAGTAATGAGACCAGGGATATCTGATCTACAGTCAGTAATGAGACCAGGGATATCTGATCTACGGTCAGTAATGAGACCAGGGATATCTGATATACAGTCAGTAACGGGACCAGGGATATCTGATCTACGGTCAGTAATGGGACCAGGGATATCTGATCTGCAGTCAGTAATGAGACCAGGGATATCTGATCTGCAGTCAGTAATGGGAAAAGGGATATCTGATCTACAGTCAGTAATTGGACCAGGGATATCTGATCTATGGTCAGTAATGAGACCAGGGATATCTGATCTACAGTCAGTAATGAGACCAGGGATATCTGATCTACAGTCAGTAATGGGACCAGGGATATCTGATCTGCAGTCAGTAATGGGACCAGGGATATCTGATCTGCAGTCAGTAATGAGACCAGGGATATCTGATCTGCAGTCAGTAATGGGAAAAGGGATATCTGATCTACAGTCAGTAATGGGACCAGGGATATCTGATCTGCAGTCAGTAATGGGAAAAGGGATATCTGACAACTTGCAGACTTGTTTACGCTGCTGTGCGTTTTTGTTGCCGATCTTACTTTGATACCTGACGGTTGTTTACTTTTTCATTACCGTATATTTTTACTTTTTCCCTCACTCAACTTTTTTCATTCAACTTTTTCACCCCGGAGGTTTTATCTGGACATGGTTCGTCAGGACTTCAAACAGCCGAAGCTAAGTAACATTAACATGATGCCTTCTAATTGCAGTCGTTGTACTTATAATATACAGGAGAACGATCGCCTTACGGCAAGGATAGCTGTGCTGCAAGCCCAGCTTCAGACGCGATCGTTAGGCAAGGGTCATTTCAGTGTAGGAAAGGATGAAACAGCGTCTGTGCCACCAGTAAGTACAGATAGTAACGTTAGTATAAACCCCCTCGCACGGTCCCCGCAGCCGGACATCTTTCTCATGGCTTCTGGAGGGAAACGCTGTAGGAATGCTCAACCGGTGTCGCTTATTCAGCCGACAGAAACTTTCAACCGGTTCTCCCCATTAAGCGAGTCGGAGTCGGAAGCCGAGACTTCTCTGGTCTCTACTCCTCCCGTTGTGGGGTCTGAGACGCCGACGGCTCCCACCATTAGCTCTGACAAATTGAAAACCCTAGTCATTGGCGACTCCATTACCCGCAGTATTAGACTTAAAACTAATCATCCAGCGATCATACACTGTTTACCAGGGGGCAGGGCTACCGACGTTAAGGCTAATCTAAAGACGGTGCTGGCTAAAGCTAAAACTGGCGAGTGTAGAGAGTATAGAGATATTGTTATCCACGTCGGCACCAACGATGTTAGGATGAAACAGTCAGAGGTCACCAAGCGCAACATAGCTTCAGCGTGTAAATCAGCTAGAAAGATGTGTCGGCATCGATTAATTGTCTCTGGCCCCCTCCCAGTTAGGGGGAGTGATGAGCTCTACAGCAGAGTCTCACAACTCAATCGCTGGTTGAAAACTGTTTTCTGCCCCTCCCAAAAGATAGAATTTGTAGATAATTGGCCCTCTTTCTGGGACTACCCACAAACAGGACCAAGCCTGGCCTGTTGAGGAGTGACGGACTCCATCCTAGCTGGAGGGGTGCTCTCATCTTATCTACGAACATAGACAGGGCTCTAACTCCTCTAGCTCCACAATGAAATAGGGTGCAGGCCAGGCAGCAGGCTGTTAGCCAGCCTGCCAGCTTAGTGGAGTCTGCCACTAGCACAGTCAACGTAGTCAGCTCAGCTTTCCCCATTGAGACCGTGTCTGTGCCTCGATCTAGGTTGGGCAAAATTAAAAATGGCGGTGTTCGCTTTAGCAATCTCACTAGTATAAAGACCTCCTCCATTCCTGCCATTATTGAAAGAGATTGTGATACCTCACATCTCAAAATTGGGTTACTTAATGTTAGATCCCTCACTTCCAAGGCAGTTATAGTCAATGAACTAATCACTGATAATAATCTTGATGTGATTGGCCTGACTGAAACATGGCTTAAGCCTGATGAATTTACTGTGTTAAATGAGGCCTCACCCCCTGGTTACATTAGTGACCATACCCCCCGTGCATCCGGCAAAGGCGGAGGTGTTGCTAACATTTACGATAGCAAATTTCAATTTACAAAAAAAAAAACAACAATGACGTTTTCGTCTTTTGAGCTTCTAGTCATGAAATCTATGCAGCCTACTCACTCACTTTTTATAGCTACTGTTTATAGGCCTCCTGGGCCATATGCAGTGTTCCTCACTGAGTTCCCTGAATTCCTATCGGATCTTGTAGTCATAGCAGATAATATTCAAATTTTTGGTGACTTTAACATTCACATGGAAAAGTCCACAGACCCACTCCAAAAGGCTTTCGGAGCCATCATCGACTCAGTGGGTTTTGTCCAACATGTCTCTGGACCTACTCACTGCCACAGTCATACTCTGGACCTAGTTTTGTCCCATGGAATAAATGTTGTGGATCTAAATGTTTTTCCTCATAATCCTGGACTATCGGACCACCATTTTATTACGTTTGCAATTGCAACAAATAATCTGCTCAGACCCCAACCAAGGAGCATTAAAAGTCATGCTATAAATTCTCAGACAACCCAAAGATTCCTTGATGCCCTTCCAGACTGCCTCTGCCTACCCAAGGACGTCAGAGGACAAAAATCAGTTAACCACCTAACCGAGGAACTCAATTTAACCTTGCGCAATACCCTAGATGCAGTTGCACCCCTAAAAACTAAAAACATCTGTCATAAGAAACTAGCTCCCTGGTATACAGAAAATACACGAGCTCTGAAGCAAGCTTCCAGAAAATTGGAACGGAAATGGCGCCACACCAAACTGGAAGTCTTCCGACTAGCTTGGAAAGACAGTACCGTGCAGTATCGAAGAGCCCTTACTGCTGCTCGATCATCCTATTTTTCCAACTTAATTGAGGAAAATAAGAACAATCCAAAATTTCTTTTTGATACTGTCGCAAAGCTAACTAAAAAGCAGCCTTCGCAAATGGAGGATGGCTTTCATTTCAGCAGTAATAAATTTATGAACTTCTTTGAGGAAAAGATCATGATCATTAGAAAGCAAATTACAGACTCCTCTTTAAATCTGGGTATTCCTCCAAAGCTCCATTGTCCTGAGTCTGCACAACTCTGCCAGGACCTAGGATCAAGGGAGATACTAAAGTGTTTTAGTACTATATCTCTTGACGCAATGATGAAAATAATCATGGCCTCCAAACCCTCAAGCTGCATACTGGACCCTATTCCAACTAAACTACTGAAAGAGCTGCTTCCTGTGCTTGGCCCTCCTATGTTGAACATAATAAACGGCTCTCTATCCACCGGATGTGTACCAAGCTCACTAAAAGTGGCAGTAATAAAGCGTCTCTTGAAAAAGCCGAATCTTGATCCAGAAATTATAAAAAACTATCGGCCTATATCGAATCTTCCATTCCTCTCAAAAATTTTAGAAAAAGCTGTTGCACAGCAACTCACTGCCTTCCTGAAGACAAACAATGTATACGAAACGCTTCAGTCTGGTTTTAGACCCCATCATAGCACTGAGACTGCACATGTGAAGGTGGTAAATGACCTTTTAATGACGTCAGACCGAGGCTCTGCATCTGTCCTCTTGCTCCTAGATCTTAGTGCCGCTTTTGATACCATCGATCACCACATTCTTTTGGAGAGATTGGAAACCCAAATTGGTCTACATGGACAAGTTCTCGCCTGGTTTAGATCTTATCTGTCGGAAAGATATCAGTTTGTCTCTGTGAATGGTTTGTCCTCTGACAAATCAATTGTAAATTTCAGTGTTCCTCAAGGTTCCGTTTTAGGACCACTATTGTTTTCACTATATATTTTACCTCTTGGGGATGTCATTCGAAAACATAATGTTAAATTTCACTGCTATGCGGACGACACACAGCTGTACATTTCAATGAAACATGGTGAAGCCCCAAAATTGCCCTCGCTAGAAGCCTGTGTTTCAGACATAAAGAAGTGGATGGCTGCAAACGTTCTACTTTTAAACTCGGACAAAACAGAGATGCTTGTTCTAGGTCCAAAGAAACAAAGAGATCTTCTGTTGAATCTGACAATTAATCTGGATGGTTGTACAGTCGTCTCAAATAAAACTGTGAAGGACCTCGGCGTTACTCTGGACCCTGATCTCTCTTTTGAAGAACATATCAAGACTGTTTCAAGGACAGCTTTTTTCCATCTACGTAACATTGCAAAAATCAGAAATTTTCTGTCCAAAAATGACGCAGAAAAATTAATCCGTGCTTTTGTTACTTCTAGGCTGGACTACTGCAATGCTCTACTTTCCGGCTACCCGGATAAAGCACTAAATAAACTTCAGTTAGTGCTAAATACGGCTGCTAGAATCCTGACTAGAACCAAAAAAATTGATCATATTACTCCAGTGCTAGCCTCTCTACACTGGCTTCAAGTTAAGGCAAGGGCTGATTTCAAGGTTTTACTGCTAACCTACAAAGCATTACATGGGCTTGCTCCTACCTATCTTTCCGATTTGGTCCTGCCGTACATACCTACACGTACGCTACGGTCACAAGACGCAGGCCTCCTAATTGTCCCTAGAATTTCGAAGCAAACGGCTGGAGGTAGGGCTTTCTCCTATAGAGCTCCATTTTTATGGAATGGTCTGCCTACCAATGTGAGAGACGCAGACTCAGTCTCAACCTTTAAGTCTTTACTGAAGACTTATCTCTTCAGTAGGTCCTATGATTAAGTATAGTCTGGCCCAGGAGTGTGAAGGTGAACGGAAAGGCTGGAGCAACGAACCGCCCTTGCTGTCTCTGCCTTGCCGGTTCCCCTCTTTCCACTGGGATTCTCTGCCTCTAACCCTTTTACAGGGGCTGAGTCACTGGCCTACTGGTGTTCTTCCATGCCGTCCATGGGAGGGGTGCGTCACTTGAGTGGGTTGAGTCACTGACGTGGTCTTCCTGTCTGGGTTGGCGCCCCCCCCTTGGGTTGTGCCATGGCGGAGATCGTTGTGGGCTATACTCGGCCTTGTCTTAGGACGGTAAGTTGGTGGTTGGAGACATCCCTCTAGTGGTGTGGGGGCTGTGCTTTGGCAAAGTGGGTGGGGTTATATCCTGCCTGTTTGGCCCTGTCCGGGGGTATCATCGGATGGGGCCACAGTGTCTTCTGATCCCTCCTGTCTCAGCCTCCAGTATTTATGCTGCAGTAGTTTATGTGTCGGGGGGCTAGGGTCAGTCTGTTACATATGGAGTATTTCTCTTGTCTTATCCGGTGTCCTGTGTGTATTTAAATATGCTCTCTCTAATTCTCTCTTTCTCTCTTTCTGTCTTTCTCTCGGAGGACCTGAGCCCTAGGACCATGCCTCAGGACTACCTGGTATGATGACTCCTTGCTGTCCCCAGTCCACCTGGCCGTGCTGCTGCTCCAGTTTCAACTGTTCTGCCTGCGGCTATGGAACCCTGACCTGTTCACCGGACGTGCTTGTTGCACCCTCGACAACTACTATGATTATTATTATTTGACCATGCTGGTCATTTATGAACATTTTAACATTTTAACATTTTGACCATGTTCTGTTATAATATCCACCCTGCACAGCCAGAAGAGGACTGGCCACCCCTCATAGCCTAGTTCCTCTCTAGGTTTCTTCCTAGGTTTTTGGCCTTTCTAGGGAGTTTTTCCTAGGGAGTTTTTCCTAGCCACCGTGCTTCTTTCACATGCTTTGCTTGCTGTTTGGGGTTTTAGGCTGGGTTTCTGTACAGCACTTTGAGAATATCAGCTGATGTACGAAGGGCTATATAAAAATAAATTTGATTTGATTTGATATCTGATCTACAGTCAGTAATGGGACCAGGGATATCTGATCTGCAGTCAGTAATGGGACCAGGGATATCTGATCTGCAGTCAGTAATGGGACCAGGGATATCTGATCTGCAGTCAGTAATGGGAAAAGGGATATCTGATCTACAGTCAGTAATGGGACCAGGGTAATCTGATCTACGGTCAGTAACGGGACCAGGGATATCTGATCTGCAGTCAGTAACGAGACCAGGGATATCTGATCTACGGTCAGTAACGAGACCAGGGATATCTGATCTACGGTCAGTAATGGGACCAGGGATATCTGATCTGCGGTCAGTAATGGGACCAGGGATATCTGATCTACGGTCAGTAACGGGACCAGGGATATCTGATCTACGGTCAGTAATGGGACCAGGGTAATCTGATCTGCAGTCAGTAATGAGACCAGGGTAATCTGATCTACGGTCAGTAATGGGACCAGGGATATCTGATCTGCAGTCAGTAATGGGACCAGGGTAATCTGATCTACGGTCAGTAATGGGACCAGGGATATCTGATCTGCAGTCAGTAATGGGACCAGGGATATCTGATCTGCAGTCAGTAATGGGAAAAGGGATATCTGATCTACAGTCAGTAATGGGACCAGGGTAATCTGATCTACGGTCAGTAACGGGACCAGGGATATCTGATCTGCAGTCAGTAACGAGACCAGGGATATCTGATCTACGGTCAGTAACGAGACCAGGGATATCTGATCTACGCTCAGTAATGGGACCAGGGATATCTGATCTGCGGTCAGTAATGGGACCAGGGATATCTGATCTACGGTCAGTAATGGGACCAGGGTAATCTGATCTGCAGTCAGTAATGAGACCAGGGTAATCTGATCTACGGTCAGTAATGGGACCAGGGATATCTGATCTGCAGTCAGTAATGGGACCAGGGTAATCTGATCTACGGTCAGTAATGGGACCAGGGTAATCTGATCTGCGGTCAGTAATGGGACCAGGGATATCTGATCTGCGGTCAGTAATGGGACCAGGGATATCTGATCTGCGGTCAGTAATGAGACCAGGGTAATCTGATCTGCGGTCAGTAATGGGACCAGGGATATCTGATCTACGGTCAGTAATGGGACCAGGGATATCTGATCTACGGTCAGTAATGGGACCAGGGTAATCTGATCTGCGGTCCATTACTTACACTACATATACAGACTGGCTGACATTTCCAACACTTTCAGGGACATGGCAGATCAATATTTACTAATTATCTACAATACTTAGTTCCTTGAGGGGTCAGATGTAACGGGATATTTGAAAGCGTTGGTATCACACGAAGAACAACAAATTAACAACAAGTTTAACAACTAGTAAACATCAATGTTTGTAAATTACCCAATTTGAGCAACCTGGTCTCAGAGCATTTCATATTATTCTGTACGTAAATTCAAGATACTCCATTTAATATGATATGTTCTGTTTCGTATGGTATGTGTCAATTTGTGGATGTCCATCACCCATTTTGTATGATATGTTAGGAATTACAATTCATATTATATGTTATGAATTTGCAAAACATATTATATGTTACCAGGTCTAGCTAGGTGGCTAATGTTAGTTAGCTGGCTAACATTGTCTAGGCCAGGGGTTAGGGTTAAGTTTAGGAGTCAGGTTAGGGTTAGCTAAAATGGTTAAGGTTAGGGTTAAGTTTAGGGGAAGGGTTAGCTTACATGCTAAGTAGTTGCAAAGGTGCTAATTAGCTAAAATGCTAAAGTTGTCCTTGATTAGAATTTGCAACCAATGGGTTGCTAGATGTTCGCGTTATACGTCAACTCATCCACCCTGATCAACCACCCTACTTTAGTTTTTGCCTTAAAAAAGTAATCATCTGTCTTATGTAACCATACCAAACATAACATATCATAACATATCATACTACTTTACAATTAGTAAGGTACATGTCATGTCCTGACCAGTAAAGGGGTTATTTGTTATTGTAGTTTGGTCAGGACGTGGCAAGGGGGTGTTTGTTTAGAGGGTTTCGGGGTTTGTTGGGCTATGTGTTATGTAGAGGGGTGTTTGTTTAGAGTGTTCCGGGGTTTTTGGGTTATGTTCTAGGTTAGTGTATTTCTATGTTAGATCTAGGTTGTTTAGTTCTATGTTTAGTTTATTGGGATTGGCCTTCAATTGGAGGCAGCTTTTTCCTCATTGCCTCTGATTGAAGGTCCTATGTATAGGGGTGTGTTTGTAATGGGAATTGTGGGTAGTTGTCTCCTGTTTAGTGTCTATGCACCTGATAGGACTGTTAGTGTCGTTTGTTGTCTAGTATACATGTTTCTTTTGTTTTTCTTTTCTTTTAAATTTAATAAAGAAGATGTGTGTACACGTTCCCGCTGCACCTTGGTCCACTCCTTACGACATTCATGACAGTACGTCTGGTATAGACTGCTGTGGAATCAGAATACACTGTCAGATGGGGGTTAATCTTACGATTCCAATATACTTTCCCTTTTTCATTTACTGTATATTGACCATCACAATATGCCACGGTCCAGTAGAGCCGAAGATAAATACAGCAAGCGTTACCGGAGCGCCAAGATAAAGGACCAAAAGGCTCCTTAACAGCTTCTACCCCCAAACCATAAGAGTGTTGAACAATTATTCAAATGGCCACCGGGACTATTTACATTGACACCCCCCCCCCTCCATTTGTTTTGTACACTGCTGCTACTCGCTGTTTATTATCTATTCATAGTCACTTCACCCCTACCTACATGTACAAATTACCTCAACTAACCTGTACCCCTGCACACTGACTCGGTACCGGTACCCCCTGTATATAGCCTCGTTATTGTTATTTTAATGTGTTATTTTTTTTAATATTTTTTTTTACTTTCGTTTATTTGGTAAATATTTTCTTGACTCTTCTTGAACGGCACTGTTGGTTAAGGGCTAGTAAGTAAGCATTTCATGGTCTACACTGTGACTAATAAAGTTTGATTTGATAGGAAGAGAGGCAAGGAGGAGAGGCAAAGAGGAGAGGAGAAGAGGAGAAGAGAGGAAAGGAGGAGAGGCAAAGAGGAGAGGAGAGGAAAGGAGGAGAGGCAAAGAGGAGAGGAGAGGCAAAGAGGAGAGGCGAAGAGGAGAGGAGAGGAGAGGAGGAGAGGAAAGGAGGAGAGGCAAAGAGGAGAGGAGAGGCAAAGAGGAGAGGAGGAGAGGCGAAGAGGAGAGGCGAAGAGGAGAGGCGAAGAAGAGAGGAGAGGAGGAGAGGAAAGGAGGAGAGGAGAGGAGGAGTCTTCATCTGCTGTCATTGTGCCTCCAGCGTACAGTCTCTTATCGCTCTCAGCCAGACCCCCACCTCTCTCTCTCTCTCTCTCTCTCTCTCTCTCTCTCTCTCTCTCTCCTGCCTTTACACTAACGTTAGCCACAGCTTAGATTGTGCCAACAAACACAATTACATGTAAATCATCTTTCTGCTCTTACCATATGTTAATGCAATAGGCTTCATGCTTTTATGTTCCGACATTTATATTTCAGTAATTTGGCATAAACTGTTATCTACAGCGAATTACACTCAGTGCATCTAACTAAGGTAAGACCACATATATAACAAGTAAAAAGCAGTTACCACAGATACCATTGGTGGTAAGAAAAGATGAGTGTGTGTGTGAGTGTGTGTGTGTGTGTGTGTCTGTGTGTGTCTCTCTGTGTGTGTGTGTGTGTGTGTGTGTGTGTGTGTGTGTGTGTGTGTGTGTGTGTGTGTGTGTGTGTGTGTGTGTGTGTGTGTGTGTGTGTGTTAGAAGATAAGAGGTAAGGTATTATAAGGAAAGAACGGGGAAGAAGTAGGTACTTACTCCGCCTGTACAACGAATATCGGCTCTTCAGGTCTCAGGCAAAGTTATGTGGTTTTATCAAACCACCTTCCGGACCGATTGGAACTATTCTCATACATGAGATTCAGGTTCATTTTTAGAAGATAAATACATTAACCCCTTGAATTCCTCCTGCTTATTGTTGCATAGAAATAAAAATAGATTTTTGTTTTGTGTTTTCTTTTACCAGTGGGTCTCTATTGTGACTTTAGATCTGGGGTTCTTGTGGTAGGAGGCCTTAGATGTCCTCACGAGTCATTCATCTGTTGTGAACCATGGTGGGTGTAGACTAGTTACTGTAGGGGTGAATGTGGAACCATGGTGGGTGTAGACTAGTTACTGTAGGGGTGAATGTGGAACCATGGTGGGTGTAGACTAGTTACTGTAGGGGTGAATGTGGAACCATGGTGGGTGTAGACTAGTTACTGTAGGGGTGAATGTGGAACCATGGTGGGTGTAGACTAGTTACTGTAGGGGTGAATGTGGAACCATGGTGGGTGTAGACTAGTTACTGTAGGGGTGAATGTGGAACCATGGTGGGTGTAGACTAGTTACTGTAGGGGTGAATGTGGAACCATGGTGGGTGTACTCCTACCAAGACCCGTGCCATTTCTCCCACTCACCACACCTTTGGAACTCCCTTGCTGACAATCTCAGGCGTTCTCAGACTGTTTGGGCTTTTTAAGCAGGCCTTAAGACCCCTCTCTATTGGCTGGCCCACACTTCCTCCCAGACTCCTCTCTATTGGCTGGCCCACACTTCCTCCTAGACTCGTTTTCTAGGGGTTCCATTCAATCAGATCAGCTTCAGCCGACATCCGCATAGCGGTTGTTTTGGCAGTGCCGGAGGTGGAGCTATATTACAGCTGTCAAATCCACAAGCGGCTACCGGCATTATACTTAAACCGGACATTGCCATTGGCTGCACGGAGTCACATAAAGAGAAATCTCATGCAGCCTTGTTTACAAGATCGAACTGGAATGTGAGATATAATCTACACCTCGAATAGACGATAGAAACCTTAATAATTTTATTTAATGATTTAAAATTTCAAAGTCATTATTTCAATATAGCCTACACTTTCTTGTTGTATGAAGCTACTGTTTAGTGTCTAAACCATGATGTATGAAAAAAATGACTTGTTTAAAAATTAAAAATAAAAACAGAAAAGTGGTGATTGCACATGTATTCACCCCCTTTGCTATGAAGCCCCTAAATAAGATCTGGTGCAACCAATTACCTTCAGAACTCACATAATTAGTTATATAAAAAACATCTGTGTGCAATATAAGCATCACATGATCTCAGTATATATACACCTGTTCTGAAAGGCCCCAGAGTCTGCAACACCACTAAGCAATGGGAACCACCAAGCAAGCGACACCATGAAGACCAAGGAGCTCTCCAAACAGGTCAGGGAAAAAGTTGTGGAGAAGTACAGATCAGGGTTGGGTTCTAAAAAAAATATCAGAAATTTTGAACATCACACAGAGCACCATTAAATCCATTATAAAACATTTGAAAGAATATGGCACCACAACAAACCTGCAAGAGAGGGCCGCCCACCAAAACTCATGGACCAGGCAAGGAGGGCATTAATCATAGAGGCAACAAAGAGACCAAAGATAACCCTGAAGGAGCTGCAAAGCTCAGTCCATAGGACCACTTTAAGCCATACACTCCACAGAGCTGGGCTTTACGGAAGAGTGGCCTGAAAAAAGTCATTGCTTAAAGAAAAAAATAAGCAAACACATTTGGTGTTCGCCAAAAGGCATATGGGAGACTCCCCAAACTTGTGGAAAAAGGTACTCTGGTCAGATGAGACTCAAATTGAGCTTTTTGGTTATCAAGGAAAACACTATGTCTGGCTTAAACCCAACACCTCTCATCACCCCGAGAAGACCATCCCCACAGTGAAGCATTGTGGTAGCAGCATCATGCTGTGGGGATGTTCTTCATCGGCAGGGACTGGGAAACTGGTCAGAATTCACGGAATGGTGTATGGCTTTAAATACAGGGAAATTCTTTAGGGAAACCTGTTTCAGTCTTCCAGAGATTTGAGACTGGTACGGAGGTTCACCTTCCAGCAGGACAATGACCCAAGCATACTGCTAAAGCAAACTTGAGTGGTTTAAGTGGAAACATTTAAATGTCTTGGAATGGCCTAGTCAAAGCCCAGACCTCAATCCAATTAAGAATATGTGGTATGACTTAAAGATTGCTGTACACCAGCAGAAGTCATCCAACTTGAAGGAGCTGGAGCACTTTTGCCCTGAAGAATAGGCAAAAATCCTAGTGGCTAGATGTGCCAAGCTTCTAGAGACATACCCCATGAGACTTGCAGCTGTAATTGCTGCAAAAGGTGGCTATACAAAGTATTGACTTAGGGTGGGTGAATAGTTATACACACTACATTTTTCTGTGTTTTGGGGGGGGTGAGTAGTTATGCACGCTCAGGTTTTCAATTTTTTTTTCTAGTTTCTTCATAATAAAAAATATTTTGCATCTTCAAAGTAGTAGGCATGTTGTGTAAATCAAATGATACAAACCCCCCCAGAAATCTATTTTAAATTCCTGGTTGTGAGGCAACAAAATAGGAAAAATGCCAAGGGGGGTGGAATACTTTCGCAAGCCACTATACAGCTGTGCCAAGCTTATAGCGTCATAACCAAGAAGAATCGAAGCAGTAATTGCTGACAACAAAGTACCAATTTAAAGGGTCTGAATAGTTATGTTAATGTAATATTTTTTTTATTTGTATAAATTTGTTAAACTCTCAGATTTTTTATTTTTTGCTTTGTAATTATGGGGTATTGTGTGTGGATTGATGAAGGAAAAAGCAATTTAATCAATTTTAGAATAAGGCTGTAACGTAACAAAATGTGGAAAATGTGAAGGGGCCTAAATACTTATGTAAATGTTATCTTTTTTTTCTAAAACATTTTAAACCTGTTTTTGCTTTGTCATTATGGGGTTTTGTGTGTAGATTGATAAGGGTGGAAAACAATATAATCCATTTTAGAATAAGGCTGTAACCTAACAAAATGTGGAAAAAGTCAATGGGTCTGAATACTTTCCTAAGGCACTGTATGTGTTCCCAACATCTAAATAGTGACGGCAGGGCTAGTTCAAACTGCAAGAGAATGGTTCTCCTCACAGGTGAGTGAAGCAGCACATGCTTGGTCAATAGCACTTTTTTTTATTTCTGGGAGCAGGATACAAGAGAGCTTAATAGATCATGTGATGTTTCATTTTTGAGAGACAATAATTAATAAATAAATCTTCACATATCTTGTGAGATAGAAAATTACCATCCTGACGGTCTGAGGCAGGGTGCTCTACAATCATCCTACTCCACCTATTGCCAGGGATAATGTGGCATTTCTTACTTGTCAGTATGACAGAAATGAGTGGGTACTACCTTGATGACTGTAGTAGATTTACACTACCTGTCCTATAGATTGTTGTAGTCTTAAATTATTACTTGGAAAAAACTGATAGCTAAAACGCTCCTTGTCCCGTAATGACATGCTAGTTAGTGAAACAGCTATCTGCTCATACTAGCTGGCAACATACCTACTTGTAACTAGCTAGCTAACTAGCAAGCTAGCTACATTACTAAGATTGCTGCGTTCTAAGTTGTGAGGCGTTTTACAGCTTGCATTTATTGTATCATGTTTCTATAACTAAATCGTTAAGATTACAAATCAAGAAATACTGCTACCTGAAAGCGGTTTGTCAGACAGAGATCTCTCTCCAGCTGTCACCAGCTGTCTACTACGGTACCTTAGATACGGATAACATGAATGGCAGACGTGATCAGCAGAGACAGTACCATGGATAGTACACAAGCTTTGATTGGTGTACAGCTTAGTACTCTGCGGTGTTTGCCTGTCCTACTAGTGAACATGAAAAGTAATTATTTTGAAAAAATGTGCAATAATTGACATTGCCAAAAAACAGAAATGAGTTCAGAAGAAAAAAATACTGTATACAGAATATGTAAAAAACATAGCTCCTACCTCGACAGATATCGATCATCTCGAAAACTAAAGCAGATCGCTTGCTACAGCCCACCACCTACAGTGTATGTATGTGTGTAGCTACTGTTGTGGTGTTTGTGAATCTCTGTGTTTGTACTATCCAATTTGTAAGTCACTCTGGATAAGAGCGTCTACTAAATGACGTAAATGTAAATGTAAAAATTAGTGCAGACAAGGGAGAGCTTCAACTGCGAGGCGCAGTTCATTACTTGGACTCTAGGGGTCTCCTTCCTGTCCCGGCGCTCATCATTGAACACACCACAGAGGAAAATCTAACGTGATTATAATAAAACCCTGTTGCTATGGATACTGAACAGGATTAATATTTTTGGCCTTGAGTTCTTCCTTTATTTCTCTCTAAAAAGAGGACAGAATGTTAAGTAGACCATGGTAAACTATTTTTCATCTGTTGTGAGCCTCCATTTCGTCTTGAGATGTGAGATGAAGGATATACATCAGGAGGAAGAGTGAGGAAGAGGAGCAAAACAACATGGAGGAGGAGGAGGAAGAGGAGGAGGAGGAATAAAAAATTGGAAGAGGAGGAGGAGGAAAAGAACATGGAGGAGGAGGAAGAGGAGGAGGAGGAAAATAACATGGAAGAGGAGGAGGAAGAGGAAGAAAGTAACATGGAAACGAAAGAGGAGGAGGAGGAAGAGGAGGAGGAATAAAACATTGGAAGAGGAGGAGGAGGAAGAGGAGGTAGAGGAGGAGGAATAAAACATTGGAAGAGGAGGAGGAGGAAGAGGAGGAAGAGGAGGAGGAATAAAACATTGGAAGAGGAGGAGGAGGAAGAGGAGGAAGAGGAGGAGGAATAAAACATTGGAAGAGGAGGAGGAAATTAACATGGAAGAGGATAAGGCGGAGGAGGAGGATGAAAATAACATAGAGGAAGACAAGAACATGGAAGAGGAAGAGGAGGAAAAAGAGGAGGAGGATAAGAACATGGAAGAGGAAGAGGAAAATAACATGGAAGAGGAAGAAGAGGAGGAGGAGGAGGAGGAGAAGGAGGAGGAGGATAAGAACATGGAAGAGGAAGAAGAGGAGGAGGAGGAGGAGAAGGAGGAGGAGGATAAGAACATGGAAGAGGAGGAGGAGGAGGAGGAGGAAAAAATAAACATGGAAGAGGAAAAGGAAGGGGAGGAAGAGGAGGAGGAGATCATGGAAGAGGAGGGTCAGTGGAATCTGTTGATGCAAGGAAGGAAGATAAGATTTTCGGAATTCCATATCGACTACTATTTCCTACTGCCAAACCTGTCCTGTAGATCTGAGAGGATAGGATAGGATAGGGGATTAAATAGGTGGAAGAGTACATTGTGGTGTAGGGAATGTTGAGTCAGGTATTGGGTCTGTGGACAACATTACAGTTCGTGCACACTTACTCAATATGCGTAGCCTGAAGTTATTTTCCTCTCAAACTTCTCTTAGAAAATAAAAAAGCATTTTGAACATTCTGTTTTTGTAGGTACCAAAGGGAAAAGACCATTTACAACTTTTTCACATTCCAAAACAAGAAGAAGTATGAAATTAAAGTTTTTTTTTATTTTATTTTTTTTGCTGCTTTTAGAAGATGAATGAACTTGATAAAAGACCAATTACTTGCATATGTTATTATTTCAAGGATAAAACACAGCCAAACCAAATGACTGTGGTCTAATTCTGTTAAATTCCATTCCAGACACCAGCACACTTGATATGATGCAAACAAAACAACACAGAATATGAAAACAACATTGGAGGATTAACATTGCTGAAGGTGTGAACGAACTATTCTCAAACAAACAACTCCTTTTGTGCAGCAAAGTCTCTGGCAAGGACAATCTCTAGCCCTAGAGCCTATTTACAGTGCTGTACTCTTGGCTCTGGTTGCTTCTTTCTCATAAAAACATGACCTGACCTGACCATAACAGCTTTACGTCAAGGAAGGGTCAGATATGCTACCGTTAGAATTCATTCTGGTGTCTCCCGAGTGGCGGGAGACACCAGTGGTCTGAGACTGCAGTGCTTTGAGTCTTCACTACAGCCCTGGGTTCAATCCCAGGCTGTGTCCCAGGAGATCCATGAGGCTATGCACAATTGGCCCAGCATCGTCTGGGTTAGGGGAGGGAGGGTTTGGCCGCCCGGGATTTCATCGTTCTCTAGTGACTATTTGTGGCCAGCCGGGCTGACTGACTGCGGTCGCCAGCTGGACGGTGTTTCCTCTGACACATTGGTGCGGCTAGCTTCCCGGTTAAGCAAGCAGTGAGGCTTGGCAAGTTCA
Organism: Salmo salar; assembly: GCF_965601325.2. Classification (NCBI taxonomy): domain Eukaryota; kingdom Metazoa; phylum Chordata; class Actinopteri; order Salmoniformes; family Salmonidae; genus Salmo; species Salmo salar. The sequence continues at coordinate 101,133,194 of NC_138302.1, forward strand.
TGTTTTGGAGGACGCATGGATCTAGACTTTCGCCTCTCCCGAATCCATAGGGGAATTGAAGTGATTGGACAAGACTGTAACTAACAATTGGATATCACGAAAAAGTTGTAAAAGGTCAAAATTCTTTCTGGTTCTGGTGGCATGCATTGAAACGCATGGCTTTCTTTTGCAAAATAACAATGAATTACCAGATTTACTGTATGTTCAAACAACATATAACATCACATTAAGGTGTGAGATGTTCACTGTATGATCTATTTTGCTCCAGAGAAGAAGCTGATTGTTTCCTCATTGGCGCAGACGCTAACCTAGCTTCTAAATAACGTTAGCTAGCTATCAAGCTAGCCAGATTTACTTAGCAGCTGTACATAGCCCACCGCCATTGCTTCTAGGACCTTGGATTGTCCCGGGAGTGTGACTGTTTGAATCCCTTCTGCTTGTTGCTGTTTCCATCTGCCCTGCAACCTGCCCGGTCTGGAACTGCAAGGAGTAGCAGTGTAGCCTACGTTGCTATCATGATAAAGACCAAAGCCGGTGGAGTACCGTTGAGGACAATAGTGTTTCTCTCTATGTTAAGGATCTTTTAAACAAACAAAAATAGTTCTACAAGCAGTTGTTACAACAACAAGAAAATAAGTATTGTGTCCAAATACTAATAAAAGTATGTAAACTAATAAAATAATGGACGATCTGACCAGAGAACAGTTTGTCAGCAATCTGTAAGTCATTGAAAGAGTACATCAGTTCTGTGTGTGAATCCATGATATCAATGACGGACGGATAAATCAGACTCCAGGGACAATCCTGGTGGAACAACATTATTGTGGACAAAATTGCAGAATCTCCACATGAGATCTGGATGTAGTCTGAAGACAAAGTGAGGGAAATGATTCATGAGCAACTGAAGATGGACCACAGAAAGATTGAGGGGGAGTGGAAAACTAACCACTGGCCCAAATGACAGGCCCATGCCTATAGTGGTCATGCTTCTGAGGTTCAAGGACAAGGTAGCTGTTGTCTAGAGTCAACATGTATTCAACTCCTTTCTTATGGCAATCCTAAATAAGTTCAGGAGTTCAATAAGCTCAGTATCCGGCCCCACAAGAGGATCCAGAGTGCTTGATCACCCTCTGCAACTGGACCCTGGACTTCCTGACGGGCAGACCACAGGCTGTGAGGATTGGCAACAGCACCTCCTCCACACTGACTCTTAACACAGGTGCGTGTCCTCAGTCCTCTGCTGTACTCCCTGTTCACCCACGACTTCTTGGCATTCCACGGCACCAACTCCATCATCAAGTGTTCTGACGACGCCACAATTGTAGGCCTGATAACCAACAGCCTATAAGGACGAGATAAGTGAACTGGCATTGTGGTGTCATAACAACAACCTCCCCCACTATGTCAGCAAAACAAAAGAGTTGATTGTTGACTTCGGGAAGTAGAGGAGGGCACACAACCCAGTATACATCAATAGAACTGCAGTAGAGAAACCCAGTACACTTCAATGGGACTGCAGTAGAGAGACACCCAGTACACATCAATAGGACTGCAGTAGAGAAACCCAGTACACATCAATAGGACTACAGTAGAGAGAAACCCAGTACACTTCAATGGGACTGCAGTAGAGAAACCCAGTACACTTCAATGGGACTGCAGTAGAGAGAAACCCAGTACACTTCAATGGGACTGCAGTAGAGAGAAACCCAGTACACATCAATGGGACTGCAGTAGAGAGAAACCCAGTACACTTCAATGGGACTGCAGTAGAGAAACCCAGTACACATCAATAGGACTGCAGTAGAGGGAAACCCAGTACACATCAATAGGACTGCAGTAGAAAGAAACCCAGTACACTTCAATGAGTCAACAGTTTTAAGTACCTCAGCATCCACATCACCATGGACTAACAAACTCTACCACTCTTGTCAAGAGGCACTTCCAGCGTCTCTACTTCCTAAGCGGATGAAGAAATTTGGCATGGCGCCCCGGCTCCTCTCCAAATACTAACGCTGCACCATCGAGAGCGTGCTGACCGGATGTATCACGGCCTGGTATGATAATTGCTTCCATCCACGACCGCAAGGCCCTCCAGCGAGTGGTGAAGAAGCCCAGTAGACACACACACACACACACACACACACACACACACACACACACACACACACACACATCATACTGTAACTGATGCTACCAGACTTATTATACTGCTCAGTTTATACACTAGTTTAACATTTCTTGTTAACAAACTATAGTTTTGGCAAATCGATTAGGACATCTACTTTGTGCATGACACAAGTCATTTTTCCAACAATTGTTTACAGACAGATTATATCACTTATAATTCACTGTATCACAATTCCAGTGGGTCAGAAGTTTACATACACTAAGTTGACTGTGCCAGAAAATTATGTCATGGATTTAGAAGCTTCTGATAGGCTAATTGACATAATTTGAGTCAATTGGAGGTGTTTTCAAGGCTTACCTTCAAACGCAGTGCCTCTTTGCTTGACATCATGGGAAAATCAAAAGAAATCAGCCAAGACCTCAGAAAATAAATTGTAGACCTCCACAAGTCTGGTTCATCCTTGGGAGCAATTTCCAAACCCCTGAAGGTACCAGGTTCATCTCTACAAACAATAGAATGCAAGTAGAAACACCATGGGACCAAGCAGCTGTCATACCGCTCAGGAAGGAGACGCGTTCTGTCTCCTAGAGATGAATGTACTTTGGTGCGAAAAGTGCAAATCAAACCCAGAACAACAGCAAAGGACCTTGCGAAGGTGCTGGAGGAAACAGGTACAAAAGTATCTATATCCACAGTAAAACGAGTCCTATATCGACATAACCTGAAAGGCCACTCAGCAAGGAAGAAGCCACTGCTCCAAAACCGCCATAAAAAAGCCAGACTACGGTTTGCAACTGCACATGGGGACAAAGGTTGTAGTTTTTGGAGAAATGTCCTCTGGTCAGATGAAACAAAAATAGAACTGTTTGGCCATAATGACCATCGTTATGTTTGGAGGAAAAAGGGGGAGGCTTCCAAGCCGAAGAACACCATCTCAACTATGAAGCACGGGGTGGCAGCATCATGTTGTGGGGGTGCTTTGCTGCAGGAGGGTCTGGTGCACCTCACAAAATAGATGGCATCATGAGGTAGGAAAATTATGTGGATATATTGAAGCAGCATCTCAAGACATCAGTCAGGAAGTTAAAGCTTGGTTGCAAATGGTCTTCCAAATGGACAATGACCCCAAGCATACTTCCAAAGTTGTGGCAAAATGGCTTAAGGACAACAAAGTCAAGGTATTGGAGTGGCCATCACAAATCCCTGACCTCAATCCCATAGTAACGTTGTGGGCAGAACTGAAAAAGACCTGACTCAGTTACACCAGCTCTGTATGGAGGAATGGGCTAAAATTCACCCTACTTATTGTGGGAAGCTTGTGGAAGGCTACCTGAAACATTTGACCCAAGTTCAACAATTTAAAGGCAATGCTACCAAATACTAATTGAGTGTATGTTAACTTCTGACCCACTGGGAATGTGATGAAAGAAATAAAAGCTGAAATAAATCATTCTCTCTACTATTATTCTGACATTTCACATTCTTAAAATAAAGTAACTGACCTAAAACAGGACATTTTTACTAGGATTAAATTTTAGGAATTGTGAAATACTGAGTTTAAGTGTATTTGGCTAAGGTGTATGTACACTTCCGACTTCAACTGTGTATGTACATTGTAGACTTTTGCCTGTCTGTCTTTTTCGTTATATGCCAGCCCACAGTAAGACTTGCTGTCACCAATGGCGTCGCCTAATGGGGATCCCAAAATTACAAAAAACAATAACAGGACAAACTCTGGTGGAACCTCTATACTCCTAGACTAAGAGGACACTTGTGAGCCCCCTGAGAGGCGCAGCAGTCTAAGGCACTGCCTTGCAGTGCTAGCTGCATTACTACAGATCCTTTGTCGCAGTCGGCCGCAACCGGGAGACCCATGAGGCAGCGCACAATTTGTCCAGCTTCATCTGGGTTAGGGGAGGGTTTGGGATGTCCAATCGCGCTCTAGCGTCTCCTTGTAGCGGGTCGGGCGCATGCACGCTGTCACGGTCGCCAGATGTATGATGTTTCCACCGACACATTGGTGTTAAGCGTGGGTTAAGTGGTCATTGTGTCAAGAAGAAGTGCGTGTTGACTGGGTTTTATTTCGGAGGATACACGGCTCTCGACCTTCACTTCTCCCGAGTCCGTACGAGAGTTGCAGCAATGGGACAAGACTGTAACTACCAATTGGATATTACGAAACTGGGGGTAATTTGATTGATTCAGGACACAGATTTTGCAGTCAAAGGCCTTGTCTCCCGAGGTTTAACAAACATCTGACTCATCCTCAGTCACAGTTTTAAGGGGGTGTTGTGAATATGACAGTAACTTACGGGCAACTCAGCAAGTTTCTGTTTTACATATTGCAGCAGACCTACTGTAATCAGCAGACCTACTGTACTCAGCAGACCTATTGTACTCAGCAGACCTACTGTACTCAGCAGACCTACTGTAATCAGCAGACCTACTGTACTCAGCAGACCTACCGTAATTAGCAGACCTACTGCGATCTAAATACGGTATCCAATAAAGTACTGTGTAAAGACACAAGGTACAATTCCATATAATTTACTATATTATACTGTAAAAAAAGTTAATGCTACTGTAAATGTAATGAATGGATGGATGGGTGAATGGATGAATGGATGGATGGATGGCTGGATGAATGGATGGATGGATGGATGGATGGATGGATGGATGAAGGATGGATGAATGGATGGATGAATGAATGAATGAATGAATGAATGAATGAATGAATGAATGGACGGGTGAAATTCATTGAGGGGATTGGGGTTTGTGTTTCACTGTATTTACTGTTATTACATGGGATTGGTACAAGCAGGTTGGCTTTTATAACACTTACAGTTCTAGAGGCCTTAACAAAGGCTCCCAAACTGACAGTGACTACAGGGCTAAACAGATCAGAAGGAAATGGAAAAGGTTTGAAGGTATAAGACTTGATGCCACTCCAATCTGTCCCTACACATTGTTAATTGATTATGCTACCACATACTTTTTAAATTGGCACATAATTTTCACTGACAGGTGCAACAAATATAACCTCTTATAAGGCACGCCTTAACATAAGTTAGTTCGGGCGCCATATACGGAAGGTAGCCTAGTGGTTAGAGCGTTGGACTAGTAACTGAACGGTTGCAAGATCGAATTCCAGAGCTGACAAGGTACAAAATCTGTTGATCTGCCCCTGAACAAGGCAGTTAACCCACTAACCCTAACCCAGTTAACCCACTGTTCCTAGGCTGTCATTGAAAATAAGAATTTGTTCTTAACTGACTTGCCTAACTGACAGTGCATTAAAACTTTTCATAGTATTTTACTGTTGATAAAATCCAAGATTACTGTATAAATTACAGTTTTTTTTTCCATTACAATGCATTCGAACCTGTTTCCCTATTAGCACCCTATACTCCAAACATAGTGAACTACTTTTAAACTGAGTCCTATGGGCCCTGGTCAGAAGTAGTGCAGTACATAGGGAATGGAGTGCCAATTGGGGAAACAAGCTGAGCCTGAAGGTTCCGTAGGAATCCAAGTTGACGAGATCAAGGTCAAAGATAATTGTTGCTAATAGAGATGACAGAGATGAACATATCACTAAAACACGAAATAGTTCTCCAGATCTGAAGAGTGTGACAATATCAGAGATCCTCAAGTTATTAATTAATACTGAAGAGAAGAAAAAAAAATCGTATCAATGCTTGTTAGAGCACTGGGGTTAAATTCCTCTCCGTGTTGAAAACTACAGAGTGTCAGAGTTGAGGTACATTTAAACCAGAGAGACATAAGGCAGCATAAAAGCCCCCAAAAAAGGTTTTTTAAGAAAATGCTAATTTAAGACCAGACAAGTAAAGATTGTGTAACATTCATGAATTATTAAATGGTTGGATCTGCATGAAACATGAAGAAATTAGAAGCATTACAGTTAGTTGCTGCCTCTCTCTCCTTCCATCTCTACCAATACCCAATGTCGCTGAGGTGGTGTCTGAAATGGCACTGTACTCCCTATGCAACTTTTGATCAGAACCCAGTGAGACTGGGACCGGGTTCACAAAAGTGTCTTAAAGCTAAGTTCATCGTTACAACCTTTTTGTAGTTGTTAAAATCTCTGAGCTGCTTTCCCAAAACCCATTGTTATTTACATTGCACTTGAAAACACTCGTAATCTAACGCCTGCCTCAGATCACTCGTAGAACAGCTAAGTGGATCGTTAGATGATTTATTTTTTTTATTTTTTTGTTGCCCTCCCGCGTCACTTTATACACATTAGATCTCCGTTAAACATAAAATCACATGGTTTATCCTTCTCTCTGTGACCGGAGTTAACTTCACAACAAAGTTGACTACAAATAAAAAGTGACCAATGTCTTTGCAATTAATACAAATAAAATATGTTTAAAATGAAAACCTAGATGATTTATTCAAATTAAATAATTAAAATCAAACATATTTAAATACCTTAGATGTTCAATACATTTTTGTACTTGTAGGCTAATGTCTGTAATTTGTCTCAAAATACAATATTTTGTGACGTGTAGCCTAACATGTGCAATGGTGTGCCGAATCGGTGATTTAAGTCAGTTTTATTGGGTAAGCATTAGAATAAGCCGCGGCAATAGGTGGCACTATCTCTCTATGAGCTGATCCATTGTCAGTATTGTGAAATCATTCTAACGTTATTAAGGTAAGATTTCAATGGAGAAAACTGATCCGAGAGCAACGCTTCCTTTCTTTCAATTCTTTCAATTCTTTTCTTTCAATTCTTTCTTTCTTTCAATTCTTTCTTTCTTTCAATTCTTTCTTTCAATTCTTTCTTTCAATTCTATCTGTATTTCTTTCTGTCCCTCTGTCTCTGTCCCTCTGTCTCTGTCCCTCTGTCTCTGTCCCTCTGTCTCTGTCCCTCTGTCTCTCTCTATCTCTCTCTATCTATCTATCTCTCTCTGTCCCCCTCTCTCTGTCCCTCCCTCTCTCTGTCCCTCCCTCCCTCTATCTATCTCTCTCTCTGTCTCTCTCTGTCTCTCTCTCTCTCTCTCTCTGTCCCTCTCTCTCTCTGTCCCTCCCTCTCTCTGTCTCTCTCTCTCTGTCTCTCTCTCTGTCCCTCTCTCTCTCTCTCTCTCTCTCTCTCTCTCTGTCCCTCTCTCTCTGTCCCTCTCTCTCTGTCCCTCTCTCTCTGTCCCTCTCTCTCTGTCCCTCTCTCTCTGTCTCTTTGTCCCTCTCTCTCTGTCCCTCTCTCTCTGTCCCTCTCTGTCCCTCTCTCTCTGTCTCTCTGTCTCTCTCTCTCTGTCTCTCTCTCTCTCTGTCTCTCTCTCTGTCTCTCTCTCACACTTTCTTGCTCTCACAAACAATCTGTCTTTATCTCTCTATCTCTGTAGATGGCTTGTTAGTGTGCATTCAAAACGGATAAAGTAACAGTTCATGTTCTATGTAGCGTGATCTCCGTTGTTTAACTCTGCAGTAAAACCCTACCTAGACATCTAGTAGCTCAAAATGACAAACTAACGGGACTTCATTTGACATTGTGTCTTTGCCAGTCACATAATCCCAAACACCCTTTGTCCGAGTGGTTCAGTCATTGAGCCCTACAGCCTATTCCCCACACTGGGCATAATGATGCAGAGATGACATTTTCACGGGGAGCTAAGGGGCAGTCCTTGGAGTCTGGAGCTGGAGTCATCCGTGACTCAGCCTTAGTGTCCGGGGAGACCGGGGAGAGAGATGAAATCATGCCAGGGACAGAGTCTGTGTCCCAAATGGCACCCCTATTGTCTATTTAGTGCACTGCATAAGTAATAGGGTACCAGTTGGGGACACAGATACACAGAGTTCCCCTGAGTTCCTGGCAAGGATGACAAATGAACTGTGTACATGGTATTCCATAAAGCATGCCGAATCGATTTGGGGATTGAAAAGCAAAGGCCCTACTGTTAGGTCTATAATACATGTGTTGGTAGGGTGAACATTACAAGTTATAAATGCATAAATAGCTACAAGCAGCTATGCTGGGGTTCAAACTGTGGGCGCACTTTGCCGGGGGAAAAAAATGGAAACATTACCTTAGGATGAGCTACTTCTTTACTCCTTACCACACTTGCCAATTATCAGAATTCTAAATCAAACAGATCATGAAAAAAGCTTTTCAAGAATTGTGTAAATGTTTTTATGACATTGACTACTTGGTTAAAAAAACATTATTCTCCAGAACCGCTGGACCAATCGGCACCAAATTTGGTACATCTTTAGACGCACCTCTTCAAAGACAGAAACTCAAACAATATGGCTGCTATGAGCCAATGAGCATGCATTAACTATTTTGTTCTGTCCATCAGAACCAACACGTGGCCAAACTGAATCATACAGTAAAAGTAGATAGATATCCCGTTGTCGTTAGTATGTGTATACGTTGTATTGTTTATAAAAGATCAACAAATACAACAAAAAAATACAAATTAAAATCCTTGAGCATGTGCGCCACATTTCATCACTCTGAGTCAAACAGATCAAGAGATATAAACATGTGATATAGATACATATAGAGCCACCGAGTGATCAAGAGATATAAACATGTGATATAGATATAGATACATATAGAGAGATATAAACATGTGATATAGATATAGATACATATAGAGAGATATAAACATGTGGATATAGATACATATAGAGAGATATAAACATGTGATATAGATATAGATACATATAGAGAGATATAAACATGTGATATAGATATAGATAGATATAGAGACACCATCGATCTGAATGTGCTTAGATAAGTTGAGTCTCTACAGGTTTTTTGGGGAACATGTGTACCTAGTTTTGTTACAAAACAAATATCTGTGTCGGCGTTATACGCATTTCTGTGCCAGACCCCGCCCACTTGAATGTTTATTGGTCACATGGTCTGACATGCTATCCTGGGGAGAAAAAAACCCATCATTTGTGAGAGCTCAAAGGTCCATACATCTATCAACCTTTTGTGCCGATCGGTCATTCGGTCCCAGTGGAGTAGCGTTTTTAAATGTTTATCACAGAATTCTAAATGGCAGACCTGAAGGGTCCTTGAGGCAAATTTGTTCCTTGTGAGGAGAGGGACGTATGTACTAGATTTTCACCCTCTAGGTCACACGGGCGTGACCTTTCAAAGTTGCATTTTCAATCGTTTGTTATAGCGCCACCATGTGGTCAATTGGCATGGCATTGCATGAGAGGGTGTGGCCCTTGGCTCTTTACCATCGTGTCAAGTTGCACCCTCCTGGGCATTATACCAAGGGACCCATACAAGTCCAGTCAATCTCTTCCTCTTTACATTAAACCTGTTGGGGCTAGGGGGCAGTATTTGCACGGCCTGATAAAAAACGTACCCGATTTAAACTGGTTACTACTCTTGCCCAGAAACGAGAATATGCATATAATTAGTAGATTGGGATAGAAAACACTCTAAGGTTTATAAAACTGTTTGAATGGTGTCTGTGAGTATAACAGAACTCATATGGCAGGCCAAAACCTGAGAAGATTCCATACAGGAAGCGCCCTGTCTGACAATTTGTTCTCCTTCTGTGGCATCTCTATTGAAAATACAGCATATCTGCTGTAACGTGACATTTTCTAAGGCTTCCATTGGCTCTCAGAAGGCGCCAGAAAGTGTAATGGGGTGTCTGCAGTCTCTGGGCTAAGTACAGCAGCTCTGTTTGTGAGTGGTCAGGCTGGGAACAGTGACACTGGAGATGCGCTTTCATGAGAATTCTCCATTTTTTTCTTTCAGCCTTTGAATGAATACAACGTCGCCCGGTTGGAATATTATCGCTATTTTACGAGAAAAATAGCATAAACATTTATTTTAAACAGCGTTTGACATGCTTCGAAGTACGGTAATGGAATATTTTGAATTTTTTTTGTCACGAAATGCGCTCGTGCGTCACCCTTCGGATACTGACCTGAAAGCACAAACAAAACAGAGCTATTTGAATATAACTATGGATTATTTGGAACCAAAACAACATTTGTTGTTGAAGAAGAAGTCCTGGGAGTGCATTCTGACGAAGAACAGCAAAGGTAATCCAATTTTTCTTATAGTAAATCTGAGTTTGGTGAGGGCCAAACTTGGTGGGTGTCAAATTAGCTAGCCGTGATGGCCGGGCTATGTACTCAGAATATTGCAAAATGTGCTTTCGCCGAAAAGCTATTTTAAAATCTGACAACGCGATTGCATAAAGGAGTTCTGTATCTATAATTCTTAAAATAATTGTTATGTATTTTGTGAACGTTAATCGTGAGTAATTTAGTAAATTCACCGGAAGTTTGCGAGGGGTATGCTAGTTCTGAACATCACATGCTAATGTAAAAAGCTGTTTTTTGATATAAATATGAACTTGATTGAACAAAACATGCATGTATTGTATAACATAATGTCCTAGGAGTGTCATCTGATGAAGATCATCAAAGGTTAGTGCTGCATTTAGCTGTGGTTTTGGTTTTTGTGACATATATGCTTGCTTTGAAAATGGCTGTGATTATTTTTGGCAGGGTACTCTCCTGACATAATCTAATGTTTTGCTTTCGCTGTAAAGCCTTTTTGAAATCGGACAATGTGGTTAGATTAACGAGAGTCTTGTCTTTAAAATGGTGTAAAATAGTCATATGTTTGAGAAATTGAAGTTATAGCATTTTTGAGGTATTTGTACTTCGCCCCACGCGATTCCACTGGCTGTTGACTAGGTGGGACGTCCCAGGGAGGTTAACGAATATGAGAACAAAATAACAAACATGTCGTCAATAATCTACATTGATCTATTTGCATGTGTTTCCACAGCTCCATGTGTCTCCAATAAGAAGTTTGAAATGTGACTGAGTACCAAAAAGCACCATATTCCTTATCAATGGCACCCTATTCAAAGTGAAAAGGGCTTTCTAATCGACCTGGCCCGGGTATCCTGGAAGGATATTGATCTCATCCCGCCAGTAGAGGATGCCTGGTTGTTCTTCAAAAGTCAATTCCTCACCATCTTAATTTACAAAAAATTTAGAACTAAGAACAGATATTTCACTCCAGACCTGACTGCCCTTGACCAGCACAAAAACATCCTGTGGCAGACTGCAATAGCATCGAATAGTCCCCGCGATATGCAACTGTTCAGGGAAGTCAGGAACCAATACACACAGTCATTTAGGAAAGCAAAGGCTAGCTTTTTCAAACAGAAATTTGCATCCTGTAGCTCTAACTTCAAAAAGTTTTGGGACACTGTAAAGTCCATGGAGAATAAGAGCACCTCCTCCCAGCTGCCCACTGCACTGAGGCTAGGAAACAGTGTCACTACCGATAAATCCACAATAATCAAGAATTTGAAAAAGCATTTCCCTACGGCTGGACATGTTTTCCTCCTGGCTACCCCAACCCCGGCCAACAGCACTGCACCCACCCCAGCAACTTGACCAAGCCTCCCCAGCTTCTCCTTCACCCAAATCCAGATAGCTGATGTTCTGAAAGAGCTGCAAAACCTGGACCTGTACAAATCAGCTGGGCTAGACAATCTGGACGCTCTCTTTCTAAAATGATCCGCCGCCATTGTTGCAACCCCTATTACTAGTCTGTTCAACCTCTCTTTCGTATCGTCTGAGATCCCTAAAGATTGGAAAGCTACCGCGATCATCCCCCTCTTCAAAGGTGTGTGACACTCTTGACCCAAACTTTTACAGACCTATATCCATCCTGCCCTGCCGTTCTAAAGTCTTCGAAAGCCAAGTTAACAAACAGATCACTGACCATTTCGAATCCCACCATACCTTCTCCGCTGTGCAATCCGGTTTCTGAGCTGGTCATGAGCGCACCTCAGCCACGCTCAAGGTACTAAACGATATCATAACCGCCATCGATAACAGACAGTACTGTGCAGCCGTCTTCATCGAGCTGGCCAAGGCTTTCGACTCTGTCAATCACCTTATTCTTATCGGCAGACTCAACAGCCTTGGTTTCTCAAATGACTGCCTCACCTGGTTCACCAACTACTTCTCAGATAGACTTCAGTGTGTCAAATCGGAGGACCTGTTGTCCGGACCTCTGGCTGTCTCTATGGGGGTATCACAGGGTTCAATTATCGGGCCAACTCTTTTCTCTGTATATATCAACGATGTCGCTCTTGCTGCGGGTATTTCCTTGATCCACCTCTACGCAGACGACACCATTCTGTATACATCTGGCACTTCTTTGGACACTGTGATAACAAACCTCCAAACAAGCTTCAATGCCATACAACACTCCTTCTGTGACCTCCAACTGCTCTTGAAAGCTAGTAAAACTAAATGCATGCTTTTCAACCGATCGCTGCCCGCACCCACCCGCCCGACTAGCATCACTACTCTGGACGGTTCTGACTTAGAATATGTGGACAACTATAAATACCTAGGTGTCTGGCTAGACTGTAAACTCTTCTTCCAGACTCATAATAAGCATCACCAATTCAAAATTAAATCTAGAATCAGCTTCCTATTTCGCAACAAAGTATCCTTCACTCACGCTGCCAAACATGCCCTCGTAAAACTGACTATCCTACCAATCCTCGACTTTGGCAATGTAATTTACAAAATAGCCTCCAACACTCTTCTCAGCAAACTGGATGCAGTCTATCACAGTGCCATCCGTTTTGTCACCAAAGCCCCAAATACCACCCACCACTGCGACCTGTATGCTCTCGTTGGCTGGCCCTCGCTACATATTCGTCGCCAGACCCACTGGCTCCAGGTCATCTATATGTCTTTGCTAGGTAAAGCTCCGCCTTATCTCAGCTCACTGGTCACCATAACAACACCCACCCGTAGCACGCGCTCCAGCATCTCACTGGTCATCCCCAAAGCCAACACCTACTTTGGCTGCCTTTCCTTCCAGTTCTCTGCTGCCAATGATTGGAAGTAATTGCAAAAATCACTTAAGTTGGAGATTTATATCTCCCTCACTAACTTTAAGCATCAGCTGTCAGTGCAGTTTACCGATCGCTGCAGTTGTACATAGCCCATCTGTAAATAGCCCATCCAACTACCTACCTTATCCCCATATTCTTTTTGTTTCTTTTTTTTGCTCTTTTGCACACCAGTATTTCTACTTGCATCCTCATCTGCACATCTATCACTCCAGTGTTCATTTGCTAAATTGTAATTACTTCGCTACAATGGCCTATTTATTGCCTTACCTCCTTACGCCATTTGCACACACTGTATTTATATTTTTATATTGTGTTATTGACTGTACTTTGTTTATCCCATGTGCAACTCTGTGTTGTTTTTTGTCACACTGTTTTGCTTTATCTTGGCCAGATCGCAGTTGTAAATGAGAACTTGTACTCAACTAGCCTACCTGGTTAAATAAAGGTGAAATAAAAAATAAAATAAAAAATTATGGTCAAATGGCACCCTATTTCCGATAAATGGCACCCTATTCAATATAAATGGCACCCCTATTCACTATAAATGGCACCCTATTCACTATAAATGGCACCCTGTTCCCTATAAAAGGTTCCCTATAAAAGGCACCCTATTTCCTATGAATGGCACCCCTATTCCCTGTAAATGGCACCCTATTCCCTATAAATGGCACCCTATTCCCTGTAAATGGCCAGCTAATTCATGATTTCGACTGGCTGAGAAGCGCTGCCTGCCTGTTTGTCTCGTCTCGACTCCCGACACGTTCATTACTATAGATCGAATTTGAATTTTGAAACAATGTTGCAAATGTCGGAGAGACAGACAGCAAGGTTTACACAAATCTCTGCTGCTGAAGACTAAATGTTAGTCTAAAAGAAATGTGAGATAATGTCTAGAGGCTTTTTATAGTGGAGATCAAGTTTATACATTGCCTGGCTGGGCTGATGAGACAGTGGATTGCGCAGTCAGATGTAACAGAGCAAATAGGCATTTTAAAGTCATAGATCTAGCCGGTGGTAATTTATGGAATAGACACTGGATGGAATGCGGTTTTAACCAATCAGCATTCAGGATTAGACCCACCCGTTGTATAATTCCTTTTACATGCTGACCACACCGGCAGCATTGTGTGCGCAAGCATTAATCATTCCATCCAAACTGCTCACGCGCGTCAATGAGCATCTGCATAGCCTGGCACTAAAATAAAGCATACAGCTCTATTTTAGTGCCTGATGCACTGCAAGTCCTGCCTCTCCCATCTCCTCACTGGTTTTTAGGAGCATATACACACGTGGGTGAATGAAAGATGAGCGAGAACCACAGTCCAGTCGTTTGCAGTAATACACATTAAAGTTGGTTGCCAACAGCCATATTAAATCCACAGAAGAAGAAAAAAGAAGAAGACTGAACTAGGAGAGAGTATGAGGAGAGAGTATGAGGAGAGAGTATGAGGAGAGAGTATGAGGAGAGAGTACGAGGAGACATAACTAGGAGAGAGTAAGAGAAGAGAGTACGAGGAGACATAACTAGGAGAGAGTATGAGGAGAGAGTACGAGGAGAGAGTACTAGGAGAGAGTACGAGGAGAGAGTACTAGGAGAGAGTACTAGGAGAGAGTACTAGGAGAGAATACGAGGAGAGAGTACTAGCGAGAGAGTACCGAGGACGAGAGTACGAGGCGAGAGGTACGAGGAGAGAGTACTAGGAGAGAGTACGAGGAGAGAGTACTAGGAGAGAGTACGAGGAGAGAGTACTAGGAGAGAGTACGATGAGAGAGTACGAGGAGAGAGTACTAGGAGAGAGTACGAGGAGAGAGTACTAGGAGAGAGTACTAGGAGAGAGTACTAGGAGAGAGTACTAGGAGAGAGTACGAGGAGAGAGTACTAGGAGAGAGTACGAGTGAGAGAGTACGAGGAGAGAGTACTAGGAGAGAGTACGAGGAGAGAGTACTAGGAGAGAGTACGAGGAGAGAGTACTAGGAGAGAGTACTAGGAGAGAGTACTAGGAGAGAGTACTAGGAGAGAGTACGAGGAGAGAGTACTAGGAGAGAGTATGAGGCGAGAGTACTAGGAGAGAGTACGAGGAGAGAGTACTAGGAGAGAGTACGATGAGAGAGTACGAGGAGAGAGTACTAGGAGAGAGTACGAGGAGAGAGTACTAGGAGAGAGTACTAGGAGAGAGTACTAGGAGAGAGTACTAGGTTTCCCCTTTTATCTGTGGATTAATTGAGTAGAGAACACAAGATTTTGTGTGACTCAAAATGGGTCAATATTCTACAAAGATCCAGCAAAAAGAAAAGGACCTTGTACATTTCAGATAAAATAACAACCCGATGCTAAATATCCATGAAGGTTTCATATGTGTTTTCGACCTGTCCCCAAATTAATATAGTTGGTTCACAGTTGGTTTTGATATTTTAACATGCGTGTCCTGATCACGTCTGATGGTGGTGGTGGTGGGGGTGGGGGGGGGGGGGGGTAGACAAACTCAACATGCACACGATAATGTAACAGAGTATCCCTGTCGAAGACACACTCAGACCACTAGGATGCCCTCTTGGTGTAACGGTTAAGATGATGGGTTACTACGTGGGAGACCTTGGTTCAAATCCCTCCACTTGTATATACACACATCATACTCACGTTGAGCTGTAATGTCTCTGTCCATTGTCCAATGTTCTTGTATCCCGGGGAGCTGTTGCTGTTGATCTGATACTGGAACAGGTCGTAACGTCCCGGAGCATCACCGTTCCTGTTGAAATTCACCGACGTCCTCGCACTTCCTGTAACGGGAGCAACGGCACAACTTGACGCGCTATGTTACATCCCTGCACTTGTAAGGGCTGAGTTTCCTAACATGAACATATAATCACTTGGTTAGAGTTGCTGGGCTGACAGGCATCACGGTGCTGGCTTAACAGTACCTCTTTCTCCCTCATCAGCTCACACCGAGACCGGACCTCTTGTCTCGCAAACGCACACGGCCACCATCTTAGCAAGCCATGCCCTTGAAAAGCTAGCCATTTGATGAGGTTACCAATCCCCATCAGTTACACATAAACATGCCTGACTGGTGCATGCATACAGGACCTTCAGAAAGTATTCACACCCCTTGATTTTTTCCCACATTTGTTGTATTACAAAGTGGGATTAAAATGGATTGAGTTGTTATTTTTTGTCAACGATCTACACAAAGAGTCTGTAATGTCTCAGTGGAAGAAACAGTTATGGAAAATAAAACACTAATATATTTTGATTAGATAAGTATTCAATGCCATGAGTCAATACATGTTAGAATCATATTTGGCAGCGATTACAGCTGTGATTCTTTCTGCACACCTTGATTGTATAATATTTGCCCATTATTCCTTAAAAATGTTTTCAAACTCTGTCAAGTTGGTTGTTGACCATTGGTAGACAGCCATTTTCAAGTCTTGCCATAGATTTTCAAGCCAATTTAAGTCAAAACTGTAACTTGGCCACTCAGGAACATTAGATGTCTTCTTGGTATGCAACTCCAGCGTAGATTTGGCCTTCTGTTTAAAGTTATTGTCCTGCTGAAAGGTCAATTTGTCTCCCAGTGTCTGGTGGAAAGCAGACTGAACCAGGTTTTCCTCTAGGATTTTACCTGTGCTTACCTCTATTCTGTTTATTTTTTATCCTAAATAATGATGACAAGCATACCCATAACATGATGCAGCCACCACCATGCTTGAAAATATGAAGAGTGGTACTTAGTGATGTGTTGTGTTCAATTTGCCCTTAAACAAAACACTTTGTATTTTGGACAAAAAGTGCATTTCTTTGACACATTTTCTTTGTAGTATTACTTTAGACCCTTAATGCAAACAAGATGCATGTTTTGTAATATTTTTTATTCTGTACAGGCTTCCTTCTTTTCACTCTGTCATTTAGGTTAGTATTGTGGAGTAACTACAATGTTGTTGATCCATCCTCAGTTTACTCCTATCACAGCCAATGCACTATGTAACTGTTTTAAAGGTGCCTGTTAGAAGCTTGCTGGTTGGCTTTTTGTTCTAATAATCCATAAGCAACCGCCCGACAATATGTGATAAAGTGAAAATCTGAGGCCTTAACCTGCAAATATAGAAAATGTACTAATAGGCTACAGAACAAAGACGTAAGATTTATTTTTTTTGACAGGGTATTTTGTTGCCTGAATATTTTGTTGCCTGATTTTTAGATACAGTATGTTTCCGATTTAAATATTATCTTCTCAAGATGCAGAAATAAATACATAAAGTCAAAATGTTGCCTACATTTAGTGTATCATTTTACTGCAAGAAATGGTTAATTCTACAGGTGTTAAGATGAAGGCTCTGTGACAGGTTATAGACCTACAGTCAACGTCCAACATCCAGATTTCAGTTTCCATTTTAACCCATCTGAACAGTAGGCTACAGTTCCCTTGACATGCAATAAACCTATTTGAAGTCTCGTCTTGTGACTGTCTCATTTTAATAGCGCCTCACAATTATCACACATAACATACACAGAGCTAAATATAGCCTACAGTACATAACATACTCAGCTCAAGAATTAGCTTTGCAAACTGGACCCAGTTATAGAATATGGAATCCTCCTTCAGAGATTATACTTCTATATAAACTCTGTTAATCAAGCAACAGTAACGATAACATTTATCTGGTTAATAGACTCTTTGGTTATTCCATGATACCCCTGTATGCTTGAAAGTATCTCTTAAAGTCATATCAAGATTAGTTTGTCTAGAGATATTTTTAAGGGAAGAGATTTTATGGCAACAGTGACAGGGGTGATTATGGGAAGATACCAAGACAGTACAAAAGAGTGTGACTGCAGAGTCCCTGCTGTGCCTGCTGTGCTGTGTGGGCGGCGGATCGAAGCCTGTTGCCCCTTGCTAGCTAGTCGCTTCATGCTTCATTATCTCCTCTCTCACATGCTGACTGATGCCTCGACTCCCTCTGTCTCTGGGGTGATGGAGTTACAGGAGAGGAAGTATCTGTCTCTGGGGTGATGGAGTTTTAGAGGAGGAAGTATCTGTCTCTGGGGTGAAGGAGCTATAGGAGAGGAAGTATCTGTCTCTGGGGTGAAGGAGTTTTAGAGGAGGAAGAATCTGTCTCTGTCTCTGGGGTGAAGGAGTTTTAGAGGAGGAAGTATCTGTCTCTGGGCTGAAGGAGTTTCAGAGGAGGAAGTATCTGTCTCTGTCTCTGGGGTGAAGGAGTTATAGGAGAGGAAGTATCTCTCTCTGGGGTGAAGGAGTTGTAGAGGAGGAAGTATCTGTCTCTGTCTCTGGGCTGAATGAGTTATAGAGGAGGAAGTATCTGTCTCTGGGCTGAAGGAGTTATAGAGGAGGAAGTATCTGTCTCTGGGGTGAAGGAGTTTTAGAGGAGGAAGTATCTGTCTCTGGGGTGAAGGAGATTTAGAGGAGGAAGTATCTGTCTCTGGGGTGATGGAGTTATAGGAGAGGAAGTGTCTGTCTCTGGGGTGAAGGAGTTATAGGAGAGGAAGTGTCTGTCTCTGTCTCTGGGGTGAAGGAGTTATAGGAGAGGAAGTATCTGTCTCTGGGGTGAAGGAGTTATAGGAGAGGAAGTATCTGTCTCTGGGGTGAAGGAGTTATAGGAGAGGAAGTATCTGTCTCTGGGCTGAAGGAGTTATAGACGAGGAAGTATCTGTCTCTGGGGTGATGGAGTTATAGGAGAGGAAGTATCTGTCTCTGTCTCTGGGGTGAAGGAGTTACAGGAGAGGAAGTATCTGTCTCTGGGCTGAAGGAGTTATAGGAGAGGAAGTATCTGTCTCTGGGCTGAAGGAGTTACAGGTGAGGAGGTATCTGTCTCTGGGCTGAAGGAGTTTCAGAGGAGGAAGTATCTGTCTCTGTCTCTGGGTTGAAGGAGTTATAGGAGAGGAAGTGTCTGTCTCTGGGGTGAAGGAGTTATAGGAGAGGAAGTATCTGTATCTGGGGTGAAGGAGTTATAGGAGAGGAAGTATCTGTCTCTGTCTCTGGGGTGAAGGAGTTTTAGGAGAGGAAGTATCTGTATCTGGGGTGAAGGAGTTATAGGAGAGGAAGTATCTGTCTCTGGGGTGAAGGAGTTTCAGAGGAGGAAGTATCTGTCTCTGTCTCTGGGGTGAAGGAGTTATAGGAGAGGAAGTATCTCTCTCTGGGGTGAAGGAGTTACAGAGGAGGAAGTATCTGTCTCTGGGGTGAAGGAGTTGTAGAGGAGGAAGTATCTGTCTCTGTCTCTGGGGTGAAGGAGTTATAGAGGAGGAAGTATCTCTCTCTGTCTCTGGGGTGAAGGAGTTATAGAGGAGGAAGTATCTGTCTCTGGGGTGAAGGAGTTGTAGAGGAGGAAGTATCTGTCTCTGTCTCTGGGCTGAATGAGTTATAGAGGAGGAAGTATCTCTCTCTGTGGTGAAGGAGTTATAGAGGAGGAAGTATCTGTCTCTGTAGTGAAGGAGTTATAGAGGAGGAAGTATCTGTCTCTAGGGTGAAGCAGTTGTAGAGGAGGAAGTATCTGTCTCTGTAGTGAAGGAGTTATAGAGGAGGAAGTATCTGTCTCTAGGGTGAAGGAGTTTTAGAGGAGGAAGTATCTGTCTCTGGCCTGAAGGAGTTATAGGAGAGGAAGTGTCTGTCTCTGGCCTGAAGGAGTTATAGGAGAGGAAGTATCTGTCTCTGGGGTGAAGGAGTTATAGGAGAGGAAGTGTCTGTCTCTGGCCTGAAGGAGTTATAGGAGAGGAAGTATCTGTCTCTGGGGTGAAGGAGTTTTAGGAGGGGAAGTATCTGTCTCTGGGGTGAAGGATTGTAGAGGAGGAAGTATCTGTCTCTGGGGTGAAGGAGTTATAGGAGAGGAAGTATCTGTGTCTGGGGTGAAAGAGTTTCAGAGGAGGAAGTATCTGTCTCTGTCTGTGGGGTGAAGGAGTTATAGGAGAGGAAGTATCTGTCTCTGGGCTGAAGGAGATTTAGAGGAGGAAGTATCTGTCTCTGTCTCTGGGGTGAAGGAGTTTTAGAGGAGGAAGTGTCTGTCTCTGGGGTGAAGAAGTTATAGGAGAGGAAGTATCTGTCTCTGGGCTGAAGGAGTTATAGGAGAGGAAGAATCTGTCTCTGGGCTGAAGGAGTTTCAGAGGAGGAAGTATCTGTCTCTGTCTCTGGGGTGAAGGAGTTATAGGAGAGGAAGTATCTGTCTCTGGGCTGAAGGAGTTTCAGAGGAGGAAGTATCTGTCTCTGTCTCTGGGCTGAAGGAGTTTCAGAGGAGGAAGTATCTGTCTCTGGGGTGAAGGAGTTTTAGAGGAGGAAGTATCTGTCTCTGGGCTGCAGGAGTTTTAGAGGAGGAAGTATCTGTCTCTGGGGTGATGGAGGTATAGGAGAGGAAGTATCTGTCTCTGTCTCTGGGGTGAAGGAGTTACAGGAGTGGAAGTATCTCTCTCTGGGGTGAAGGAGTTGTAGAGGAGGAAGTATGTGTCTCTGGGGTGAAGGATTGTAGAGGAGGAAGTATCTGTCTCTGGGCTGAAGGAGTTTCAGAGGAGGAAGTATCTGTCTCTGGGGTGAAGGAGTTTTAGAGGAGGAAGTATCTGTCTCTGGGCTGCAGGAGTTTTAGAGGAGGAAGTATCTGTCTCTGGGCTGAAGCAGTTTCAGAGGAGGAAGTATCTGTCTCTGGGGTGAAGGAGTTTCAGAGGAGGAAGTACCTGTCTCTGGGCTGAAGGAGTTTCAGAGGAGGAAGTATCTGTCTCTGGGCTGCAGGAGTTTTAGAGGAGGAAGTATCTGTCTCTGGGCTGAAGGAGTTATAGGAGAGGAAGTATCTGTCTCTGGGGTGAAGGAGTTTCAGAGGAGGAAGTACCTGTCTCTGGGCTGAAGGAGTTGTAGAGGAGAATGATTGTTGTCTCTTCACTGTGGTGATGCACTTAACTGCCTCTTAGAGGAGAATATCAGTGATGACATCTCATGATCATCATATTTTAGTAGGCTGCACGGTCAAGGGGCTATAAAAACTAAACAATAACAAAAACGCCATAACAGAAAAAACATTTGATTTGGTAAAATAGGCCTATTTTTTATTTTTTTTAAACGATTAGTATGCAGAATTCATTTTTTATTTTTTTTTGGTCTCTATTTATCTCTTTACACTGGAGATGTTTTAAACCCTTTGAACAAGTTGCAGAAAGTTCAGCAGCACAACTTCAAGGAGCGGTTTATATCTTTTCATCAGTAGTGCTTACATGTACAGTACAACTAACTAGCTTCTGTTCTCGATAAAGAAAAGTAACATTCTATTGATCAATAACTGCAGGAAGTAGATCGGCCATCGCAACAGAGAGACTGATGGAGACCTATTTGTAATAATTACAGAGAGCTCCAAAAAATATTGGGACAGTGACAATTTTTTAAATGTTTTGTTATGTTTTGATTCCAGCACTTTGGATTTGAAATTATACAATGACTAAAAGGTTAAAGTGTAGACTGTCAGCTTTCATTTGAAGGTATTTATATCCATATCGCCTCAACCTTTTAGAAATTACACCACTTTTTGTACATTATTCCACCCATTTTAGAGAATTGTCTGTTTGTTTTGGTTGTGTTTCAGATTATTTTGTGCCCAGTAGAAATTAATGTAAAAATAATGTATTGTGTCATTTTGGAGAAATGTATATTGTAAATAAGAATAGCATATGTTTTCTAAACACTTCTATATTATATGTGGACGCTACCATGATAAGGGATAATCCTGAATGAATCATGAACAATGAGTGAGGAAGTTAGAAGGAAAATATCATGTACCCCCCCATTAAAAAATACATTTATTAATAACCTCCCCTGTTATTGTAATGGTGAGAGGTTAGCATGTCATGGGGAAGGGGGGGGGCTATTTAGGCATAAAAATCGATGGATGCATTTGTGTTAGAAAGACAAAACACTTTATGAATATTTACATTTACATTTAAGTCATTTAGCAGACGCTCTTATCCAGAGCGACTTACAAATTGGTGCATTCACCTTATGATATCCAGTGGAACAACCACTTTACAATAGTGCATCTAAATCTTTTGGATTACTGACCTCTGCCTGCCTTGACATGTCTACTGCCTTTGTTGGAACATTAAACAATTGTTTATTCGACGTGGTCTGTATCTGGATCTTCCCTTCGTCCTGATACTTGGTATGTCTCTATAAGCTTGGCACATCTAGCCACTGGGATTTTTGCACTTTCTTCAAGACAAAACTGCTCCAGCTCCTTCAAGTTGGATGGGTTCCGCTGGTGTACAGCAATCTTTAAGTCATACCACAGATTCTCAATTGGATTGAGGTCTGGGCTTTGACTAGGCCATTCCAAGACATTTAAATGTTTCCCCTTAAACCACTCGAGTGTTGCTTTAGTAGTATGCTTAGGGTCATTGTCCTGCTGGAAGGTGAACCTCCATCCCAGTCTCAAATCTCTGGAAGACTGAAACAGGTTTCCCTAAAGAATTTCCCTGTGTTTAGCGCCATACTTCAATTCTGACCAGTTTCCCAGTCCCTGCCGAGGGAAAACATTCCCACAACATGATGCTACCACCGCCATGCTTCACTGTGGGGATGGTGTTCTCGGAGTGATGAGAGGTGTTGGGTTTGTGCCAGACAGCGTTTCCCTTGATGGCCAAAAAGCTCAATTTTAGTCTCATCTGACCAGAGTATCTTCTTCCTTATGTTTGGGGAGTCTCCCACATGCCTTATGCCGAACACCAAACGTGTTTGCTTATTTTTCTCTTTAAGCAAGGGCTTTTTTCTGGACACTCTTCTGTAAAGCCCAGCTCTGTGGAGTGTACGGCTTAAACTGGTCCTATGGACAGATACTTCAATCTCCACTGTGGAGCTTTGCAGCTCCTTCAGGGTTATCTTTGGTCTATTTTTGTTGCCTCTCTGATTAATGCCCTCCTTGCCTGGTCTGTGAGTTTTGGTGGGCAGCCCTCTCTTGGCAGGTTTGTTGTGGTGCCATATTCTTCCCATTTATTTATAATGGATTTAATGGTGCTCCGTGGGGCCATTCATAACAGGTGTATGTATATATGTGTATATATATATATAGATCATGTGACACTTAGATTGCACACAGGTAGACTTTATTTAACAAATTATGTGACTTCTGAAGGTAATTGGTTGCACCAGATCTTATTTAGGGACGTCATAGCAAAGGGGTGAATACATATGCACAACTTTTCCGATTAAAAAAATAAATAAAAAAATGTCAATTCATTTCACCGATTTGGACTACTTTGTCTACAAGAAATCCAAATAAAAATGTATTTAAATTACAGGTTGTAATGCAACAAATTAGGAAAAACCCCCAAGGCACTGTACCTATCAAAATGTTGTCCAGTGGTGCTGTGTCTGCCTTGACAAACATGTCAGTCGTCATATCTTCCTGTTTCGCTGCCAGACAAGGCTCCGCTGAGGTGTAGAAGTGGTAAGGATTCCCTCCATGGTGCTGTTGGGACAGCTTTATGTAGGCCCTAATAGTTTGTGGGCAATGGTTGTCACCGCTATAGTTAAATTCATGTATTGCTTACTGGTTTTGCTGGCATTAATCTAAAACAAATTGTTGAGATTGTCTCACCTAGATTTGCATGATAAAACCAACACAGCTCATTGATATTATTGAAGTAAAAATAATATATATATATATATATATATATATATATATATATATATATATATATATATATATATATATATACTGCTCAAAAAAATAAAGGGAACACTTAAACAACACAATGTAACTCCAAGTCAATCACACTTCTGTGAAATCAAACTGTCCACTTAGGAAGCAGCACTGATTGACAATACATTTCACATGCTATTGTGCAAATGGAATAGACAACAGGTGGAAATTATAGGCAATTAGCAAGACACCCCCAATAAAGGAGTGGTTCTGCAGGTGGTAACCACAGACCACTTCTCAGTTCCTATGCTTCCTGGCTGATGTTTTGGTCACTTCTGAATGCTGGCGGTGCTTTCACTCTAGTGGTAGCATAAGACGGAGTCTACAACCCACACAAGTGGCTCAGGTAGTGCAGCTCATCCAGGATGGCACATCAATGCGAGCTGTGGCAAGAAGGTTTGCTGTGTCTGTCAGTGTAGTGTCCAGAGCATGGAGGCGCTACCAGGAGACAGGCCAGTACATCAGGAGACGTGGAGGAGGCCGTAGGAGGGCAACAACCCAGCAGCAGGACCGCTACCTCCGCCTTTGTGCAAGGAGGAGCAGGAGAAGCACTGCCAGAGCCCTGCAAAATGACCTCCAGCAGGCCAAAAATGTGCATGTGTCTGCTCAAATGGTCAGAAACAGACTCCATGAGGGTGGTATGAGGACCCGACGTCCACAGGTGGGGGTTGTGCTTGCAGCCCAACACCGTGCAGGACGTTTGGCATTTGCCAGAGAACACCAAGATTGGCAAATTCGCCACTGGAGCCCTTTGCTCTTCACAGATGAAAGCAGGTTCACACTGAGCACGTGACAGACGTGACAGAGTCTGGAGACGCCGTGGAGAACGTTCTGCTGCCTGCAACATCCTCCAGCATGACCGGTTTGGCGGTGGGTCAGTCATGGTGTGGGGTGGCATTTCTTTGGGGGGCCGCACAGCCCTCCATGTGCTCGCCAGAGGTAGCCTGACTGCCATTAGGTACCGAGATGAGATCCTCAGACCCCTTGTGAGACCATATGCTGGTGCGGTTGGCCCTGGGTTCCTCCTAATGCAAGACAATGCTAGACCTCATGTGGCTGGAGTGTGTCAGCAGTTCCTGCAAGAGGAAGGCATTGATGCTATGGACTGGCCCGCCCGTTCCCCAGACCTGAATCCAATTGAGCACATCTGGGACATCATGTCTCGCTCCATCCACCAATGCCACGTTGCATCACAGACTGTCCAGGAGTTGGCGGATGCTTTAGTCCAGGTCTGGGAGGAGATCCCTCAGGAGACCATCTGCCACCTCATCAGGAGCATGCCCAGGCGTTGTAGGGAGGTCATACAGGCACGTGGAGGCCACACACACTACTGAGCCTCATTTTGACTTATTTTAAGGACATTACATCAAAGTTGGATCAGCCTGTAGTGTGGTTTACCACTTTAATTTTGAGTGTGACTCCAAATCCAGACCTCCATGGGTTGATAAATTGGATTTCCATTGATTATTTTTGTGTGATTTTGTTGTCAGCACATTCAACTATGTAAAGAAAAATGTATTTAATAAGATTTTTCATTCATTCAGATCTAGGATGTGTTATTTTAGTGTTCCCTTTATTCTTTTGAGCAGTGTATATATATATATATATATAGTAGCAGTCAAAGGTTTTAGAACACCTCCTCATTCAAGGGTTTTTCTTTATTTTTACTATTTTCTACATTGTAGAATAATAGTGAAGACATCAAAACTATGAAATAACACATATGGAATCATAGTTTGTCATAATTTGTTAAACACCAAAAAAGTGTTTAACAAATTAAAATTTATTTTAAATTTGAGATTCTTCAAAGCAGCCACCCTTTGTCTTGATGACAGCTTTGCACACTCTTGGCATTCTCTCAACCAGCTTCACCTGCAATGCTTTTCCAACAGTCTTGAAGGAGTTTCCACTTATGCTTTTCCTTCACTCTGCGGTCCAACTCATCTCAAACCATCTCAATTGGGTTGAGGTTGGGTGATTTGTGGAGGCCAGGACATCTGATTCACCATTCCATCACTCTCCTTGGTCAAATAGCCCTTACACAGCCTGGAGGTGTGTTTTGGGTCATTTTCATGTTGAAAAACAAATGATAGTCCAACTAAGTGCAAACCAGATGAGAAAGCATATCAATGCAGAATGTTGTGGAAGCCATGCTGGTTAAGTGTGCCTTGAGTTCTAAATGAGCAGGTTCTGAAAATAGGATAATTAGAAGAGATATTGAGCTACAATATGTTTTGAGGTCTCTGTGTCCTTCTCTTTTATTCCTTGTGCTACACCCTCATACAAGGTGTTTAAAGTGTTTTATTCCTCGTGCTACACCCTCATACAAGGTGTTTAAAGTGTTTTATTCCTCGTGCTGCACCCTCATACAAGGTGTTTAAAGTGTTTTATTCCTCGTGCTACACCCTCATACAAGGTGTTGAAAGTGGTTTATTCCTCGTGCTGCACCCTCATTCAAGGTGTTTTAAAGGGTTTTTTCAATAGTGATATTCATACTATTTCAGGCAGTGCCAGGGGGTATGTTGATACCAGCAGACCTGTGTTTTGAAGTCTGTGTCATAGACGACATTGTTTTTCTCAAATTATAAACATGGTATTTTCTCTACCTCCACTAAATCCAATCAATTCCTAAAACGTTTTTCTCCTCATATTGTGCCTCAGAGTCTTTGTCTGTGTCTGAAATGGCATACTAGTCCCTAAATAGTGCTCGACTTTTGATCGGAGCCCTATAGGGAACAGCCATTTAGAACACAGCTTCCCTCTGTGGTCTTGTCTCTTCCACACAGTCAATAAGATATCCTGTGTAAACTTGCTTTGGATGTTGCATTCTCCAGGACGAGGGGGGGAGCCGTGAGCAGCAAACAACATTATCATGTCTTACGCTATCACCTTAGCTGCTGCCTGAATAACTCCACAAACAAACCAGAACTGTGTTGCCTGTCAATTAGGCTTCTCCTTTACTTCCTACTGTGTACAAAATAGCCCGTATATATATACTTCCTCCTTGTAAACGCTGTCTGTTATGACATCACTTCCTACAGTGTGAACATCGTCTGTTAAGACATCACTTCCTACAGTGTGAACATTGTCTGTTATGACATCACCCCCTACAGTGTGAACATTGTCTGTTATGACATCACTTCCTACAGTGTGAACATTGTCTTATGACATCACTTCCTACAGTGTGAACATTGTCTGGTATTGGTGTTTGTATACTTCACAAATGAAAGACAATGTTGCAGTGGATTTATTTAACCAATATCGATGCTAAATATTTAACCAACAGTTCTCCTAAATATTGGACAAACTGTTTGGCTAAAACGTTTACCAACATTTCGCCAACACTTTTTTGTAAAAGAGACCTCATCATGCTGTGGAAAATAGGTGTTCATCACATTGTTACTAAACTTACCATTGAATGTGACACTGCGGATGTACTTGAGCAGTTTCTTTCCCCCGGCCAAGTCCATATCGGGACAGATCCCAGAGACGTCGGGACACAGGTCTCTCTGCATGTTGTGAAGGGCGTGGGCCATGGCGTACACCGCATCGATCACAAACTGAACCTTCCCCTCCTGTTCATACTTAGAGTCCGTCCCAATCCGCTCCTGGCCTGCGGATGAAAAGAGGAGAATATTCAGGACATGTTTTGGGCTAAAGATATGGCTCTTAATGGTAATCACCTGGGTAAATACAAGACGTTCCTATGCATTTGCATTAATGAGGTGACCTAAAAAATAAGTACTCATCTTTTTACATTTAAGAAAATAACACACTAACATTACATTCCACAGACATGGGTTGCCTTGCAACGATGAAAACCTTATTTAAATGAAAGGAATCCTGTATTCACTGTATTCACAATGTGTTGGTTTTTAATAACTTCAAAAGAGAGTCAAGGGGAGCCGTGTTAAATATGGCTAATAAGAGAAAGGTACTGATACATTCTTACAGTGTATTATAATGCTTTCATGGATTACACCTCATCTTTAATCTGCTGTCTATATGGACAGGCTTCACATTATATTCATGCTGTTTTCATCAAGATGATAGAGTGGACCCATTGAATTAGACACAGTTTAATAGCCACTTTATTTCCCACAGTTACTTTTCAATCACCTTGGTTAATGTGGGAGAACTACATGAAAGGGCCAAACCAAGCCATTGTGTTTTTCCTTCAATGGTAGACACATTATACTGAAATCAACATCTCGTATTCCATTGTCTGTCAGTGAGTTGTACAATTACATTTTAGTCATTTAGCAGAAGCTCTTATCCAGAGCGACTTACAGTAGTGAATTCATATACTTCATATTCGTACTGGTCCCCCACGGGAATCAAACACACAACCCTAGCGTTGCAAACACCATGCTCTACCAACTGAGCCACACAGGACCACCAATTAACCAATAAGAATTTTTTGCTGGTTTTTCCATGGACATATTTTTGAGAAATAGTACATTACAAAAACACATTTACATTGAATATGTCACAAGCAGAATTTGTATTTTTTACCGTGACTATGATAATCTGATGATAATAATAATAATAATCAAAACAACAATTGGAAGAGTACTTTATTATCATTACGAGTGTTCTTGTCCTTCTTTCAAATGACTGACTGACATTCTGTTTACGCTAATGTCTCCTGCGTCACGTTGATCATGTCACATTGTTGACAGGATTTCCGACAGGCTTGATAATCAGACAACCTGTGGTGTAACATCATCATCTTACAAGACCATGAAGAGCAAAAGGGTCATTCCATTTATGATGAACATTATATAGATATCTCATTTTTGACTGAAGCAAAGTATCATTTTAATTTATACACACTTTTCTGATTTATTCTCTGGTTTATTACGATACATTTTTACTTTTACACATTCATCTGCATAACCCAAAATTATCACTTGAACTTTAATTAAGTAATCACTTAGAAAATGAAAACGAGGAAGCCACTGTAACCAGGTTTTTCCATCCAACCTTTTAACGCGAGTAAAGTACGTCGGATTAAACATTTCATGATGGAAAACCGAACATTTATCGGTAAACTTTACAAAATGATGAGAAAGCAGAACACGCCAGACGAGGTGGGATCTTTTTGGGTCACAGACAGACAGACAGACAGACAGACATACAGTAGATGTTTTTGGGTAAAATTAATTATGGGAGAAATGTCTGTGCTCAAATATTGATATAATAACCATCGTATGGAAGTAAACTTGGAGTCATGCGATGACACGTTGTGTGGTCCTCCCACTACGACTCCTCAGGAAACCAGTTTATTAGGCTACAAGATTTTTTACCGTTTATTTAACTAGGCAAGTCAGTTAAGAACAAATTCTTATTTACAATGACGACCTACACCGGCCAAACTCTGACGACGCTGGGCCAATTGTGCGCCGCCCTATGGGACTCCCAATCACGGCCGGTTGTAATACAACCTGGAATCGAACCAGGGTGTCTGTAGTAACGCCCCAAAAAAGCACTGAGATGCATTGACTTTGACCGCTGCGCCACTCAGGAGCCCAAGTGTAATAAATTATGATGAACTTCACAGGGTGAAAGGTCATGAACATGACGCTCCTTTCAATAAATAGCCATGGTCTGATTCTGGTGACGTGATCATCGACAAATAAAAATAATTGTCTATAATTGTCCATAATAATTTCAACATCTACTGTAGACTATACCCGCACAGTATCTGCAAGCTGTTAGCTGGAGTGCACCTGCCAATAACAGAGTGGACACATTCACTATATAACGCCGTTTTTTTGTTGTTGTTGTGAGAAAACCATCAATAGAGTTGAATATGCAAAGGAAACCCATTTACTTCGGCACATGGGAATTGAACTTCATCACGCACTGCCTTTTATCCACAACTGGTATATTTGATGGAAACACATTTCCGGTGGGAAAATGTGCATGTTGGTTTTATGCAGAGTTTCGAATATTCACATGCAAATCTGTCACCAATTGGATGGAAACCTAGCTTTTGGAGAGGGTGAAAGTTCACGAGCTTGCTCCAAAATCTGTCATTGCCGAAATTGACAATTCCAGAGAAAAATGTAGAATACCAACAACAGCGTCAGGAAAGAAGCTGAAATGGCTGGATCTGTATTCAGCATTGGCTTGTTTTGGCATACACACACGCACGCACGCACACACACACACACACACACACACACACACACACACACACACACACACACACACACACACACACACACACACACACACACACACACACACACACACACACACACACACACACACATACACACACACACACACACACACACACACACACACACACACACACACATGTGGCCATGCACACAGCTACAGATGTAGGATAGTCATTTGATCACCCTGTTGCAAGAAAACTTTCCTGCACCCAATAGTTTTTTTAACATTTGAGGTTTAAAAGGGCTTCTAAAGTTTTGAAATCCCAGGTTGATGGCAACTTAATTGGAGAGGACGAGCTCGTGGTAATGGCTGGAGCTGAATTAATGGAATGGTATCAAATACCTCAAACACATGGTTTCACATGGTTGCAATCCTTTCCAGCCATTATTAAAAGCTGTCCTCCCCTCAGATGCCTCCACTGATTGAAAATTCAGACTGGATTTTCACTTATGAAAAATGTACATTAATTATAAGCAACATAATAATTCACATGTCCTGTTGCTGCAGGATTATATTTCTGCAGAAGAAAACTGTAAGAGGGAGTGTTGAGAGACAGCAACCCAAATGTCTCTATGCCAATATCTTACAACTCCAGATTTCTTGCAAATACCCAACAGGGCTTTCAACGTTAATTACCCACCTTGTTTCTCAGACGAGATGATAACAATTCAATAAAACAAAATGAATGCTGAGAAAACACAATCTCACGCTGGTAAAAAAAATCCATTATATACCCCATCAAACACATAGACATGATCATTTAGCAGATGCTCTTATCCAGAGAGATTTACAGTAGTGAATGCATACATTTCATACATTTTTTTTTTTACGTACTTGTCCCCCGTGGGAATTGAACCCACAACCCTGGTGTTGCAAACACCATGCTATAAATTTTATTGGAGTATCTACATAGGCGTACAGAGGTCCATTAACAATATAATATGGTTGACCAGAATAAGAAAACATATATATGGTTATTCAGAAGGATCGACAAAAGAACCATTCGCCCTGAAGGTTCTGTAAAGAATCAAAAAAAGGGTTCAGTTTAGCTCTGTAAAGGGTTGTAACCATATATAACCTTTTTTTAATGATTCTTTATAGAACCTTAAATAAGTGTTCTTTATAGAACCATACAGGTTCCATTTAGAACAGTATGAGCACGGTTCTGTATAGAACCTTCCAGAAAGAGATCTACACTGAACAAAAATATAAACACAACATGTAAAGTGTTGATCTCATGTTTCATGAGCTGAAATACAACATCCCAGAAATGTTCCATACGTACAAAAAATCTTGTTTGTCTAAAATAGTGTGCGCACATTTGTTTACATCCCTGTTTGTGAGCATTTCACATTTACCAAGATAATCCATCCACCTGACATGTGTGGCATATCAAGAAGCTGATTAAACAGCATGATCATTACACAGGTGCACCTTGTGCTGGGGGTCAACAAAAGGCGACGCTAAAATGTGCAGTTTTGTCACACAACACAATGCCACAGATGTCTCAAGTTTTGAAGGAATGTATAATTGGCATGCTGATTGCAGGAATGTCCACCAGAGCTATTGCCAGAAAATATTGCTATCCACTTTTCTACCATAAGCCGCCTCCAATCGGCCTCACAACCGCATATCATGTGTATGGCGTCGTGTGGGCGAGCGGTTTGCTGATATCAATGTTGTGAACAAAATGCCCCATAGTGGTGGTGGGGTTATGGTATGGGCAGGCATAAGCTACGGACCCTGAACACTCTGAGCATTTTATCAAAGGCAATTGGAATGTACAAAGATACATTGATAGTGGCCTGTGGAATGTTGTGCCACTGTTGTCGTCACAACATTCCACAGGCCACAATCAACAGCCTAATTAACATTATGCAAAGGAGATGTGTCGCGCTGCAGGAGGCAAATGGTGGTCACACCAGATACTGACTGGTTTCCTCATCCCTACTTAAAAAAAAAAACATAAGCATATCTGTATTCCCAGTCATATGAAATCCATAGTTTAGGGCCTAATGAATTCAATTGACTGATTTTCTTATATGAACTGTAAAATCAGTAAAATCTTTTATTTAATTTTTTTGTTCATTATATACGGGTTCCACTACGTCATAAGTCAAATAACTGTTTAGAAGCTTTTTTTGGTGTGTACCCTACCAAACACATGATCATTATATAACCAATCAAACAAACTAATTTCACATTAGACAAGGGGCATTGAAATCTCTGTCACGCTTCCTCTGCTCTCTCAGGTCTCTGTCTGCCTGTCTGTCTGTCTGCCTGCCTGCCTGCCTGCCTGCCTGCATGCCTGCCTGCCTGCCTGCCTGTCTGTCTGTCTGTCTGTCTGTCTGTCTGTCTGTCTGTCTGTCTGTCTGTCTCTCTCTCCCTCACATCTCTCTCCCTCACACCTCTCTCTCCCTTACACCTCTCTCTCCCTCACATCTCTCTCTCCCTCACATCTCTCTCCCTCCTCTCTCGCTCCTTCCTCTCTCTCTCCCTCCCTCCCTCCACTCTCTTTCTCCGTCCCCTCTCTCCCGCTCTCTCTCTCTCTCCCTTTTTTATTTTTGTGCCTCTCTCATCTCTCTCTCTCTATCTCTCTCTTTTCTCTATCTTCTTTCTGTGCCTACAGCTCTCTCTCTCTCTCTCACACACTGCATCTTGGTAGCATAGTCTATATCAGAGTAGAATACATCCGTTGCTGCTGAATGTTCACATAGATCCTGTGAGACAAAGATAAACACACAATGTCCAGATCAACAGTGTATATGATGGTGATGTATAGAAGGATGTGGGAGACTTGGATGAGGCTAAATGAGGTCAAAAGAAGCAGTTCTCCACCTATCCATATTCTCCTGGAACCCAATCGCCATCCAATATGGTAACCGACTGCCTTTCATTTTCAGATCATACACAAAAATTATGTTATTTAGCCTCTCAAACATGGTATAGCGCAATTGATGTTAATTGATGTTAATACGTCAGCTGTTAAGCCTCTCAAACACGCTATCAAATCAAATGTATTGGTCACATACAAGTGATTAGCATATGTTATTGTGGGTGTAGCTAAATGCTTGTGCTTCTATGTACATATGAGATGGCTGATGTAATATTTACAATCAATTAAAGTGAATAAGACACCGTAGAATAGTATAGAGTACAATTTATACATTATTAACGTGGCAAGTGATCCATTTCTAAAAGTGGCTAGTGATTCCTAATCTATGTCTATAGGCAGACGCCTCTGATGTGCTGGTGATGGCTGTTTAACAGTCTGATTGCCTTGAGATAGAAGATGTTTTTAAGTCCCGATAGGTTATTTTTCTGCTACCACACTCCCAGAGCCCTCAGCTCCTCCCTGTAGGCTCCCGTCTCATCATTGTTGGTAATCAGGCCTACTACTGTTTTGTCGTCTTCTAACTTGATGATTGAGTTGGAAGCGTGCTTGGCCACGCAGTCATGGGTGAACAGGGAGTACAAGAGGGGGCTGAGCACGCACCCTTGAGGTGCCCCAGTGTTGAGGATCAGCGAGGAGGAGGTGTTGTTTCCTACCTTCACCACCTGGGGGCGACCCGTCAGGAGGTCCAGGACCCAGTTGCACAGGGCAGGGTTCAGACCCAGCCCCTCGAGCTTGATGATGAGCTTAGAGGGTACTATGGTGTTGAATGCTAGTCAATGAACAGCATTCTTACATAGGTATTCCTCTTGTCCAGATGGGTTAAGTCAGTGGGCGGTGTGGTGGCGATTGCATCATCTGTGGATCTATTGGGGCGGTAAGCAAATTGAATTGGGTCTAGGGTGTCAGGTAAGGTGGAGGTGATATGATCCTTGACTTGCCTCTCAAAGCACTTCATGATGACAGAGGTGAGTGCTAAGGGGCGATAGTCAATTATTTCAATTGCCTTTGCTTTCTTAGGTACAGGGACAATGTTGGCCATCTTGAAGCATGTGGGGACAGCAGACTGGGATAGAGAGAGACCGAATATATCTGTAAACACACCAGCCAGCTGGTGTCCACATGCTCTGAGGACGCGGCTAGGGATACCATCTGGGCCGGCAGCCTTGCGAGGGTTAACACGCTTAAATGTCTTACTCACATCGGCCACGGAGAAAGGAGAGCCCACAGTCCCTGACAGGGGGCCACGTCGGTGGCACTGTATTATCCTCAAAGCGAGCGAAGAAGGTGTTCAGCCTATCCGGAAGCAAGACCTTGGTGTCCACGACGTGGCTGGTTTTCCTTTTATAATCCGTGATTGTCTGTAGACCCTGCCACATACGTCTCGTGTCTGAGCCATTGAACTGGGACTCAACTTTGTCCCTATACTGACATTTAGCTTGCTTGGTTGCATTGCGGAGGGAACTACACTCTTTGTGTTCTTCCATATTCCCAGTCTTCTTGTCCTGGTTAAATGAGGTGGTTCGCGCTTTCAGTTTTGCGCGAATGCTCCCATCTATCCATGGTTTTTGGTTGGGGTAGGTTTAAATCGTCACAGTGGGTATAACATCTCCTATACACTTCCTGATAAACTCATTCACTGTAATCAATATTATTTTCTGAAGCTATTCTGTATAGTGGAGTTGATGTTAACATGTCAGCTGTATAGCCTCTCAAACGCGGTATTAAACATGATGTTAACATGTCAGCTGTATAGCCTCTCAAACACGGTATTTAAATCTGATGTTAATACCGTGCTGAGTGTCATTGCTGAACAGTGCAGCTAGAAATGCCAATGCTACCAGATTAGTTATTTTATCATAGAAGAATGCACAGACCAACAACAAGTAAAAGACATTCGCGGCAGCTTCCCTGAAACAATGCATTGGAAGACTTTGCTTAGAACATGGTGAGAGGACATTTTTTCATATATACGCGGTGACAGTTTAGACCTATAACTGTGAAATTGGTCATTGTAGAGGTTGCATTGGGAATGCAGTACCTATTGTTTCAGTGCTGCTCGTAAAACCACCGAACAGAGGGTCTGGGTTAGCCATAATAGATCTATTACCACTGCTGGGCAGCTATGTACAAAAGCTTATTGATGGCCTCTTTTCTTTTTTTGTTCTTCCCACGGCAGCAATAATCTTCCAGGCGGGAAATGTGAAGAGAAAAAAAACAGTACAGAAGACAAAACCATGGGTACATCCCAAACGGAAATCTATTCCCTATAGAGTAGACTACTTTTGACCAGATCCCTATAGGGAAAAAGCTGCCATTTCAGACGCAGCCAGTAAAAGTTTGGTCTAGGTTGAGTGAACCTTGGGGGGGGGGGGGGGGGGGAGGCACAAGGAGAGGATGGCATCGTCCTATAAATCCCATCCTAATCATCTCATTATGTCTCGTTAAAGAGAGACACGGCGCTAGCAGCTAACGAGCCAAGCGTGTAATAACCCAACAGAGAGGAGGAGGGCTGGTACTTAATGTAGGACAGGACATGAAAATAACAGCTCAGGTATATTAGTAATATAAGGGGCTAGCCTTTCCCACCTGGTGGTCCACTGACTGAGTGTATAGTTTCCTTTCAAATCAAACGGATGACCTCAATCTCCCCTTCCCTCACTGGTAACACTCCCCTCCTTCACTGGAGAAACAAGGCCCCAGTCTCTTCTCCCCCCACGGATAACACCAGGACACTATCTCCTCTCCCTCCCTGCCATCCTACCCCTATCTCCCCTCCATCACTCCCTCCCAAACCTCCCAAACCTCCCAATAATACACCTCTCCCCCCGCTGCCATCCTACCCCTATCTCCCCTCCATCACTCCCTCCCAAACCTCCCAAACCTCCCAATAATACACCTCTCCCCCCCGCTGCCATCCTACCCCTATCTCCCCTCCATCACTCCCTCTCCTCCCCTCCCTCCCTATTAGGAACCATAGAACCTCTACTGCACTCCATTATAATGTTATCCCTAACAGCAGCATATGCTTCCCCTGATGTCATCAAATAATGTCTCTTGATGTGTAAATTAGCCTCGTAGATAGTAGAAATATTTTAGCTGTACTTCCTAACCTCCTGCCAAATGTATGACCATATGAGAGAGACACATATTTCCCTCAAATTACACAGACCCACAAATAATTTGAAAACAAATCCAATGTTGATAAACTCCCATGTCTATTGCATATTTATTGGGTGAAAATACCCCAGTGTGCCATCAGAGCAGCAAGATTAGATGTTTGGTACTGTCATTGGTGTGTGTACTGGGAGCGGAGTCAGGTGTGTGTACTGGGAGCGGAGTCAGGTGCAGGAGAGCAGAGAGTTGTGAACAGGAGGATACTTTATTATTAAGGAAGGAGGAACCAACAGACGGACGCCACTGCGTTGAAACCTCCATCCAATATGCCAAAGTGCAAAAAAAGCGCAAACAGTCACAATATTTAAGTACAAACATCATAAACATATCTCGTGAAAGAAAACTCGGAATAAACGCACACCAGAATAGTGATAATAAATGATAAATGACACGTAACACAAAACAATCTCACACAAAGACAGGGGGAACAGAGGAATAAATACATGTAGTGTGATTGGGGAATGTAAACCAGGTGTGCAGGGAACAAGACAAAACAAATGGATACATGACAAATGGAGCGGCGGTGGCTAGAAAGCCGGTGACGCCGAATGCCGCCCGAACGAGGAGAGGAGCCGACTTTGGCGGAAGTCGTGACAGGTACACGGTAATTGAGGTAATATGAACAGTGCATTCAGAAAGTATTCAGACCCCTTCCCTTTTTCCACATTTTCCACATCAGCCTTATTCTAAAATGGATTAAATAAAACAATTTCCTCATCAATCTACACACAGTAACCCATAATGAACAAGCAAAAAGTAGTTTTTAGAAACTTGTGCAAATGTATTAAACATAAAAAACAGAAATATTGTATTTACATAAATATTTAGACCCTTCACTATGAGACTCGAAATTGAGCACAGGTGCATCCTGTTTCCATTGATCATCCTTGAGATGTTTCTACAACTTAATTGGAATCCACCTGTGGTAAATTTAATTGATTGGACATGATTTGGAAAGGCACACACCTGCCTATATAAGGTCCCACAGATGACAGTGAATGTAAGAGCACAAACCAAGCCCTAATGTTGAAGGAATTGTCTGTAGAGATCCGAGACAGGATTGTGTCGAGGCACAGATCTGGGGAAGGGAACCAAAAAATATCTGCAGTATTGAAGGTCCCGAACAACACAGTGGCCTCCATCATTCTTAAACGGAAGAAGTTTGCAACCACCACGATTCTTCCTAGAGCCTAACACCTGACCAAACTGAGCAATTGGAGGAGAAGGACCTTGGTCAGGGAGATGACCAAGTACCGGATGGTCACACTGACAGAGCTCCAGAGTTCCTCTGTGGACTTCCAGAAGGTCAACCACAGAAGCCATTCCTCAGTAAATGGAACATGAGAAGCTGCTCTCAGACCATGAGTAACAAGATTCTCTGTTCTGATGAAACCAAGATTGAACTTATGCATCACATCTGGATGAAACCTGGCGCCATCCCTATGCAGGATTGGCTTTGGGACAAGTCTCTGAATGTCTTTGAGTGGCCCAGCCAGAGTCCAGACTTTAACCCGATCTAACATCTCTGGAGAGACCTGAAAATAGCTGTGCAGCAACGCTGTGCAGCGATGCTCCCCATGAAACCTGACAGAGTTTGAGAGAATCTGCAGAGAATAATGGGAGAAACTCCACAAACACAGGAGTGCCAAACTTCTGGCTGGGATATGTACAGTACCAGTCAAAAGTTTGGACACACCTAGTCATTCAAGGGTTTTTTATCATTTTTACTATTTTCTACATTGTAGAATAATAGTGAAGATATCAAAACTATGAAATGACCCATATGGAATCATTTAGTAACCAAAAAAAATTGTTAAACAAATCAAAATATTTTTTATATTTGAGATTCTTCAAAGCAGCCACCATTTTCCTTGATGACAGCTTTGCCCACTCTTGCTGTTCTCTCAACCAGCTTCACCTGGAATACTTTTCCAACAGTCTTGAAGGAGTTCTCACATAAGATGAACACTTATTGGATGCTCTTCCTTCACTCTGCGGTCCAACTCTTCCCAAACCATCTCAATTGGGTTGAGGTTGGGGGATTGTGGAGGCCAGGTCATCTGATGCAGCACTACATCACTCTCAAATAGCCCTTACACAGCCTGGAGGTGTGTTTTGGGTCATTGTCCTGTTGAAAAACAAATGCTAGTCCCACTAAGTACAAACCAGATGGGATGGCATATCGGTGCAGAATGCTGTGGTAGCGATGATGGGTAAGTGTGCCTTGAATTCTAAATAAATCACTGACAGTGTCACCAGCAAAGCACCCTCACACCATCACACCTCCTACATGCTTCACGGTGGGAACCACACATGCGGAGATCATCCGTTCACCTACTCTGCATCTCACAAAGACACGGCGGTTGGAACCGAAAATCTCTAATTTGGACTCATCAGACCAAAGGACCGATTTCCACCAGTCTAATGTCCTTTGCTAGTGTTTCTTGGCCCAAGCAAGTCTCTTCTTCTGATTGGTGTCCTTTAGTAGTGGCTTCTTTGCAGCAATTCGACCAAGAAGGCCTGATTCACACAGTCTCCTCTGAACAGTTGATGTTGAGATGCGTCTGTAACTTGAACTCTGTAAAGAATTTATTTGGGTTACAATTTCTGAGGCTAGTAACTCTAATGAACTCTGGGTCTTCCTTTCCTGTGGCGGTCCTCATGAGAGCCAGTTTCATCATAGCGCTTGATGGTTGTTGCGACTGAACTTGAAGAAACTTTGAAAAAGTTCTTGAAATTTTCCGGATTGACTGACCTTCATGTCTTAAAGTAATGATGGACTGTCGTTCCTCTTTGCTTATTTGAGCTGTTCTTGACGTAATATGGACTTGGTCTTTTACTAAATAGGGATATCTTCTGTATACAAACGCTACTGATTGGCTCAAAAGCACTAATAAGGAAAGAAATTCCACAAATTAACTTTTAACAAGGCAGACCTGTTAATTGAAATGTATTACAGGTGACTACCTAATGAAGCTGGTTGCGAGAATCAAATCAAAGTTTATTTGTCACCTGCGCCGAATACAACAGGTATATTCCTTACAGTGAAATGCTTACTTACAGGCTCTAACCAACAGTGCAAAAAAAGGTATTAGATGAACAATAGGTAAGGAAATAAATAAAAACAACAGTAAAAAGACAGTGAAAAATAACAGTAGCGAGGCTATATACAGTAGCGAGCCTATATACAGTAGCGAGCCTATATACAGTAGCTAGGCTATAACAGTAGCGAGGCTATAAAGAAGAAGAAGAAGAAGAAAGGTAGAAGCTAGCTAGCTAACGAAGAACAACAAAGAATATCTAGTTAACAGAAGAAAAGAAAGAGAAAATCAGGACAGAAGAAAAAGGATATCAAAGTGAAACAGTTCTCTAAAGACACAAGAGACAATAATACAAGAAACAACACTTCTGTAGCTTGTCAACTATGTGTCTGTCTATCCCTATTCTCTCCTCTCTGCACAGGCCATACAAACGCTTCACACCGCGTGGCCGCTGCCACTCTAACCTGGTGGTCCCAGCGCGCACGACCCACGTGGAGTTCCAGGTCTCCAGCAGCCTCTGGAACTGCCGGTCTGCAGCCAACAAGGCTGAGTTCATCTCAGCCTATGCTACCCTCCAGTCCCTAGACTTCCTGGCGCTGACGGAAACATGGATTACCACAGATAACACTGCTACTCCTACTGCTCTCTCTTCGTCTGCCCACGTGTTCTCGCATACCCCTAGAGCATCGAGCCAACGGGGTGGTGGCACTGGAATCCTCATCTCTCCCAAGTGGACATTCTCTCTTTCTCCCCTGACCCATCTGTCTATCTCCTCATTTGAATTCCATGCTGTCACAGTTACCAGCCCTTTCAAGCTTAACATCCTTATCATTTATCGCCCTCCAGGTTCCCTTGGAGAGTTCATCAATGAGCTTGACGCCTTGATAAGTTCCTTTCCTGAGGATGGCTCACCTCTCACAGTTCTGGGTGACTTTAACCTCCCCACGTCTACCTTTGACTCATTCCTCTCTGCCTCCTTCTTTCCACTCCTCTCCTCTTTTGACCTCACCCTCTCACCTTCCCCCCCTACTCACAAGGCAGGCAAAACGCTTGACCTCATTTTTACTAGATGCTGTTCTTCCACTAATCTCATTGCAACTCCCCTCCAAATCTCCGACCACTACCTTGTATCCTTTTCCCTCTCGCTCTCATCCAACACTTCTCACTCTGCCCCTACCCTCCTCTCCTCCCTTTCTGCATCCTTTGATTTTCTCTGTCCCCTATCCTCCAGGCCGGCTCGATCCTCCCCCCCTGCACCGTGGCTCGATGACTCACTACGAGCTCACAGAACAGGGCTCCGGGCAGCCGAGCGGAAATGGAGGAAAACTCGCCTCCCTGCGGACCTGGCATCCTTTCACTCCCTCCTCTCTACATTCTCCTCTTCTGTCTCTGCTGCTAAAGCCACTTTCTACCACTCTAAATTCCAAGCATCTGCCTCTAACCCTAGGAAGCTCTTTGCTACCTTCTCCTCCCTCCTGAATCCTCCTCTCCCTCCCCCCCCCTCCTCCCTCTCTGCGGATGACTTCGTCAACCATTTTGAAAAGAAGGTTGACGATATCCGATCCTCGTTTGCTAAGTCAAACGACATCGCTGGTCCTGCTCACACTGCCCTACCCTGTGCTTTGACCTCTTTCTCCCCTCTCTCTCCAGATGAAATCTCGCGTCTTGTGACGGCCGGCCGCCCAACAACCTGCCCACTTGACCCTATCCCCTCCTCTCTTCTCCAGACCATTTCCGGAGACCTTCTCCCCTTCCTCACCTCGCTCATCAACTCATCCTTGACCGCTGGCTACGTCCCTTCCGTCTTCAAGAGAGCGAGAGTTGCACCCCTTCTGAAAAAACCTACACTCGATCCCTCCGATGTCAACAACTACAGACCAGTATCCCTTCTTTCTTTTCTCTCCAAAACTCTTGAACGTGCCGTCCTTGGCCAGCTCTCCTGCTATCTCTCTCAGAATGACCTTCTTGATCCTAATCAGTCAGGTTTCAAGACTGGGCATTCAACTGAGACTGCTCTTCTCTGTGTCACGGAGGCTCTCCGCACTGCTAAAGCTAACTCTCTCTCCTCTGCTCTCATCCTTCTAGACCTTTCTGCTGCCTTTGATACTGTGAACCATCAGATCCTCCTCTCCACCCTCTCCGAGTTGGGCATCTCCGGCGCGGCCCACGCTTGGATTGCGTCCTACCTGACAGGTCGCTCCTACCAGGTGGCGTGGCGAGAATCTGTCTCCGCACCATGCGCTCTCACCACTGGTGTCCCCCAGGGCTCTGTTCTAGGCCATCTCCTATTCTCGCTATACACCAAGTCACTTGGCTCTGTCATATCCTCACATGGTCTCTCCTATCATTGCTATGCAGACGACACACAATTAATCTTCTCCTTTCCCCCTTCTGATAACCAGGCGGCGAATCGCATCTCTGCATGTCTGTCAGACATATCAGTGTGGATGACGGATCACCAGCTCAAGCTGAACCTCCGCAAGACGGAGCTGCTCTTCCTCCCGGGGAAGGACTGCCCGTTCCATGATCTCGCCATCACGGTTGACAACTCCCTTGTCCCCTCCTCCCAGAGTGCTAAGAACCTTGGCGTTATCCTGGACAACACCCTGTCGTTCTCCACTAACATCAAGGCGGTGACCCGATCCTGTAGGTTCATGCTCTACAACATTCGCAGAGTACGACCCTGCCTCACACAGGAAGCGGCGCAGGTCCTAATCCAGGCACTTGTCATCTCCCGTCTGGATTACTGCAACTCGCTGTTGGCTGGGCTCCCTGCCTGTGCCATTAAACCCCTACAACTCATCCAGAACGCCGCAGCCCGTCTGGTGTTCAACCTTCCCAAGTTCTCTCACGTCACCCCGCTCCTCCGCTCTCTCCACTGGCTTCCAGTTGAAGCTCGCATCCGCTACAAGACCATGGTGATTGCCTACGGAGCTGTGAAGGGAACGGCACCTCCATACCTTCAGGCTCTGATCAGGCCCTACACCCAAACAAGGGCACTGCGTTCATCCACCTCTGGCCTGCTGGCCCCCCTACCTCTGAGGAAGCACAGTTCCCGCTCAGCCCAGTCAAAACTGTTCGCTGCTCTGGTACCCCAATGGTGGAACATGCTCCCTCACGACGCCAGGACAGCGGAGTCAATCACCACCTTCCAGAGACACCTGAAACCCCACCTCTTTAAGGAATACCTAGGATAGGATAAAGTAATCCTTCTAACCCCCCCCCCTTAAAAGATTTAGATGCACTATTGTAAAGTGGCTGTTCCACTGGATATCATAAGGTGAATGCACCAATTTGTAAGTCGCTCTGGATAAGAGCGTCTGCTAAATGACTTAAATGTAATGTAAATGTATAACAGTAGCGAAGCTATAACAGTAGCGAGGCTATAAAAGTAGCGAGGCTATATACAGGCACCGGTTAGTCAGGCTGATTGAGGTAGTATGTAAATGTAGATATGGTTAAAGTGACTATGCATATATGATGAACAGAGAGTAGCAGTAGCGTAAAAGAGGGGTTGGCGGGTGATGGTGGGACACAATGCAGATAGCCTGGTAAACCAATTTGTAAATCGCTCTGGATAAGAGCGTCTGCTAAATGACTTAAATGTAATGTAAATGTATAACAGTAGCGAGGCTATAACAGTAGCGAGGCTATGAAAGTAGCGAGGCTATATAGAGGCACTGGTTGGTCGGGCCAATTGAGGTAGCATGTACATGAATGTATAGTTAAAGTGACTATGCATATATGATAAACAGTGAGTAGCAGCAGCGTAAAAGAGGGGTTTGGTGGGGCACACAATGCAAATAGTCCGGGTAGCCATTTGATTACCTGTTCAGGAGTCTATTGGCTTGGGGGTAAAAAACAGTGGAGAAGCCTTTTTG
Source organism: Salmo salar (assembly GCF_965601325.2). Lineage (NCBI taxonomy): Eukaryota > Metazoa > Chordata > Actinopteri > Salmoniformes > Salmonidae > Salmo > Salmo salar. Next base: position 101,176,096 of record NC_138302.1, read on the forward strand.
TCCTACACTTTGCATTCCGGTACCGCTTGCCCTGCGGTAGATGAGAGAACAGTCTATGACTGGGGTGGCTGGGCTCTTTGACCATTTTTAGGGCCTTCCTCTGACACCGCTTGGTGTAGAGGTCCTGGATGGCAGGCAGCTTAGCTCCAGTGATGTACTGGGCCGTACGCACTACCCTCTGTAGTGCCTTGCGGTCGGAGGCCAAGCAATTGCCGTACCAGCCCGTAATGCAACTGGTGAGGATGCTCTCGATGTTGCGACTGTAGAACCTTTTGAGGATCTGATGTTTCCTGTGGGGAAATAGGTTTTGTCGTGCCCTCTTCACAACTGTCTTGGTGTGTTTGGACCATTCTAGGTTGTTGGTGATGCGGACACCAAGGAACTTGAAGCTCTCAACCTGCTCCACAACAGCCCAACAGATGAGAATGGGTGTGTGCTCGGTCCTCCTTTTCCTGTAGTCCACAATCATATCCTTAGTCTTGGTTACATTGTTATTCTGGCACCACCCGGCCAGGTCTCTGGCCTCCTCCCTATAGGCTGTCTCATCGTTGTCATTGTTAGTGATCAGGCCTAACACCAACTTAATGATGGTGTTGGAGTCGTGCCTGGCAGTGCAGTCGTGGGTGAACAGGGAAAACAATAGGGGACTGAGCACGCACCCGAGGGGCTCCAGTGTTGAGGATCATCCTGGCAGATGTGTTGCTACCTACCCTCACCACCTGGGGGTGGCCCGTCAGGAAGTCCAGGATCCAGTTGCAGAGGGAGGTGTTTAGTCCCAGGATCACTAGCTTAGTGATGAGCTTTGAGGGTACTATGGTGTTGAACGCTGAGCTGTAGTCAATAAATATAATTCTCAAGTAGGTGTTCCTTTTGTCCAGGTGGGAAAGGGCAGTGTGGAGTGCAATCGAGATCGCATCATCTGTGGATATGTTGGGGTGGTATGCAAATTGGAGTGGGTCTAGGGTTTCTGGGATAATGGTGTTGATGTTAGCCATTACCAGCCGTTCACAGCACTTCATGGCTACGGACGTGAGTGCTATGGGTCTGTAGTCATTTAGGCAGGTTGTCTTCATGTTCATGGGCACAGGGACTATGGTGGTCTGCTTGAAACATGTTGGTATTACAGACTTCATCAGGGACATGTTGAAAATGTCAGTGAAGACACCTGCCAGTTGGTCAGCACATACCCGGAGCACACATCCTGGTAATCCGTCTGGCCCCGCAGCCTTGTGAATGTTGACCTGTTTAAAGGTCTTACTCACATCGGCTACGGAGAGCGTGATCACATAGTTGTCCAGAACAGCTGATGCTCTCATGCATGCCTCAGTGTTGCTTGCCTTGAAGCGAGCATAGAAGTGATTTAGCTTGTCTGGTAGGCTCGTGTCACTGGGCAGCTCGCGGCTGTGCTTCTCTTTGTAGTCGGTAATAGTTTGCAAGCCCTGCCACATAAGACGAACGCCGGAGCCGGTGTAGTACGATTCAATCTTAGCCCTGTATTGACGCTTTGCCTGTTTGATGGTTCGTCAGAGGGCAGAGCAGGATTTCTTATAAACTTCCGGGTTAGAGTCCCACACCGTGAAAGCGGCAGCTCTACCCTTTAGCTCAGTGCGAATGTTGCCTGAAATCCATTCACATCTAAACGTGTCAACACTCGTAAGGCTGCCGTACCAGACGGTATCCCTAGCCGTGTCCTCAGAGCAAGCGCAGACCAGCTGGCTGGTGTGTTTACAGACATATTCAATCAATCCTTATCCCCGTCTGCTGTCCCCACATGCTTCAAGAGGGCCACCATTGTAGACCTCCCTGTGGCTCAGTTGGTAGAGCATGGTGTTTGCAACGCCAGGATTGTGGGTTCGATTCCCACGGGGGGCCAGTACAGGGGGGAGAAAATGTATGAAATGAATTGAAATGTATGCATTCACTACTGTAAGTCGCTCTGGATAAGAGCGTATGTAAAATGTATTGTTCCTGTTCCCAAGAAAGCTAAGGTAAATGACTACTGCCCCGTAGCACTCACTTTCGTCATCATGAAGTGCTTTGAGAGACAAGTCAAGGACCATATCACCTCCACCCTAGACCCACTCCAATTTGCTTACTGCCCCAATAGGTCCACAGACAATGCAATCACACTGCACACTGCCCTAACCCATCTGGACAAGAGGAATACCTATGTGAGAATGCTGTTCATGCTGGGACTTGACACTGCCCTGTGCAACTGGGTCCTGGACTTCCTGACGGGCTGGCCCCTGGTGGTGAGGTTAGGTAACAACATCTCCACCCTGCTGACCCTCAACACTGGGGCCCCACAAGGGTGTGTTCTCAGCCATCTCCTGTACTCCTTGTTCATGCGTGGCCATGCACGCCTCCAACTCAATCATCACGTTTGCAGTCATCAAGTTTGCAGACGACACTACAGTGGTAGGCTTGATTACCAACAATGACGAGACGGCCTACAGGGAGGAGGTGAGGGCCCTCGGAGTGTGGTGTCAGGAAAATAACCTCACGCTCAACTTCAACAAAACAAAGGAGATGATCGTGGACTTCAGGAAACAGCAGAGGGAGCACCCCCCCTATCCACATCGACAGGATAGTAGTGGAGAGGGTAGTAAGTTTTAAGTTCCTCGGCGTACACACCACGGACAAACTGAAATGGTCCACCCACACAGACAGCGTGGTGAAGAAGGCGCAGCAGCGCCTCTTCAATCTCAGGAGGCTGAAGAAATTCGGCTTGTCACCAAAAACACTCAAACTTTTACAGATGTACAATCGAGAGCATCCTGTCGGGCTGTATCACCACGTGGTATGGCAACTGCTCCGCCCATAACCGTAAGGCTCTCCAGAGGGTAGTGAGGTCTGTACAACGCATCACCGGGTGCAAACTACCTGCCCTCCAGGACACCTACACCACCCGATATCACAGGAAGGCCATAAAGATCATCAAGGACAACAACCACCCGAGCCACTGCCTGTTCACCCCGCTATCATCCAGAAGGCGAGGTCAGTACAGGTGCATCAAAGCAAGGACCGAGAGACTGAAAAACAGCTTCTATCTCAAGGCCATCAGACTGTTAAACAGCCATCACTAACATTGAGTGGCTGCCGCCAACATACTGACTCAACTCCAGCCACTGGAAAAATATATGTAATAAATGTATCACTAGCCACTTTAAACAATGCCACTTCATAGAATGTTTACATACCCAACATTACTCATCTCAAACGTATATACTGTATTATATACCATCTACTGCATCTTGCCATCATGATGTAATGTATCACTAGCCACTTTAAACAATGCCACTTCATAGAATGTTTACATACCCAACATTACTCATCTCAAACGTATATACTGTATTATATACCATCTACTGCATCTTGCCATCTTGATGTAATGTATCACTAGCCACTTTAAACAATGTCACTTCTTATAATGTTTACATACCCTACATTACTCATCTCATATGTATATACTGTACTCGATACCATCTACTGCATCTTTCCTATGCCGGTCTATACCATCACTCATTCATATATTTTTATGTACATATTATTATTCATTCCTTTACACTTGTGTGTATAATGTAGTTGTTGTGAAGTTGTTAGGTTAGATTACTCGTTGGATATTACTGCATTGTCGGAACTAGAAGCACAAGCATTTCGCTACACTCGCATTAACATCTGCTAACCATGTGTATGTGATATTTGATTTGATTCTGGTTGGGGTATGTACGTACAGTCACTGTGGAGACGACGTCCTCGATGCACTTATTGATAAAGCCAGTGACTAATGTGGTGTACTCCTCAATGCCATCGGAAGAATCCCGGAACATGTTCCCGTCTGTGATAGAAAAACAGTCCTGTAGTTTAGCATCTGCTTCATCTAACCACTTTTTTATAGACTGAGTCACTGGTGCTTCCTGCTTTAATGTTTGCTTGTAAGCAGGAATCAGGAGGATAGAATTGTGGTCAGATTTACCAAATGGAGGGCGAGGGAGAGCTTTGTACGCGTCTCTGTGTGTGGAGTACAGGTGATCTAGAATTGTTTTCCCTCTGGTTGCACATTTAACATGTTGATAGAAGTTAGGTAGAACTGATTTAAGTTTCCCTGCATTAAAGTCCGGCCACTAGGAGCGCCGCCTCTGGGTGAGTGGTTTCCTGTTTGCTTATTTCCTTATACAGCTGACTGAGTGCGGTCTTAGTGACAGCATCCGTCTGTGGAGGTAAATAAACAGCCACGAAAAGTATAGCTGACAACTCTCTAGGCAAATAGTGTGGGCTGCATTTTATCACAATATACTCTACTTCAGGCGAGCAAAATCTAGACTTCCTTAGATTTTGTGCATCAACTGTTGTTTACAAATATGCACAGACTGCCCCCACTTGTCTTACCGGAGTGTGCTGTTCTATCTTGCCGGTGCAGCGTATATCCCGCTAGCTGAATATCCATGTCATCATTCAGCCACGATTCCGTGAAACATAAGATATTGTAGTTTTTGATGTCCCGTTGGTAGGATATTCGTGATGGTACATCATCAAATTTATTGTCCAATTATTGCACGTTGGCGAGTAATATTGACGGTAACGGCAGCGTTCCCACTTGCCTTCTGCAGATCCTTACGAGGCACCCCGCTCTGTGTCCTCTGTACCTGTGTCTCTTCCTTCTTCTTTGCAAATAACTGGGATGTTGGCCTTGTCGAGTGTCCTGCTTGTTGTAGAAAAAATCTTAGTCTAATCCGAGGTGAATGATCGCTGTCCTGATATCCAGAAACTCTTTTCTGCCGTAAGATACGGTTGCAGAGACATTATGTACAAAATAAGTTACAAATAACGCAAAAAAACACATAATAGGACAATTGGCGCCCGTAAAACAGCTGCCATTTCTTCTGGCGCCATTTTACACTCGCGTGTGCAAAGATGTCATAAAGGCAAAGGGTGGCTACTTTGAAGAATCTCAAAAATTAAATATATTTTGATTTGTTTAACACTTTTTTGTGTACTACATGATTCCATATGTGTTATTTTATAGTGTTGATGTCTTCACTATTATTCTACAATGTAGAAAATAGTAAAAAAAAAGAAAAACACTTGAATAAGTAGGTGTGTCCAAACTTTTGACATTTATTGTATTAATACTGTATCTACATTTCCCGGACTCCGACATTGCTCGTCCTAATACTTCTATATATCGTAATTCCATACTTTTACTTTTTAGATTTGTGTGTATTGTTCTGTATTGTTAGATATTACTGCACTGTTGGAGCTAGGAACACAAGCATTTCACTACACCCACAAAAGCATCTGCTAAATATGTGTATGTGGACCAATCAAATTTGATTTGATTTGATGTTTGGTTGGCAGTGAATCATACACGTGAATCAACATGCAGTTCAGTATGCTGTGGTTATAGAAATAAATATGTTATGCTTTAAACTTTCTCAGCAAATTCAATGAACAGTATAGAGGGTGTCCATTGTTCTCATTCTTATCATCCACACTTACAGCAAGAGTGCAAAGTCTTAGCGGGGTTAAGCAAATAACCAGTGGTCTCAGGGTAATTGACCATTTAAAATAGACACACTTAGCGTCTCCTGGCACCCATGCATAGCCTAATAGCCACTGATGCAGACCTTAGGAACATCAAAGAAGCATGATATGAAGAAAATGTAGTCTATTTCAGAAGAACAGAATAGCATACTCTGAGTTGTCCTTGTGTTATGTCCTGATCTGACTATGCGATATTGCTCTGGGCTACAATAGTTAATTTAGCAGACAAGATTAGCTTAGAATTCCATGTCATTTTTTAATATTATTTTATAGTATGAAGAATACAATTGAACAAAGTTGAATAAAATAGAAAGGATATTTTCTTGAAAGATAGCCGCACATGCTGCTATTCTGTGTTGAGCGGTTAACAAAGAAACATGTTTAATTTAGAGTTATTTATGTAACTTTAGTTGTGATACAAATGTTGGGCTATCTGTTTTGCATGATGTGACTCTATGTGATGATAAAAAAAAAAAAGTTGTATAAAAGGCACAAGCTCTGCTTGTTTTTTTTTGTGCAGACTTACACACTTAATCAGTCTGTCATTCACGATTTGACAAGCACTTGATAATGCCTTAAATTTCCTGGCTGTAACGCTCCTTAAAAAAAAACATGCCTATTGCGGCCAGTGGCCGTTGTGCCATTGGGATGAATATAACTATTATAATTCCTTCCTCCCAGCTGCATGCCAAAGCACCTCACACTCACTGGTTCTCTGTCACGTGATCAGGTCTTTTTTCACAGGCTACAAGTGAAGACAGACACATTGGGCATGCAACTGCGCGTGTCCTTATCCATTTCCAAGGCGCACATTGAAGATATTGGAAGAACTGTTCACATTTACTTTCCGTCAGCCAACAAGATGAGTAGGCCTAACGAACAGCAAGAGCACTAGCCTATGTTAATCTACTATCCCCCATAGGACAAAGGTTGACCTATTTTATTCTGTGCGAGAAATAAATATTCCAAACATAGTCTGGGATAGTTGTGGGATGTGATAGATCCCAAATTAATACCACCACTTGCATCCCCCCAAAAAAATGTACGCAATGAGGCTGACGAAACAGATCAGAACGTTTAAGCTTAAAATGTTGATAGACCATTAGGCTTTTTCTTCACTTTATAAGCACAGAAATGCGCACATGACAGTAGGCTATACGCATGAATGTTCCGTTAGCAGGGAAACACCATTCTCAAAGTGATCACAAACGCATTATGCATGTAATGCTTTTATTATACAGCTGCATTTTTATGATGAAAATGAGCTTCCCAAAACTTTAAACCAACACACTGCTTATGTATACCAGTTAGGCTCTACACCCCTTGTAAAGCAAATGAATGTGCTTCATTTTAAGAAGTTATTTGGCCACATTAGTTGCGATACAAACCTTATCAAAACATATAGGCGTATATAGGCTAGGCTACATGAGGTGTGCGATGATTTAAAAAAGTCATTTTTCGGTTCATGATAATGTTCAATTCTACATCAAAACATATTTCAGACATATATTATTTAGAATATGTAAAGACAAGATTATTAAACCAAGAATAGTCTGATAGGTGACAATATTAGCCTATCACTTGTGAATAAAACGTATCACTTGTTAATGATGCCCAGCTTTAAAGATCCGCACATTTCATTTAAAATTTTCGCCTAAAATGACATACCCAAATCTAACTGCCTGTAGCTCAGGACCTGAAACAAGGATATGCATATTCTTGAAACCATTTGAAAGGAAACACTTTGAATTTTGTAGATATGTGAAATGAATGTAGGAGAATATAACACAGTAGATCTGGTAATAGATAATACAAAGAGAAAAAAAAGCTTTTTTTTGTGTACTATCATCTTTGAAATGCAAGAGAAAGGCCATAACGTATTATTTCAGCCCAGGCGCAATTTATATTTTAGCCACTAGGTGACAGCAGTGTATGTGCAATGTTTTCCAATAAACCATTGCATATATGTTCAAAATGTTGTATCAAGACTGCCCAAATGTGCCTAAATGGTTAATTAATGACTTTTCAAGTTCAAAACTGTGCACTTTCCTCAAACAATAGCATGTTATTCTTACCACTGTAATAGCTACTGTAAATTGGACAGTGCAGTTAGATTAACAATAATTTAAGCTTGCTGCCAATATCAGATATGTCTATGTCCTGGGAAATTTTCTTGTTACTTACAACCTTCTAATCACATTAGCCTATGTTAGCTCAACCGTCCCGTGGAGGAACCCCCGATCCTGTAGAGGTTAAATAGAGAATTGAGGATGCTTTTCCCATGGTTCATTTTTCATACCAAACAGGTAGGCTATACACCTGTTGTAAAGAGAAGCAATGTGTTCGGTTTTGACCCCCCTCAGTCTCGTGCAGTGGAGGAGCTCTTCGTGGGCTATACTCAGCCTTGTCTCAGGATAGTAAGTTGGTGGTCTGTTGATATCCCTCTAGTGGTGTAGGGGCTGTGCATAGGCAAAGTGGATTGAGTTATACCCTGCCTGGATGGCCCTGTCTGGGGTATCGTCGGAATGGGCCACAGTGTCCCCCGACCCCTCCCATCTCAGCCTCCAGTATATATTCTGCAACAGTATTTGCACCAGGGGGATAGGATCAGTCTGTTATGTCTGGTGTAATTCCCTTGTCTTATCTGGTGAGTGAATTTAAGTATGCTCTAAGTATGAGTCTAATTCTTTCTCCCCCCCTCCCCTCCCGGAGGACCTGGCCTGATGACTCGTGGCTGATCTTCCATTTTTGGCCCTGCCAAAAATGTCCATCCTGGATAGACAATAAAGTGTTATTCTATTCTATTCTATTCTCTCTACCGCACCTGCTGTCTCGACATCTCTGAATGCTCGGCTATGAAAAGCCAACTGACATTTACCCCTTGAGGTGCTGACCTGTTGCACCCTCTACAACTACTCTGATTATTATATGACCCTGCTGGTCAGCTATGAATGTTTGAAGACCTTGAAGAACAATCTGGCCTTAAAGATCATGTACTCTTATAATCTCCACCTGGCACAGCCAGAAAAGGACTGGCCACCCCTCAGAGCCTGGTTCCTCTCTAGGTTTCTTTATAGGTCCACGCCTATCGAGGGAGTTTTTCCTAGCCACCATGCTTCTACATCTGCATTGCTTGCTGTTTGGGGTTTTACGCTGGGTTTCTTCATAAATACATTTGATTGATTGATTTAATATTAGAAACGTTGAGAAATAAATAAAGTAGGCCTAGCAAGCTGATTGGATCCTCCTCTTTTTAACAGAGGCCATCACTCTGTTTTCTCACACAATTGCATAGCTTATAGAAATTGCATAGCCTATAGAAATGTTGAGCAACATGAGCTCACAGGCTCTCATGAAGTGTTTGTTTCGATTTTTGATTACATTTGCATTGATGTCCGAGTGATTAGAGGGACAATAGAGTGCTGAGTACCACCTACTAATGACCATCAGCATCCTCGGAGCTTGGAGAAGGCTAATTACTGTGACTAAATGTTCACTGGAATTTGACTGCCATCATGACTCGTGACTGCCGATGTGGCGGTAATAGGGTTACCCCAACAGCCCTGGGGGGGGAGGGGGGGGGGGGGTTACTGCACATCCTTGCAGAGTGCAGAATAAAATAGTACCAAGGGGTGAAGTGCAAACACCACTGCAGTGTGATATGGATTCTATCATTGGCCTACTACCATGCCTCATAAATAGTTCAATAATAAAGTAATGCCCTTGCTAATAAGGGCTCAAGAATCTATCATGTGCCAATATTTATGGGGTTTAAAGTACAGCCTTGTTGAGTGCATTACCAAATGGCTACCTGTGCATTTCCTGCTGGTGTCTTCCTTCTTGGAAGAGCTCATCAGTTTACAGTTGAAGTTCTCCTCCCAGTATTCTGCGAACCAGACGTTTCTCCTGTTGTTCTCTAGCGTTCGCGTGGTGAAGTAGGTATCAAACCCTGGAGAAAAAAAAGAGACAGATAATCAAGTCTTAAAACGAGTCTTAGGCCTCAAGAGCATCTGCAGTATTTAACTATCGGCAGCGTAGCCTAGTGGTTAGAGCTGTTGGACTAGTAACCGAAAGGTTGCAAGATCAAATCCCTGAGCTGACAAGGTACAAATCTGTTGTTCTGCCCCTGAACAAAGGGAGTTAACCCACTGTTCCTAGGCAGTCATTCAAAATAAGAATTTGATCTTAACTGACTTGCCTAGTTAAATAAAGGTTTAAAAGAAATCAACTGCTTGTGTAGAAAAAGTCCTGTATCACATTTTGTATTTATTTAGACACGCTGTTTGAATTATTTGCAATATGTAGCTCACTTTACCTTCAAGCTTTATATTTGTCCAGTTCCTATTGCTCCTGTTTCCCATGCTGAAATAGACCAATATTGTGAAACCACTATTTTAGGACATATTACATTGCCTAGAGACTAACATTGAAAGTGTTAGTAATTCAAGCTGATGAGTATTTCAGTAGAAATCTCCTTCCTGAGTCTGCATCCCACATGACAACTTCCAAGAACAGAGAACAAATGTTTGCATCTTTTCAAATTATAGTTTGTTATTTTTCTATTTCAGACTGCGGAGACACGTCATTCAGGGATGGTGGGGCAGAGGCCTACCCGTTTTGAGCCCCACCTGTTTAACTATAAAACAAATATATAGTTGAAGTGGGAAGTTAACATACACTAAGGTTAGAGTCATTAAAACTTGTTTTTCAACCACTACAAATTTCTTGTTAACAAACTATAGTTTTGGCAAGTCGGTTAGGACATCTACTTTGTGCATGACACAAGTAATTTTTCCAACAATTGTTTACAGACAGATTATTTCACTTATAATTCACTGTATCACAATTCCAGTGGGTCAGAGGTTTACATACACTAAGTTGACTGTACCTTTAAATAGCTTGGAAAATTCCAGAAAATGATGTCATGGCTTTAGAAGCTTCTGATAGGCTAATTGACATCATTTGAGTGGATGTATTTCAAGGCCTACCTTCAAACTCAGTACCTCTTTGCTTGACATCATGGGAATATCAAAATAAAGACTTCAGAAAAAAATATTACACCTCCACAAGTCTGGTTCATACTTGGGAGCAATTTCCAAACGCCTGAAGGTACCACGTTCATCTGTACAAACAATAGTATGCAAGTATAAACACCATGGGACCATGCAGCCGTCATACCGCTCAGGAGGCTTGCAAGCCAAAGAACACCATCCCAACCGTGAAGCACGGGGGTGGCAGCATCATGTTGTGGGGGTGGTTTGCTGCTGGAGGGACTGGTGCACTTCACAAAATAGATGGCATCATGAGAATGGAAAAGTATGTGGATATATTGAAGCAACATCTCAAGACATCAGTCAGTTAAAGCTTTGTTGCAAATGAGCCTTCCAAATGGACAATGACCCCAAACACACTTCCAAAGTTGTAGCAAAATGGCTTAAGAATAACAAAGTCAAGGTATTGGAGAGGCCATCACAAAGCCCTGACCTCAATCTCATAGAAAATGTGTGGCAAGAACTGAAAAAGCGTGTGTGAGCAAGGAGACCTACAAACCTGACTCAGTTTCACCAGCTCTGTCAGGAGGAATGGTATTGTGGGAAGCTTGTGGAAGACTACCCGGAACGTTTGACCCAAGTTAAAAAATTTAAAGGCAATGCTACCAAATACTAATTGAGAGTATGTAAACTTCTGACCCACTGGGAATGTGATGAAAGAAATAAAAGCTGAAATAAATCATTCTCTCTACTATTGTTCTGACATTTAACATTCTTAAAATAAAGTGGTGATCCTAACTGACAGGACATTTTTACTAGGATTAAATGTCAGGAAATGTGAAAAACTGAGTTTAAATGTATTTGGCTAAGGTGTATGTAAACTTCTGACTTCAACTATATATATATATATATATATATATATATATATACATATATATATACACAGTATATACTGACCAGTGTTCCATTATTATAGAGACAGAGTAAGACAGAGACAGTGAGAGAGAAAAAAAGAAAGGCAATTTAATCAATAGGGCACTTCAGGAAAAATAAAACTCAACCTTCTTCCTCTACTTTCTGCATTATGTATGCCCTGAAATTATCTAAGCTTTGTGTATGAAAATCTAAAGCACAAATCACACTCTGATTAATCACTGTAATCATTTGACTGACTAGTGTTGAGAGACATGTCATTCCTACCATTGGCAGACCCTTTTCACATTTCAGTTTAAGTGGATACCAATCTGATCCACTTAGTCTGTCTGTTTTGCGTGAGGCTGACAAATGAGAGATGTCTCTCTGACTGTCATAGTTATCATTATATTGCAAACTACTGCAAAGTAACTACAGCGGTACATTACAGCGGTACATTAAGAAGGTACATTACTGTGCTACGTCCTGAGAAACGATACAGCTTCATCTCCCAACCAATATGATAATTGGCAGTTGCAAACATTAGTTTTCTCTTTGTTTGCTAAATCTGACCGAAAATGTTAGAATGAGATGTTGTTCACTATGAAATTAAGTTACCATTAACATTCACTATGTAAAATGAAACTTGGGCCCTTTTTTTCTTTCCAAATAATATGGAGGCAAAAATAGTCCCTATTATGTTTCTGCCATCCTGTAGAGTTGTTAGAATGATGCCGTTCTTTCCGTCTCAAAGCAAACCCATTCTGTGATTACTTAACTCAAGGCCCTCCTGAGTGACGTTTCTAGAGGGTCACGTAAAAAATGTTTCAAAAAAACGTAAAAATAAAAATAACTGTATTCTCAGCTAAACAGACAAATAACCACAGATCTTAATATTCTACTAATCAATTGATACAATCATTAAACCATGAAGTGTGTGAGTGAGTAGGGATCTGATAAAACTTGGGTCCCAAATGGCACCATATTCAGTATTCAGTGCACTACATTTGACCAGGACCCATAAGGCTAGTGCACTGTATAGGGAATAGGGTTCCATTTGGGACAGGGAAGACTTCATTTTGCTCGATATTGGAGGCACAGTCTGGGACGTCTGAAGTACACAGGGGAAATCAGGTTACAGAGCTGTGTGTGTGTGTGTGTGTATGTGTGTGTGTCTGTCTGTCACTCTCTGTGTCTGTCTGTCTGTCTGTCTGTCTGTCTGTCTGTCTGTCTGTCTGTCTGTCTGTCTGTCTGTCTGTCTGTCTGTCTGTCTGTCTGTCTGTCTGTCTGTCTGTCTGTCTGTCTGTCTGTCTGTCTGTCTGTCTCTGTGTGTGTCACAGACACATCTGAAGTTTACAGAGAAAAAAATAGCTCACACGTATCAGAGGGAACTGCCATTTACTGTAGAGTGCCGTTTGTTTTCTAAAGAAATGTCTAATTTTGACAAGTATTCATACCACTGAATCAATACTTTGCAGAAGCATTTTGACAGTGATTACAGCTGTGAGTCTTTCTGGGTGAGTCTCTAACAGCTTTCCACACCTGGATTGTGCAACATTTGCCCATTTTATTCTTTTCAAAATTCTTCTAGCTCTGCCAAATTGGTTGTTGATCATCGCTAGACAACCATTTTCAGGTCCTGTCACAGATTTTTAACTAGATTTAAGTCAAACCTGTAACTTTGGCCACTCAGGAACGTTCACTGTCTTCTTGGTAAGCAACTCCAGTGTATATTTGACCTTATGTTTTAGGTTATTGTCCTGCTGAAAAGGTGAAAGGAACGCAGACTGAACCAGGTTTTCCTCTAGGATTTTGCCTGTTTCTTAGCTCTATTTCCTTTTCTTTTTTTTATCCTGAGAAATTCCTCAATCCTTAACGATTGCAAGCATACCGATTTACATGATCCAACCACTACTGTGCTTGAAAATATGGAGAGCAGTATTCAGTAATGTGTTAATTGTTTTACCACAATTTTTTTTGCAGTATTACTTTAGTGCCAGGAAGCATGTTTTGGAATATTTGTATTCTGTACAGGCTTCCTTCTTTTCACTCTGTCATTTAGGTTAATATTGCGGAGTAACTTACAATGTTGTTGATCCATCCTCAGTGTTCTCCTATCACAGCCATTAAACTCTTGTCATTTTTTTTTTTATGTCACCATTGGCCTCATGGTTAGGAAGGATGCCTGTATCTTTGTAGTGACTGGGTGTATTGATACACCATCGAAAATGTAATTAACAACTACCAATCGACCAATAGGTGTCCTTCTTTCGAGGGCATTGGAAAACCCCCCTTGGTCTTTGTGGTTGAATTTGTGGTTGAAATTCACTGCTCACCTGAGGGACCTTACAGATAGTTGTATGTGTGGGGCACAGAGATAAGGTAGTCATTAAAACATCATGTTACATACTGTTATTACACACAAAGGAATTGAAAACTAATTGACTCAAGACATTTCAGCTTTTCATTTTTAATTAATTTGTAAAAATGTCTAAAAACATAATTCCACTTTGACATATCGGGGTATTATGTGTAGGCCAGTGACACACAATCTCAATTTAATCCAACTATAAATTCAGACTGTAACACAACATAAATGTGAAAAAAGTCAAGGAGTGTGAATACTATCTGAAGGCGCCGTATTTGTTTCCTCATCTACCACTGATCATAAACATTTAGTGCTTGCAATAACGTAGCCGAAATCAAGTGTAGGCATCTTGCTTATCTTATTGCATTATCCTGCTTGATTGCGTATACACTATTCCAAAAGCTCTCAGTTGTGAACACTTTGACTCAGGTACTTTTGAAAATAGGATTGTTATTATGTTATATTTCTATCATCATGAAGATAAGACCTTACGCCTGCTCTCTGATCGTGTGAGGGTAGGAAAGAGATGAAATGTGGATCAAAAATGCATGGGTTTTGAGCTCTTTCAAAATATCATTTTTTTTTAAATATTACAGCAGATCCACACATTCCCGTGACACAAGTTATATTCCATTATATTCTTACTATAAAATATAGGCTGTGTGTGTTGACAGTGATCGGGTAGGGATTTCATGTCTGTTTAATGAACAGAACGGCAAAATATTTATTTCATTTGGATGGCGCATCCTTGGCTGCACAGACCCATAAAAAAAAGAATTACTGCTAATTAAATTCATAATATGATATTCTATTCTTTTGAAAATACATTTCATTAGTGTTATAATGTTTCTTAGGACCTGCCTAAACAAATTAATAATAGATTTATTTTTTGATGGTGTATATTCTCAATAGATTTATTAAAATAGACAGCCACCTACATATGCACACCACTACTACCACTCGTCTCCAGCATACCAGCAAGCACACAGGACATATATGTATGCAGGCAATAATGTGATAAAAACAGGCTTGTTTGTAAGAGAGTCATATAAACATTTTTATATATATATTTATTTAACTAGGCAAGTCAGTTAAGAACACATTCTTATTTTCAATGACTGCCTAGGAACAGTTGGTTAACTGCCTTGTTCAGGGGCAGAACAACATATTTGCACCTTGTCAGCTCAGGGATTCGATCTTGCAACCTTTACGGTTACTAGTCCAACAGCTCTAACCACTAGGCTACCTGCCGCCCCCATTCAATAAAGGCAAAATACTGTGTAAATCCTGTGTGAAAGCAGTACGTGTGTGCGTCCATGCGTATACGTGCATTCTGTGTGGCAGAGGGGGTTGATAGAGCTCTAACTGAGGACCCTGGGTACAATTAGAGAGAAACTTCCCGTAGAACCTCATCTAAAACAACAACAATTAGAGAGAACCTGTCACGTCCTGAACAGCAGAGGGAGCAATTGTATTAGTTTTGGTCAGGACGTGGCAGGTTTTTGTGTGTTAAGTGTTGTGTTGGTGATTGGACTCCCAATTGAAGGCAGGTGTGTTGAGATGCCTTTGATTGGGAGTCCTATATAGTAGTGTGTGTTTTTCTTTGGGGTTGTGGGTAGTTGTTTTTGCACTGCGTTAGTTAGCCTGCAAAACTGTTGCTGTCTTGTTTATTGTTTTTTCCTGTGGATGCCTTACTTGAGTATTAAAAAAACTATGAGTATCCACATTCCCGCTGCGCCTTGGTCCATTCTTGAAGACAGCTGTGACAGAACCTTGCTGTAGAACCTCATCTAAAACAACAACAATTAGAGAGAAACTTCCAGTAGAACCTCAATTAAAGAGAACCCTGTTTTAGAAACTTGTAACGCCCTGGCCATAGAGAGGGGTTTTTGTCCTTTATTTTGGTTAGGCCAGGGTGTTACATTGGGTGGGCATTCTATGTTCCTTTTTCTATGTTTTTGTATTTCTTTGTTTTGGGCCGTGTGTGGCTCCCAATCAGGCACAGCTGAAGTTCGTTGTTGCTGATTGGGAGTCACACATAAGGAGCATGTTTTTCCTTTGGGTTTTGTGGGTAATTGTTTCTGTTAGTGTTTTGCACCTGACAGGACTGTTTGGCTGTCGGTTTTCTTATTTTTGTATAGTGTTCTTTCTGCTAATATTCAATGATGAACACTAACTCCGCTGCACCTTGGTCTACTCTCTCTCACGACAGCCGTTACAAACCTCATCTAAAACAACAGCAATTTGAGAGAACATTGCTGTAGAACCTCATCTAAAACAACAACAATGAGAGACCCGCGTAGCCCCAACCCTCGGCCCTGCCTAGAACCTCATCTAAAACAACAACAATTACAGAGAACCCTGCTCTAGAACCTCATCTAAAACAACAACAATTAGAGAGAACCTTGCTGTAGAACCTCATCTAAAACAACAACAATTAGAGAGAACCTTGCTGTAGAACCTCATCTAAAACAACAACAATTACAGAGAACCCTGCTCTAGAACCTCATCTAAAACAACAACAATTACAGAGAACCCTGCTCTAGAACCTCATCTAAAACAACAACAATTACAGAGAACCCTGCTGTAGAACCTCATCTAAAAAAACAACAAGAGGCCAAAACACACACAGCTGGGGGTCACTGTTAAAGTCAGTAGCAAGCCGGGATTCTAATAGCTGAATAGTGACTAAATATGAAGGATGCAATGCCATGAGACGAAGTTGAAGGGAGACAATGACTGTCTTGTTAAATTAAGATTGAAGTGAAGTCCTAATTTTAGAATGATTGAAAACGTTGTGAACCAATGGTTCTTCTGAGAAACTGGAAGTCAGTAGGATGAAAGGTTCAAGTGTTTTTCCATGCAACTTCACCAGAAAAATTTGTTTTGGGGTGGCCTAGTTAAAAGAGTTAAATTAAAACATTTAATAAAAAACAAACTAGTTGGGCTAAAATGAATACTTACACAGAAGGGTCACGTAAGGTACCAGTCAAAAGTTTGGACACACCTACTCATTGAAGTACATTTTTTTATTTTTACTATTTTCTACATTTTTGAATAATATTGAAGACCTCAAAACTATGCAATACCACATATGGAATAATGTAGTAACCAAAAAAATGTTAAACAAATCAAAATATACTTCATATTTACATTTACATTTTACATTTACATCATTTAGCAGACGCTCTTATCCAGAGCGACTTACAAATTGATGCATTCACCTTATGATATCCAGTGGAACAACCACTTTACAATAGTACATCTATATCTTATTTTTTTGGGTGGGGGGGGGGGTAAGAAGGATTACTTTATCCTATCCCAGGTATTCCTTAAAGAGGTGGGGTTTCAGGTGTCTCCGGAAGGTGGTGATTGACTCCGCTGTCCTGGCGTCGTGAGGGAGCTTGATCCACCATTGGGGTGCCAGAGCAGCGAACAGTTTTGACTGGGCTGAGCGGGAACTGTGCTTCCGCAGAGGTAGGGAGGCGAGCAGGCCAGAGGTGGATGAACGCAGTGCCCTTCTTTGGGTGTAGGGACTGATCAGAGCCTGAAGGTACGGAGGTGCTGTTCCCCTCACAGCTCCGTAGGCAAGCACCATGGTCTTGTAGCAGATGCGAGCTTCAACTGGAAGCCAGTGGAGTGTGCGGAGGATATTTGAGATTCTTCAAAGTAGCCACCCTTTGCCTTGATGACAGCCTTGCACTCTCTTGGCATTCTCTCAACCAGCTTCATGAGGTAGTCACCTGGAATGCATTACAATCAACAGGTGTGCCTTGTTATGTCTTAATTTGTGGAATTTCATTTCTTCTTAATGCGTTTGAGCCAATCAGTTGTGTTGTGACAAGGTAGGGTTGGTATAAGGAATATAGCCCTATAAGCATTACATGGGCTTGCTCCTACCTATCTTTCCGATTTGGTCCTGCCGTACATACCTACACGTACGCTACGGTCACAAGACGCAGGCCTCCTAATTGTCCCTAGAATTTCTAAGCAAACGGCTGGAGGTAGGGCTTTCTCCTATAGAGCTCCATTTTTATGGAATGGTCTGCCTACCAATGTGAGAGACACAGACTCAGTCTCAACCTTTAAGTCTTTACTGAAGACTTATCTCTTCAGTAGGTCCTATGATTAAGTATAGTCTGGCCCAGGAGTGTGAAGGTGAACGGAAAGGCTGGAGCAACGAACCGCCCTTGCTGTCTCTGCCTTGCCGGTTCCCCTCTTTCCACTGGGATTCTCTGCCTCTAACCCTTTTACAGGGGCTGAGTCACTGGCTTACTGGTGTTCTTCCATGCCGTCCATGGGAGGGGTGCGTTTTTGAGTGGGTTGAGTCACTGACGTGGTCTTCCTGTCTGGGTTGGCGCCCCCCCTTGGGTTGTGCCATGGCGGTGATCGTTGTGGGCTATACTCGGCCTTGTCATAGGACGGTAAGTTGGTGGTTGGAGACATCCCTCTAGTGGTGTGGGGGCTGTGCTTTGGCAAAGTGGGTGGGGTTATATCCTGCCTGTTTGGCCCTGTCCGGGGGTATCATCGGATGGGGCCACAGTGTCTTCTGATCCCTCCTGTCTCAGCCTCCAGTATTTATGCTGCAGTAGTTTATGTGTCGGGGGGCTAGGGTCAGTCTGTTACATCTGGAGTATTTCTCTTGTCTTATCTGGTGTCCTGTGTGAATTTAAATATGCTCTCTCTAATTCTCTCTTTCTCTCTTTCTGTCTTTCTCTCGGAGGACCTGAGCCCTAGGACCATGCCTCAGGACTACCTGGTATGATGACTCCTTGCTGTCCCCAGTCCACCTGGCCGTGCTGCTGCTCCAGTTTCAACTGTTCTGCCTGCGGCTATGGAACCCTGACCTGTTCACCGGACGTGCTTGTTGCACCCTCGACAACTACTATGATTATTATTATTTGACCATGCTGGTCATTTATGAACATTTTAACATCTTGACCATGTTCTGTTATAATATCCACCCTGCACAGCCAGAAGAGGACTGGCCACCCCTCATAGCCTGGTTCCTCTCTAGGTTTCTTCCTAGGTTTTTGGCCTTTCTAGGGAGTTTTTCCTAGGGAGTTTTTCCTAGCCACCGTGCTTCTTTCACATGCTTTGCTTGCTCTTTGGGGTTTTAGGCTGGGTTTCTGTACAGCACTTTGAGATATCAGCTGATGTACGAAGGGCTATATAAATACATTTGATTTGATTTTGATTTGATTAAAGACCAAGTCCATATTATGGAAAGAACAACTCAAATAAGCAAACAGAAACTACAGTCCATCATTATTTTAAGACATGAATGTCAGTCAATATGGAACATTTCAAGAACTTTGAAAGTTTCTTCAAGTGCAGTCATAAAAACCATCAACCACTATGATGAAACTGGCTCTCATGAGGACCGCCACAGGAAAGGAAGACCCAGAGTTACCTCTACTGCAGAAAATAAGTTCATTAGA
This sequence comes from Salmo salar, assembly GCF_965601325.2. Lineage (NCBI taxonomy): Eukaryota > Metazoa > Chordata > Actinopteri > Salmoniformes > Salmonidae > Salmo > Salmo salar. The sequence goes on from NC_138302.1 coordinate 101,195,352, forward strand.
GTTAACTGCACCTCAGATTACAGCCCAAATAAATGCTTCACAGAGTTCAAGTAACAGACACATCTCAACATCAACTGTTCAGAGAGAACTGCAGAGAGAACTGCATGAATCAGCAATTCATGGTTGAATTGCTGCAAATAAACCACTACTAAAGGACACCAATAAAAATAAGAGACTTGCTTGGGCCAAGAAACACGAGCATCTGACATTAGACCGGTGGAAATCTGTCCTTTGGTCTGGTTAGTCAAAAAATTGTATCTTTGGTTCCAACCTCCGTGTCTTTCTGAGACGCAGAGTAGGTGATCTCTGCATGTGTGGTTCCCACCGTGAAGCTTTGGTGAAGAGTGCAAGGGCTATTTGACCAAAGAGAGTAATGGAGTTCTGCATCAGATGGCCTGGTCTCCACAATCACCCGACCTCAACCCAATTAAGATGGTTTGGGATGAGTTGGACCGCAGAGTGAAGGAAAAGCAGCCAACAATGTGGGAACTCCTGACAGGTTGCATCACCGCCTGGTATGGCAACTGCTCGGCATCTGACCGTAAGGCGCTACAGAGGGTAGTGTGAACGGCCCAGTACATCACTGGGCCAAGCTTCCTGCCATCCAGTACCTATATAATAGGCGGTGTCAGAGGAATGCCCATAAAATTGTCAGAGACTCCAGTCACCCAAGTTATAGACCGTTTTCTCTGCTACCGCACGGCAAGCGGTACCAGAGTGCCAAGTCTAGGACCAAAAGGCTTATCAAAGCCATAAGACTGCTGAACAATTCATAAAATTGGCAACGTAAATTTTACATTGACCCCCCCTCTCCCTTTTGTACACTCACTGTTTGTTACCTATGCATAGTCACTTCGCCCCCACCTACATGTACAGATTACCTCAACTAGCCTGTACCCCCGTACACTGACTCGGTGCCGGTGCCCCCTGTATATAGCCTCCACACTGACTTGGTACCGGTACCCCCTGTAAATAGCCTCCACACTGACTCGGTACTGGTGCCTCCTGTATATAGCCTCGTTATTGTTATTCTTATCGTGTTACTTTTATTGTTACTTTTTATTTTAGTCTACTTGGTAAATATTTTCTTCTTCTTGAACTGCACTGTTGGTTAAGGGCTTGTAAGTAAGCATTTCATGGTAAGGTCTACACTTGTTGTATTCGTCGCATGTACCAAATAAAGTTTGATTGAACTCCTTCAAGATTGTTGGAAAAGCATTCCAGGTGAAGCTGGTTGAGAGAATGCCAAGAGTGTGGAAAGCTGTCATCATGTCAAAGGGCGGCTACTTTGAAGAATCTCAAACATAAAATATATTTTGATTTGTTTAATACATTTTTTGGTTAATACATGATTCCATATGTGTTATTTCATAGTTTTGATGTCTTCACTATTATTCTACAATGTAGAAAATAGTCAAAATAAAGAAAAACCCTTGAATGAATAGGTGTGTCCTAACTTTTGACTGGTACTGTATAAGGTCACATAGTCAGCAAAGACTACGGAAGAAGCTAGTGTTGTCATCATCCCCTCCCTCGGGGAAACACTGTGCAAAGAAATATAGAAAAGTAAAGAGGGGAATGAGCAAAGGGAGTGGGACGGGGGAGCTGAGATAGCGATCGTGATCAGTGTCAGAACTCAAAGCATCTCTTCCTCGTTCTCTAATCGTTTGTCACTTTGGAACACTCTACCACCTCCATCAGAGCTATCTAGTGTGACAGGCTGCCAGTGGGAATTCAGAACGAGCTAGCTAACTGGTAAACACATGTAAGCTTCCAGAGAGTGACGCAAGGCAAGCCAGCCACAGAACGAGCTAGCTAACTGGTAAACACATGTAAGCATCCAGAGAGTGACGCAAGGCAAGCCAGCCACAGAACGAGCTAGCTAACTGGTAAACACATGTAAGCATCCAGAGAGTGACGCAAGGCAAGCCAGCCACAGAACGAGCTAGCTAACTGGTAAACACATGTAAGCATCCAAAGAGTGATGCAAGGCAAGCCAGCCACAGAACGAGCTAGCTAACTGGTAAACAACCCTCACAAGATAGGCTACTGCAAGGCAGCCACACACAACACAAACTAGCAAACTGGTACACAAGCACCCCGTTTACTGCAAGGCAAGCCAGTCACACAGTATGAGCTAGCTAACTGGTACACAATGCATCCAGTCAGGGTACCCTAAGTCAGGCCTGCCACAAACAGAATGGGCTAGCTAACTGGTACAGTACATGTAGAGAGAACTGCCAGGCAGCCCAACACAGAAAGAGCTAGCTAACTGGTACACAATGCATCCAGTCAGGGTACCCTAAGTCAGGCCTGCCGCACACAGATGGGCTAGCTAACTGGTACGCCATGTCAGAATCTAGAGAGTACTGCAAGCCAGCCAACACATGAGTATGAGCTAGCATCCACTGAGGGTACGCAAAATATCATCCAGTGTTCTGCAAGCTAGTCACACAGCAAAAGCTAGCTAACTTGTACACTAGCATCCAGAGAGTACTGCACGTCAACCACCTAAATCCACAACATACACAATCCTCCAAACCCAACGACATAAATAACACTGAGGATTAGTGGATCCTTGGGATAAAAAAACCCTCAAATACTTCCCATAGAAGTGTACTAAGTTGAAATGCACAACAATGGCACAGCAGTCTCTGTGCTGAGGTAAGTGTTCAAAAGAGACATCAATCTCTTTGCATGTATTTAAAGTGGACCAAAGATTCTGATCTCTCTCTCTCTCTCTCTCTCTCTCTCTCTCTCTCTCTCTCTCTCCTCTCTCTCTCTAGCAAGTGCATCGGTGATGATTAAAACCTTCCCCAACCAGAAACCGTGGATTGATGGCAGATTTCGCACGAACCACTGCTTTTAATCATGGCAAGACATGACTGAATGCAAACTGTGTAGCTATTCCCACCGCAAGGCAATCAAACAAGCAGTATAGAGTATCAGTATAGAGACAAAGTAGAGTCGCAATTTAACGGCTCAGACACGAGACGTATGCGGCAGGGTCTACAGTCAATTACGGATTACAAAAAGTTAACTAGCCCCGTTGCGGACACCGATGTCTTGCTCTCAGACAAATTAAACAATTTTTGCTCTTCTTTGCTCTTCTTTGCTCGCTTTGAGGACAATACAGTTCCACTGACATCTAACGGCCCAGACGGCATCCCTAGCCGCGTCCTCAGAGCATGCGCAGACCAGCTGTTCCTGTTCCCAAGAAAGCTAAGGTAACTGAGCTAAATGACTATCACCCCGTAGCATCATCATGAAGTGCTTTGAGAGACTAGTCAAGGATCATATCACCTCCACCCTACCTGACAGCCTAGACCCTCTCCAATTTGCTTACCGCCCCAATAGGTCCACAGACGACGCAATCACACTGCACACTGCCCTAACTCATCTGGACAAGAGAAATACCTATGTCGATTACAGCTCAGCATTTAACACCATAGTACCCTCCAAACTCGTCATTAAGCTTGAGACCCTGGGTCTCGACCTCGCCCTGTGCAACTGGGTCCTGGACTTTCTGACGGGCCACCCCCATTTGGTGAGGGTAGGAAACAACATCTCCACCCCGCTGATCCTGAACACTGGGTCCCCAAAAGGGTGCATTCTCAGCCCTCTTCTGTACTCTGTGTTCACCCATGACTGCGTGGCCATGCACGCCTCCAACTCAATCACCAAGTTTGCAGACGACACTACAGTGGTAGGCTTGATTACCAACAACAATGAGACGGCCTACAGGGAGGAGGTGAGGGCCTTCGGAGTGTGGTGTCAGGAAAATAACAGCGCCTCTTCAACCTCAGGAGGCTGAAGAAATGTGGCTTATCTCCGAAAACACTCCCAAACCTTTACAGATGCACAATCGAGAGCATCCTGTCAGGCTGTATCACCGCCTGGTACGGCAATTGCTCCGCCCACAACCGGTAAGGCTCTCCAGAGGGTAGTGAGCTCTGCACAACGCATCACCGGGGGCAAACTACCTGCCCTCCAGGACACCTACACCACCCGATGTCACAGGAAGGCCAAAAAGATCATCAAGGACAACAACCACCCGAGCCACTGCCTGTTCACCCCGCTATCATCCAGAAGGCGAGGTCAGTAGAGGTGCATCAAAGCTGGGACCGAGAGACTGAAAAACAGCTTCTATCTCAAGGCCATCAGACTGTTAAACAGCCATCACTAACATTGAGTGGCTGCTGCCAACATACTGACTCAAATCTCTAGCCACATTAATAATTATAAATTGGATGTAATAAACATATCACTAGTCACTTTAAGCAAAGCCACTTCATATAATGTTTACATACCCTACATGACTCATCTCATATACTGTACATTTTAGTCATTTAGCAGACACTCTTATCCACAGCGACTTACAGTAGTGAATACATACATTTCACTTCACACATTTTTTGTTGTTGTTGGTACTGGCCCCCCCGTGGGAATCGAACCCACAACCCTGGCGTTGCACACACCATGCTGGCATTGCAAACACCATACTCTACCAACTGAGCCACAGGGATTGTACTCTATACAACCTACTGCATCTTGCCTATGCCACACGGCCATCGCTCATCCATATATTTATATGTACATATTCTTATTCATTCCTTTACACTTGTGTGTATTAGGTGGTTGTTGTGAAATTGTTAGATTACTTGTTAGATATTACTGCACAGTCGGAACTAGAAGCACAAGCATTTCGCTACAGTCGCATTAACATCTGCTAACCATGTGTATGCGACAAATAAAAATGTCATTTGATTTGATTTACATTTGACCAGGGTTTATAGGAATCTGGTCAAAAGTAGTGCACTATGTAGAGGAACATGATGCCAAAAGGGACACAACCTCTGTCTATCCGGTACAGCCGACTATGCCAGGCCTCTTTCATGTTAACACATTCACATCTACAGTGGTTCTTCCTTTAAAAGTTTTTGAGCTTATGACACAACCGTTTGTGGAAGATGGTGACAGATTGTGGTAAATTGCATCATTCTGGCAACAATGGCCGACACTTAAATAACGTGCCATAGAATTCTGCGGCACCCTGCAAGCTGTGCTGCAGTACACCGTAACTGTGTATTTTCTCCCAGTGTTTCTGTTTCAGCAGATATAGATAAAGACATGTTATTTTCAGAATAACTGGAGGAGTCATGTCATTTAGTGTTGACGTTCATTCCCCTCCAGGGTTCGGACACGATGCTTCCAGAGTGGAGCTGAGATAGGCAGGTGAGTTCTTCAGAGAACACACAGCACCTCTGTCATAAAACCACGTTTAGTTAAAACCACAGGGAAGTTTCTAGCTGACGTGGAATGCTATTTCTCCTGGCTAGCCTGGCGTATAGCTGTGAGAGAGTAACTGTTATACAATCAATGCATACCACTGTCAGATACATTTGTGGCAATGTGCATTGTGAGCTGCAATGATATATCTAGGAGGACTGGGGACTTGGGAATGTGGACTAGGGAATGGGGACTAGGGACTGGGGAATGTGGAATGTGGACTGGGGAATGTGGAATGTGGACTGGGAACTGGGAAATGGGGACTGGGGAATGGGGAATGGGGACTGGGGAATGGGAAATGTGGACTGGGGACTGGGGAATGTGGAATGTGGACTGGGGACTGGGGAATGGGAACTGGGGAATGTGGACTGGGGACTGGGGAATGTGGAATGTGGACTGGAGACTGGGGAATGGGGAATGGGGACTGAGTTACTGGGGACTAGGGAATGGGGACTGGGGAATGGGGACTGCGGAATGTGGAATGCGGACTGGGAACTGGGGACTGGGGAATGGGAACTGGGGAATGGGGAATGGGGACTGGGGACTGGGAACTGGGGAATGTGGACTGGGGACTGGGGAATGTGGACTGGGGACTGGGGAATGGGGACTGGGGACTGGGAACTGGGGACTGGGGACTGGGGAATGTGGAATGCGGACTGGGGAATGGGAACTGGGGACTGGGGACTGGGAACTGGGGACTGGGGAATGCGGACTGGGAACTGGGGACTGGGGACTGGGGACTGGGGACTGTGGAATGCAGATTGGGAACTGGGGACTGGGGAATGAGGATTGCAATGCCTTTCTATTTCAGGTCAAGATTTGTTCTTGTAACATTTGCATCATTTAGGCTACACACATCCATCAAGTTTGTTTCTTTGCTACAGTAAGAAACTGTTATTCCACCCAACCCAACAACAAGTGATGAAGAGTTGTGCTGTGCCCAACCCAACAAACAAGTGATGAAGAGTTACGCTGTGGTCCTAACTGACATTACATGAAGCTTTCTCACAGCAGGCTGAACAGCAGGACTTTTCTCCCTCTTAGTCAGAGAGAGCAGAGTGACGGTCCAGTGAAACCACACAGAAGCCCAGAGTCCCTCATCCGTCGCTCTCTCTTTCACTCAGACGCACTCCCGGTGTGGTGTGTGTGTGGTGTGTGTGTGTGTGTGTGTGTGTGTGTGTGTGTGTGTGTGTGTGTGTGTGTGTGTGTGTGTGTGTGGGGGGGGGGGGGGGTGTGCGTGGGTGTGCGTGTGTGTGTGTGTGAGTTCAATCCCCGCAGCCATCATTCTCTCCTCTCACTCAGCCAGACTGAACCCTGTCCCTTCTCCTCTCTCCCTTCCCGCCCCCCAACCCCAGGGCCCCGGAAACATCCATTCCCATAAATCATTAGCCGATAAAGAAAAAAAAAAGTATCTCGGAAAACATCAAAGGGAAACTATTTATTAATTTGGCACCTGTGGGCTCTCCCCTGACCAATTACACCCTGTAGCTTAAGGTTAGAGACTCCAACAACTCCAACTCAGTCTCACAGTTTCATCCGTCCAGTGTCTCGCTAAGGCGCTGATGACATCACTCAGTGGTAGACTTGACCCTGCACGACTCAGAGTCTGCTTTCCAAATGGAACGCTATTCCCTATTTAGTGCACTACTTATGATCCAGATGGCACCCTATTCACCCTAAATAGGGAATAGGGAATAGGAAACACGGAATAGGGAATAGGAAACAGGAAATAGGGAATAGGAAACAGGGAATAGGAAACAGGGAATAGGAAATAGGAAATAGGGAATATGGAATAGGAAACAGGGAATAGGAAACAGGAAATAGAGAATAGGAAACAGGGAATGTGGAATAGGAAACAGGGAATAGGAAACAGGGGATAGGGAATAGGAAACAGGGAATAGGAAACAGGGAATAGGGAATAGGAAACAGGGAATATGGATTAGGAAACAGGGAATAGGGAATAGGGAATAGGAAACAGGGAATAGGAAACAGGGAATAGGGAATAGGAAACAGGGAATAGGAAACAGGGAATAGGGAATAGGAAACAGGGAATAGGAAATAGGAAACAGAGTGCCATTTGCGACACACCCTGGCACAATTAGAGAGGCTGTGATCTGGTCTTCTTTAATCCTGACGGTGGGCAGCCTTCGCTAACAGGCCTAACTACAAAACACACACACGCACACACACAAGCTTGCACACACACACATAAACACACATAAACACACACACACACACACACACACACACACACACACACACACACACACACACACACACACACACACACACACACACACACACATATACACACACACATTCACACACACATACACACACCGTACCGTCCAGCCCATAGCCAAACATGGCACAGTTGTGTGTGATCGTTCAGGATAAAATACTTCCATCATTAGGATCATGTATAATTTGTTCTGGGATTCCTTGTTGAGGTTACTATAGTAACATAGTTTACCACATCAGTCACAGGCTTCATTATTAAGTGCATGGATGATGTCGTCTCCACAGTGAGTGTGCGTACATACCCCAACCAGAAGCCATGGATTACAAGCTACATCCCCACTGATCTAAAGGATAGAGCTGCCACTTTCAAGGAGTGGGGCACTAATCCGGATGCTTATAAGAAATCCCGTTACGACTTTCGACGAGCCATCAAGCAGTCAAAACGCCAATGCAGGACTAAGATCGAATCCTTGTCGGATGTGGCAGGGCTTGCAAACTATCACGGAATACAAAGGGAAACCCAGCCGCGAGCTTCCCAGAGTGTGTCATCTCACTCTCCATAGCCGATGTGAGGGAAACCTTTAAACAGGTTAACATTCAGTCAGATTACCAGGATGTGTGCTTTGCTGACCAGCTGACAAGTGACTTCACTGACATTTTCAACGTCTCCATGACTGAGTCTGTAATACCAACATGTTTCAAGCAGACCACCATAGTCCCTGTGCCCAAAAACGCCAAAGTAACCTACCTAAATCACTGTCGCCCTGTAGCACTCTCATCTGTAGCCATGAAATGCTTTGAAAGGCTGGTCATGGCTCAAATCAACATCATCTACCCAAACACCCGGGACCCACTCCAATTCGCATACCATCGCAACAGATCCACTGATGACACAATCTCTATTGCACTCCACACTGCCCTATCCCACCTGGACAAGAGGAATACCTACGTGAGAACGGTGTTCATTGACTACAGCTCAGCGTTCAACACCATATTGCCCTCCAGTGTTATATAGTAGGGTAGCTATTGGTTAACTATTTAACTATCTGCATTGACCTTTTCACTCATCGCATATACTACTGTTACTATTTATTATCTATCCTAGTCACTTTATCCCTACCTAGTATATGTACATATCTACCTCAATTACCTCGTACACCTGCACATCGACTTGGTACTGGTATCCCGTTTATATAGCCAAGTTATCGTTACTCATTGTGTGTTTATTCTGTGAATTATTATTTTATAATTATTTCTCTCTGTATTGTTGGGAAGTATTTATGTTGTTTATGAAGCTTGTGACAAATACAATCTGTTGTAGCTACTGTAATTAGTGTTGCTCTAGAACCAGATAAAAGACCTTTGGCCTTTAAAAAATGATTTAACTTGGCAAGTCAGTTAAGAACAAAATCTTATTTACAATGACAGCCTACAGGGGAACAGTGGGTTAACTGCCTTGTTCAGGGGCAGAATGACAGATTTGTACGTTGTCAGCTCGGGGATTCAATCTTGCAACCTTCTGGTTACCAGTCCAATGCTATAACCACTAGGCTATCTGCCGACTTGCATTATGAGTTTGTTCATGTAATGTCAGGCAGACGTTTTACATCTTTAAGCTGTGTTGCATAAGAAAGACAGTACATATTATTTACTGTACATTGGCCAAATGCACTGCATTACAGTTTCCTGAGTCTTCTTCATTTGTTGAATGCTTTGGTCAATATGGTAAAATCATATATAGCTTTTTTGCATCATATCTAGAAAAATATTTTGCAAATACATCTCGCAATATACTGCATGGATTATTTAATTGCATCGTTCAATATTCTTCCATAACTATCCTTCCACTACTTCTACAGAATGTAGGAGATAGACAACAGACAGCAACAGTAGACAATAGTATCACAGTATTGGTGATAGTATACAGTCTACTTCTACAGAATGTACTGTAGACGACAGAAGACTGACAGCAAGTTGCTTTTTTTATTTTCTTTTTCTCTCCACTAAAAGTCTGCAGGCACAACCTACCGACGATGGTTGCTCTTTTTGGCAGGATAGTGACAGCTCCCACTGCTGCTTCCTCTAGCTGATGGACAGGGCTGTTCTTGGCTCCCCAGCTGTCTGAACCGATCCACAGGAAATGACCCACCTGGTCAGCTCTCTTACTGGCATTCAGGATACCCCTGCAATCAGACACACAGATAGAATGAATAGGATAGCATAGAATGGAACAGTACATTATAGTCCATATTGCAAATTGAAATGTGTATTTTTTTGCTATGCATCATCTCAAGCAACCCAGACTCCATAGAACCCCCCCCCCCCCCCCCCCACACACACACACACACACGATTCACAGCAGAGTTATTCAAACAGTACATTGATCTATCAGTCACACAGCTCCGTACAGCAGTTATTCAAACAGCACATTGATCTATTAAATCAGTCACACAGCTCCATACAGCAGTTATTCAAACAGCACATTGATCTATGAAATCAGTCACACAGCTCCATACAGCAGTTTTTCAAGCAGTACGTTGATCTATTATATCAGTCACACAGCTCCGTATCTATTATATATTATCCTTGTACTCCTCAGTAACATGTTCATGTACATTTTTTACATTGACATTTTTTGGGTCATTTAGCAGAAGCTTTTATCCAAAGTGACTTACATCTTAAGATGCATTCATTTTAAGATAGCTAGGTGTGACCACCATATATCACAGGAAGTATATATCACAGGCACAGGAAGTACACTTTCTCCTCTAATACTATTATTGTTATACTATAGCTATCAGTAGAGCCAGAACGATAGAACTGCTAGGCGGGTGAAGTACAAGTGTTGGTTCAGGAAAGGAAGGGGATTATTTAAGATACTCTTTGAAGAGGTAGGGTTTACGGGTGCTGTCCTAGCTTCAGGGGGAAGCTGGTTCCAACATTGGGGTGCCAGGACAAAGAAGAGCTTGGACTGGGCTGAGCGAGAGCTGCCCTACTGTAGGATGGCAGAACGGAGTGCTCAGTTTGGGGTGTAGGGTTTGAGCATAGCCTGAAGGTAGGGAGGGACAGTTCCTCTTGCTGCTCAGTAGGTACGCACCATGGTCTTGTAGTGGATCTGAGCTTCGACTGGAAGCCAGTGGAGAAGGGTGTAGGAGCGTGGTGACATGGGATAACTTGGGAAGGTTTAGATTTCTGGATACGTTGCAGGAGTTTGAAGGCATAGGCCGGGAGCCCAGACAAGAGCAAGTTGCAGCAGTCCAGATGGGAGATGACAAGTGCCTGGATTAGGACCTGTGCCGCTTCCTATGTGAGGAAAGGGTCGTACGTTATGGATGTTGTAGAGCATGAACCTGCAGGAGTGAGTCACTGCTTTAATGTTTGCAGAGAACATCAGGGTGTTGTCCAGGGTCACGCAAGGTTCTTTGCACTCTGGGAGGGGGACACTATGGAGTTATCAACCGTGAGGACGAGGTCTTGAAGGAGAAGAATGGTTGATTGTCATCGGCATAGAAATGATAGGAGAGACCATGTGAGGATATGACGGAGCCTAGTGACTTGGTGTATAAAGAAAAGAGGAGAGGGCCTAGAACCGAGCCCTGGGGGACACCAGTAGTGAGAGTATGTGGTGCAGACACAGATCCTCTCCATGTCACCTGGTAGGAACAACCTGCCAGGTAGGATGCAATCCAAGAGCCTGAGACGCCCAGCTCTGAGAGGGTGGAGAGGAGGATCTGCTGGTTCACATTATTGAAGGCAGAGGATAGATCTAGGAGGATGAGAACAGAGGAGAGAGAGTCAGCTTTGGCAGAGCGGAGAGCCTCTGTGATAAAGAGAAGAGCAGTCTCGGTTGAGTGACCCGTCTTGAAGCCTGACTGGTTAGGGTTAAGAAGACCATTCTGAGAGAGATAACGAGAAAGTTCATCAGAGACAGCACGCGCAAGTGTTTTGGAAAGAAAAGAAAGTAAGGATACAGGTCTATCATTTTTTTACGTCAGATGAGTGGAGTATTGGTTTCTTGAGGAGGGGAACAACTCCGGCCATTTTGAAGTCAGAGAGGACGCAGCCAGCGATCAGGGATGACCTGATGAGGGAAGTGAGGAATGGGAGAATATCTCCAAAGAGAGGGGAGAAAAAGGTCAATGCGTAGGGTAGTTTTTCCATTCTATTTCCTCTGAACAAAGAGATAGCGTGAAGAGATATTTCCTCAGTTTTTGTATATTGTCTTGAAAGATAAATCAACCGGATGCTGAGTTATATCCGGTTTGATGTGGAACTACAGATCAATTACTCAACCACACATTGCATTGTGGTCTTGCGATCACAACAGAAATACAATATCACAAGAACTGTGACAAAGACTGAAACTTCAATATTTACTGCTGTAAAATGGCTGTGGTGTTGTTGTTTTTGTTCTCCCTACAATAGTAGGTTTACATACTGTACGGACGTTCAGTGTTTTAAAGCAGGTGCTGAGGATCAAAACGATTTGTTCAGCAGAAAGTACAAGACAAGTCTACGGGACTGTGATCATATCATCTAAGCTCAGATGTGGTTTTACTGAAACAATGATTCAACCCTTTGATGAAGACCAAAGTGTTCGATAAGTTGTTTCATTAACCTGTTGGGTCTAGGGGGCAGCATTTGCACGTCTGGATAAAAAAAATGTACCCGATTTAATCTGGTTACTAATCCTACCCAGTAACTAGAATATGCATATACTTATTATATATGGATAGAAAACACTCTAAAGTTTCTAAAACTGTTTGAATGGTGTCTGTGAGTATAACAGAACTCATTTGGCAGGCAAAACCCTGAGACATTTTCTGACAGGAAGTGGATACCTGATGTGTTGTATTGACTTTAAACCTATCCCATTGAAAAACACAGGGGCTTAGGAATATTTTGGCACTTCCTATTGCTTCCACTAGATGTCACCAGCCTTTACAAAGTGTTTTGAGTCTTCTGGAGGGAGATCTGACCGAACAAGAGCCATGGAACGATGATGTCCCATTAGACACCTGGCGCGCGAGTTCATGTTGGGTACCCTCGTTCCAATACGTTATAAAAGAGTATGCATTCGTCCACCTTGAATATTATTCATGTTCTGGTTAAAAAAGGCCCTAATGATTTATGCTATACAACGTTTGACATGTTTGAACGAACGGAAATATATTTTTTCCCCTCGTTCATGACGAGAAGTCCGGCTGGCTTACATCATGTGCTAACGAGACGGAGATTTTTGGACATAAATGATGAGCTTTTTTGAACAAAACTACATTCGTTATGGACCTGTGATACCTGGAAGTGACATCTGATGAAGAGAATCAAAGGTAATGGATTATTTACATAGTATTTTCGATTTTAGATCTCCCCAACATGACGTCTAGTCTGTATCGCAACGCGTATTTTTCTGGGCGCAGTGCTCAGATTATTGCAAAGTGTGATTTCCCAGTAAGCTTATTTTTAAATCTGGCAAGTTGATTGAGTTCAAGAGATGTAAATCTATAATTCTTTAAATGACAATATAATATTTTACCAATGTTTTCTAATTTTAATTATTTAATTTGTGACGCTGACTTGACTGCCGGTTATTGGAGGGAAACGATTTCCTCAACATCAATGCCATAGTAAAACGCTGTTTTTGGATATAAATATGAACTTGATAGAACTAAAAATGCATGCATTGTCTAACATAATGTCCTAGGAGTGTCATCTGATGGAGATTGTAAAAGGTTAGTGCATCATTTTAGCTGGTTTTATGGTTTTGGTGACCCTGTCTTTGACTTGACAAAACATTACACACAACTCTTGTAAATGTACTGTCCTAACATACTCTAAATTTATGCTTTCGCCGTAAAACCTTTTTGAAATCGTAAAACGTGGTTAGATTAACCTGTTGGGGCTAGGGGGCAGCATTTGCACGTCTGGATAAAAAAAATGTACCCGATTTAATCTGGTTACTAATCCTACCCAGTAACTAGAACATGCATATACTTATTATATATGGATAGAAAACACTCTAAAGTTTCTAAAACTGTTTGAATGGTGTCTGTGAGTATAACAGAACTCATTTGGCAGGCAAAACCCTGAGACATTTTCTGACAGGAAGTGGATACCTGATGTGTTGTATTGACTTTAAACCTATCCCATTGAAAAACACAGGGGCTTAGGAATATTTTGGCACTTCCTATTGCTTCCACTAGATGTCACCAGCCTTTACAAAGTGTTTTGAGTCTTCTGGAGGGAGATCTGACCGAACAAGAGCCATGGAACGGTGATGGCCGATTAGACTCTGACGCGCGAGTTCATGTTGGGTACCCTCGTTCCAATACGTTATAAAAGAGTATGCATTCGTCCACCTTGAATATTATTCATGTTCTGGTTAAAAAAGGCCCTAATGATTTATGCTATACAACGTTTGACATGTTTGAACGAACGGAAATATATTTTTTCCCCTTGTTCATGACGAGAAGTCCTGCTGGCTTACATCATGTGCTAACGAGACGGAGATTTTTGGACATAAATGATGAGCTTTTTTTAACAAAACTACATTCGTTATGGACCTGTGATACCTGGAAGTGACATCTGATGAAGAGAATCAAAGGTAATGGATTATTTACATAGTATTTTCGATTTTAGATCTCCCCAACATGACGTCTAGTCTGTATCGCAACGCGTATTTTTCTGGGCGCAGTGCTCAGATTATTGCAAAGTGTGATTTCCCAGTAAGGTTATTTTTAAATCTGGCAAGTTGATTGCGTTCAAAAGATGTAAATCTATAATTCTTTAAATGACAATATAATATTTTACCAATGTTTTCTAATTTTAATTATTTAATTTGTGACGCTGACTTGACTGCCGGTTATTGGAGGGAAACGATTTCCTCAACATCAATGCCATAGTAAAACGTTGTTTTTGGATATAAATATGAACTTGATAGAACTAAAAATGCATGCATTGTCTAACATAATGTCCTAGGAGTGTCATCTGATGGAGATTGTAAAAGGTTAGTGCATCATTTTAGCTGGTTTTATGGTTTTGGTGACCCTGTCTTTGACTTGACAAAACATTACACACAACTCTTGTAAATGTACTGTCCTAACATACTCTAAATTTATGCTTTCGCCGTAAAACCTTTTTGAAATCGTAAAACGTGGTTAGATTAAGGAGATGTTTATCTTTCAAATGGTGTAAAATAGTTGTATTTTTGAAAAATTTGAATTTTGACATTTATTTGGATTCAAATTTGCCGCTCTTGAAATGCACCTGCTGTTGATGGAGTGCACCACGGGTGGCACGCTAGCGTCCCACCTAGCCCCAAGAGGTTAAGGAGATGTTTATCTTTCAAATGGTGTAAAATAGTTGTATTTTTGAAAAATTTGAATTTTGACATTTATTTGGATTCAAATTTGCCGCTCTTGAAATGCACCTGCTGTTGATGGAGTGCACCACGGGTGGCACGCTAGCGTCCCACCTAGCCCCAAGAGGTTAAACCACATGGAACTATTTGACTGCTGTGTGTGGGGTCCTCCCCTTTCTGCATACACAGGGATACATCATTAGCCCTCTTAATCGTTGTCACACATTATGCTTGGTGAGATAATGAACAGGAGATACATAGTGCTGTGAGAATGGCACCAACTCCAAAATGTGTCAGCATTAAATTAAACATTATTGAAGGGAATTAAGTTGCCATCGTCCTGAACCTTCTTTCAGCTTTTCAGTTTTAAATTCCTAGGACTCAGCAGTTCTTGAGCTTCCAGAACAATATTTAAAATCTTGCTTTGAGTGCCAGCACACGGAAATCCTTAGGCTTTAGCTAAAAGGGCTAAAAACTAGTAGATACATACCGTATGTCCTCATCTGAGGCGAAGAGGATGACTGCCCGGGCGTAACGAGTGTCCAGAAGCAGCCTGATGATCTTGTCGAAGTTCTCCTGTTTGTGATTGTGAGGGATCTTTAAGGACTGAGCGATGCAGATCCCACCTGAAATGGAAAGAGGGAAAATGATGAGCTTCCGGTAAGGTACCTCAAACTGGGAGAAGCACCTGGAAGAAGAACGCTAACTACTAAAAACTACAAAAATTACATTTGTAAAAAAAAAAAAAAAAAAAAAAAAAGTATAGAAAATAAATGAAATATGCACAACAATTTTTTTTACATAAATCCGACGAACATCGAACCACACTGATTTGAACTGAGGTACACTACTCCACGTGTAACAAAAGGCTTTGTATTAACAGGCTATTACATACTTTACAATTCCGTACAATATGAAATCCCATAGACATGTTGAAACTAAATATAGGTGAGCTATACATCACAAAGCCTTTTGCACACAGTCATTAATTGTACATCTTGGCGTCTGTTACAAGTACATATTAAATATCTACTGTAGGCTACAGTACTGTATAAAATGGTCCATAGCTATGTTGAACATGGAAGAGAGAGACTAAAAATAAATATATAGAAACAATATAATATATGTGCAGAATATAAAACATTCCAGCAGTGTGTTTAAAAGCACTGCTGCCATATGTTGAGTTAAAATTAGATCCTTGTTGTAACAGAGATCACCCAAAAGGGTTTGAGAAGAAACACCTGCTAAAAACCGGTAGGTTCCCTCAGACGCCTGAGAAATGTACAACAGCGTGTATTTACAGTTTTCCCATTGACGGCAGCATGCTAACGATCACCCACAACATTTATTTGACAGACCCTTTAACCAGGAGCAGCATTTTTAAGAACATGGTGCCTCATACCCGGGAACAGCGATAAAACGAAGGAGAACTACACCGGATAACACAAACCTATAAAGTATGGTGTCCCTGAGGGATTAAAAAGCAATGCAGCATATTACTGTGATGCTAAATAGGCTGCATTGTTAAATAATACTGGAGCCTCCAACATAGTTGCAATTCCACAGCCTGTTCTGACCCAGCCTATCCAGTCGGTTCTGTTTGTGTTGTCATGACTCTATTCCAGGAAGGAACCTCGTGCTGTGAGCGTTGCATGCAACCCAAAAATGAAGCCAAAACATTATACAGTAGAATGTGAAACATAACTAGATGTTTGTGACACAAAATATAGATTAACATACTGATTATACAGAACAGAGAGATCATTTTGTTTGTACATTTCTTCACCTAATTACCAGTTTATCCATATATTATTTTGTGTATGATCATGATGTTATTTTGTGCACATCACGGCATGTGCAGTTAGCAGTGTTAGGGACATGAATATAGACTAACACACTGATTATACAGAACGGAGAGATAGCAGTGTTAGGGACATGAATATAGACTAACACACTGATTATACAGAACAGAGAGATAGCAGTGTTAGGGACATGAATAGAGACCAACACACTGATTATACAGAACGGAGAGATAGCAGTGTTAGGGACATGAATATAGACTAACACACTGATTATACAGAACAGAGAGATAGCAGTGTTAGGGACATGAATATAGACTAACACACTGATTATACAGAACAGAGAGATAGCAGTGTTAGGGACATGAATATAGACTAACACACTGATTATACAGAACAGAGAGATAGCAGTGTTAGGGACATGAATATAGACTAACACACTGATTATACAGAACAGAGAGATAGCAGTGTTAGGGACATGAATAGAGACCAACACACTGATTATACAGAACAGAGAGATAGCAGTGTTAGGGACATGAATAGAGACCAACACACTGATTATACAGAACGGAGAGATAGCAGTGTTAGGGACATGAATATAGACTAACACACTGATTATACAGAACGGAGAGATAGCAGTGTTAGGGACATGAATAGAGACCAACACACTGATTATACAGAACAGAGAGATAGCAGTGTTAGGGACATGAATATAGACCAACACACTGATTATACAGAACGGAGAGATAGCAGTGTTAGGGACATGAATAGAGACCAACACACTGATTATACAGAACAGAGAGATAGCAGTGTTAGGGACATGAATAGAGACCAACACACTGATTATACAGAACGGAGAGATAGCAGTGTTAGGGACATGAATATAGACTAACACACTGATTATACAGAACGGAGAGATAGCAGTGTTAGGGACATGAATATAGACTAACACACTGATTATACAGAACGGAGAGATAGCAGTGTTAGGGACATGAATATAGACTAACACACTGATTATACAGAACGGAGAGATAGCAGTGTTAGGGACATGAATATAGACTAACACACTGATTATACAGAACAGAGAGATAGCAGTGTTAGGGACATGAATATAGACTAACACACTGATTATACAGAACAGAGAGATAGCAGTGTTAGGGACATGAATATAGACTAACACACTGATTATACAGAACAGAGAGATAGCAGTGTTAGGGACATGAATATAGACTAACACACTGATTATACAGAACAGAGAGATAGCAGTGTTAGGGACATGAATATAGACTAACACACTGATTATACAGAACAGAGAGATAGCAGTGTTAGGGACATGAATAGAGACCAACACACTGATTATACAGAACGGAGAGATAGCAGTGTTAGGGACATGAATATAGACTAACACACTGATTATACAGAACAGAGAGATAGCAGTGTTAGGGACATGAATATAGACTAACACACTGATTATACAGAACAGAGAGATAGCAGTGTTAGGGACATGAATATAGACTAACACACTGATTATACAGAACAGAGAGATAGCAGTGTTAGGGACATGAATAGAGACCAACACACTGATTATACAGAACAGAGAGATAGCAGTGTTAGGGACATGAATATAGACTAACACACTGATTATACAGAACAGAGAGATAGCAGTGTTAGGGACATGAATATAGACTAACACACTGATTATACAGAACAGAGAGATAGCAGTGTTAGGGACATGAATAGAGACTAACACACTGATTATACAGAACAGAGAGATAGCAGTGTTAGGGACATGAATATAGACTAACACACTGATTATACAGAACAGAGAGATAGCAGTGTTAGGGACATGAATATAGACTAACACACTGATTATACAGAACAGAGAGATAGCAGTGTTAGGGACATGAATATAGACTAACACACTGATTATACAGAACGGAGAGATAGCAGTGTTAGGGACATGAATATAGACTAACACACTGATTATACAGAACAGAGAGATAGCAGTGTTAGGGACATGAATATAGACTAACACACTGATTATACAGAACGGAGAGATAGCAGTGTTAGGGACATGAATATAGACTAACACACTGATTATACAGAACGGAGAGTTAGCAGTGTTAGGGACATGAATAGAGACCAACACACTGATTATACAGAACGGAGAGATAGCAGTGTTAGGGACATGAATAGAGACCAACACACTGATTATACAGAACAGAGAGATAGCAGTGTTAGGGACATGAATATAGACTAACACACTGATTATACAGAACAGAGAGATAGCAGTGTTAGGGACATGAATATAGACTAACACACTGATTATACAGAACAGAGAGATAGCAGTGTTAGGGACATGAATATAGACTAACACACTGATTATACAGAACGGAGAGTTAGCAGTGTTAGGGACATGAATAGAGACCAACACACTGATTATACAGAACAGAGAGTTAGCAGTGTTAGGGACATGAATATAGACTAACACACTGATTATACAGAACGGAGAGATAGCAGTGTTAGGGACATGAATATAGACTAACACACTGATTATACAGAACAGAGAGATAGCAGTGTTAGGGACATGAATATAGACCAACACACTGATTATACAGAACAGAGAGATAGCAGTGTTAGGGACATGAATATTGAGTTAGTAGATTATGAATGTCCTTCTGAAAATACAAATAATCAAAAATGGAGGCATTTCAGTGTTGTTTTTTTTTTTTTAAATTAGATATCCGTTTTATATTTTCTAAGACACTTAAACATTTTATACCTTTAAAAGCTTTTTTTTAAAGTGTTTTATTTCGGGACCATTGTTTTAGTGCTGTTAACACAGTGTTCGGCTAGATTCTACCATCTCCTGGAGCTGACATTAGCAGGCTAGCTCCGGCTAGCTAGGTTACCTGGGTTGGGGCAAAATGGTTTTGTTACAGTCTAATGCTACAGGAATGTTATGGGCTCCCGAGTGGCACAGCGGTCTAAGGCACTGCATCTCAGTGCAAAAGGCGTCACTACAGTCCCTGGTCTGTCACCTACTGTTAGTCGACCAATTAAATTCCTCTAGAGAGGATGTCACCACACAATCAGAGGTTGAATAAATTGATGATGACTGGCCTTGTAGATAACAGTGTCACACTTTTTTTGGATAGTCTGGATCGTCCATCTGTACATGATCTACAGATGGTCATACAAACGATCTGTTGATAAGCAACTGCTTGCTAAGGGTACAGTTAGGGTTAGGTTTAGAGTAAGACTTGGCAATGTTAGGGCAAAGGTCAAGCTTAGGGTTAAGGTTAATGGATAGTTATCTGATAGTGTCCACAGATGGACTATCTAAATAAAGTGTAACAATTGTAATTCATCCCTCATCTATGGATTTAGACTTAAATATATACTATATATATATATATATATATATATATAATAATATATGCAACAAAAACACTATCTGACCATTGTGCATGTAGTAATTCATTCCTTTGTCGAATAGTATTATCAATTATTATCAATTATCAACTATTATCAATTCTGGTTTAATTTGAAATCCAAACACGTTTCACTGTATGTAGCTGCAGAATAAGTATTTATTTCCTCTGAAAAGGGACACAGACATTCCCTGATCCTCCGGTTAGTATTAGCAACATATCAATGCAACACAAAACACCAACAGGAGACAAATAGGTGATGGATTAAGAAATGACCAGAATGGTTGATGGCAAAGTGTTTCCTGAGAAAGAGAACGAGAACAAGGTTAGCTAGCCAGCTGTATTCGTTCGTTCGCGCTGTTTTCCAAACGGCGTCAACACCACAGCCACTGCTACGTAGCCAACTTTACCAACTAGCAGTACTGTAGAAACTAAATACATTACAACGGAACGATTTGATTAGTGTAATGTTAGCTAGCTACATAGTTGTCTATGTATCAAAGATAAAAGATAAAGGTAAACGCAGCCACTGCTAGCTAGCCAACTCTACCAGCTAGCAGTACTGTATCATTTTTAGTCAATAAGATTTTTGCAATGTAAGCTTACCTTTCTGAACTTTCGAGTTGTGTATTCCACTTGTGTAGCTAGCATGACTGACTTTGTGTTAGCTAGCCAACGTTTAATTACTTCTGCGTTATGAAAGGAACTAGACACGGACACGAATGATCCATTGGTAGTTTGTTGTAACCAAGTATTGGTGCTAACCGTGTGTTATTGGATGCTAGCATGCTAGTTAGCTATGGCGTCATAGGACACGGTGCACTGGGTGGGTTTCACGGAAGAATACTGTACCAAGTTATCTAGCTGAATAAACTAAGTTTGAGCCTATTCCTGGAACCATTGAACCACTGTAGTTTACATCAATTATAATTTCTAAAGTGGAAGTTGGAAAAGTTATATTTGAGTGTTTCAGTGAATGGTTAGTGAGGGAGGCCCTGCTCTCTCGCTTCCCCAGTTGTTTAGTTAATTTTCATTCCAATCTCCTTTGCATTAGCGTAGCCTCTCCTGTAGCCTGTCAACTATGTGTCTGTCTATCCCTGTTCTCTCCACTCTGCACAGGCCACACAAACGCTTCACACCACATGGCCGCTGCCACTCTAACCTGGTGGTCCCAGCGTGCACAACCCACGTGGAATTCCAGGTCTCCGGCAGCCTCTGGAACTGCCGGTCTGTGGCCAACAAGGCAGAGTTCATCTCAGCCTATGCTACCCTCCAGTCCCTCGACTTCTTGGCACTGACGGAAACATGGATTACCACAGAAAACACTGCTACTCCTACTGCTCTCTCCTCGTCTGACCACGTGTCCTCGCATACCCCGAGAGCATCTGGTCAGCGGGGTGGTGGCACTGGAATCCTCATCTCTCCCAAGTGGACATTCTCTCTTTCTCCCCTGACCCATCTGTCTATCTCCTCCTTTGAATTCCATGCTGTCACAGTCACTAGCCCATTCAAGCTTAACTTCTTTGGGATAGGTGGCAGTATTTTCACGGCCGGATAAAAAACGTACCCAATTTAACCTGTTTAGGATAGGGGGCAGTATTTTCACGGCCGGATAAAAAACGTACTCGATTTAATCTGGTTATTACTCCTGCCCAGAAACTAGAATATGCATATAATTAGTAGATGTGGATAGAAAACACTTTAACCTCTTGAGGATACCGTAGGATAGGGGGCGCCACAGCGCATTTTGAAAAAAAATCGTT
Source organism: Salmo salar (assembly GCF_965601325.2). Classification (NCBI taxonomy): domain Eukaryota; kingdom Metazoa; phylum Chordata; class Actinopteri; order Salmoniformes; family Salmonidae; genus Salmo; species Salmo salar. Next base: position 101,217,238 of record NC_138302.1, read on the forward strand.
CCCATTTTCAACGGCCTACTAATCAAACTCAGAAGCTAGGGCATGCATATACTTATTATATATGGATAGAAAACACTCTAAAGTTTCTAAAACTGTTTGAATGGTGTCTGTGAGTATAACAGAACTCAAATGGCAGTCAAAACCCCGAGACCGATTGAAACAGGAAGTGGAATTCTGAATTGTGGACTCGACTTCTCATCTTTCCTTATTAAAGTTTCTAAAACTGTTTGAATGGTGTCTGTGGGTATAACAGAACTCATATGGCAGGCCAAAACCTGAGAAGATTCCATACAGGAAGAGCCCTGTCTGACAAGTTGTTGTCCTTCTGTTGCATCTCTATCGAAAATACAGCATCTGTGCTGTAACGTGACATTTTCTAAGGCTTCCATTGGCTCTCTAAAGCCGCCAGAAAGTGGAATGGGCTGTCTGCTGTCTCTGGGCGAAGAACAGCAGCAGAATTTGTAAGTGGTCAGCCTGGGGACAGTGACACTGGAGATGCGCGGTCACGAGACTACTCCATTTTTTTCTTTCAGCCTTTGAATGAATAGAACATTGCCCGGTTGGAATATTGATTTTAAACAGCATTTGACATGCTTCTAAGTACGGTAGTGGAATATTCTGAATTTTTTTGTCACGAAATGCGCTCGCGCGTCACGCTTCGGATAGTGACCTGAACGCACGAACAAAACGGAGCTATTTGAATATAACTATGGATTATTTGGAACCAAAACAACATTTGTTGTTGAAGTAGAAGTCCTGGGAGTGCATTCTGACGAAGAACAGCAAAGGTAATCCAATTTTTCTAATAGTAATTCTGAGTTTAGTGAGCCCCAAACTTGGTGGGTGTCAAAATAGCTAGCCGTGATGGCCGAGCTATGTACTCAGGCTATTGCAAAATGTGCTTTCGCTGAAAAGCTATTTTAAAATCTGACACCGCGATTGCATAACGGAGTTCTGTATCTATAATTCTTAAAATAATTGTTATGTATTTTGTGAACGTTTATCATGAGTAATTTAGTAAATTCACCGGATGTTTTCGGTGGGTATGCTAGTTCTGAACATCACATGCTAATGTAAAAAGCTGTTTTTTGATATAAATATGAACTTGATTGAACAAAACATGCATGTATTTTATAACATAATGTCCTAGGAGTGTCATCTGATGAATATCATCAAAGGTTAGTGCTGCATTTAGCTGTGGTTTTGGTTTTTGTGACATATAGCTTGCTTTGAAAATGTCTGTGTGATTATTTTTGGCAGGGTACTCTCCTGACATAGTCTAATGTTTTGCTTTCCCTGTAAAGCCTTTTTGAAATCGGGCAATGTGGTTAGATTAACGAGAGTCTTATTTTTAAAATGGTGTAAAATAGTTGATTGTTTGAGAAATTGAATTGTGGTATTTTAGTTGGTTTTGTATTTCGCGCCGTGCGATGCCATTGGCTGTTGGCTAGGGGTTCCGCAGGCGGAACGGGGTTCCGCTAGCGGAACATCTGTCCTCAACAGGTTAACATCCAGGTTAAGATCCTCATTTATCGCCCTCCAGGTTCCCTTGGAGAGTTCATCAATGAGCTTGATGCCTTGATAAGTTCCTTTCATGAGGATGGCTCACCCCTCACAGTTCTGGGTGACTTTAACCTCCCTACGTCTACCTTTGACTCATTTCTCTCTGCCTCATTTCCACTCCTCTCCTCTTTTGACCTCACCCTTTCATCATCCCCCCTACTCACAAGGCAGGCAATACGCTTGACCTCATCTTTACTAGATGCTGTTCTTCTACTAATCTCAATGCAACTCCCCTCCAAGTCTCCAACCACTACCTTGTATCCTTTTCCCTCTCGCTCTCCTCCAACACTACTCACTCTGCCCCTACTCAGATGGTATTGCGCCGTCGCAACCTTCACTCTCTCTCCTGCTACTCTCTCCTCTTCCATCCTATCATCTCTTCCATCTGCTCAAACCTTCTCCAATCAATCTCCGGATTCTGCCTCCTCAACCCTCCTCTCCTCCCTTTCTGCATCCTTTGATTCTCTATGTCCTCTATCCTCCCGGCCGGCTCGGTCCTCCCCTCCTGCTCCGTGGCTTGACGACTCATTGCGAGCTCACAGAACAGGGCTCCGGGCAGCTGAGCGGAAATGGTGGAAAACTAGCCTCCCTGCGGACCTGGCATCTTTTCACTCCCTCCTCTCCATATTTTCATCCTCTGGTTCTGCTGCTAAAGCCACTTTCTACCACTCTAAATTCCAAGCATCTGTCTCTAACCCTAGGAAGCTCTTTGCCACCTTCTCCTACCTCCTGAATCCTCCTCCCCCTCTCCCCCTTCACTCTCTGCGGATGACTTTGTCAACCATTTTGAAAAGAAGGTTGACGACATCCGATCCTCGTTTGCTAAGTCAAACGACACCGCTGGTCCTGCTCACATTGCCCTACCCTATGCTCTGACCTCTTTCTCCCCTCTCTCTCCAGATGAAATCTTGCGACTTGTGACGGCCGGCCGCCCAACAACCTGCCCGCTTGACCCTATCCCCTCCTCTCTTGTCCAGACCATTTCCGGAGACCTTCTCCCTTACCTCACCTCGCTCATCAACTCATCCTTGACCGCTGACTACGTCCCATCCGTCTTCAAGAGAGCGAGAGTTGCACCCCTTCTCAAAAAACCTACACTTGATCCCTCCGATGTCAACAACTACAGACCAGTATCCCTTCTTTCTTTTCTCTCCAAAACTCTTGAACGTGCCGTCCTTGGCCAGCTCTCTTGCTATCTCTCTCAGAATGACCTTCTTGATCCAAATCAGTCAGGTTTCAAGACTGGTCATTCAACTGAGACTGCTCTTCTCTGTGTCACAGAGGCTCTCCGCACTGCTAAAGCTAACTCTCTCTCCTCTGCTCTCATCCTTTTAGACCTATCTGCTGCCTTTGATACTGTGAACCATCAGATCCTCCTCTCCACCCTCTCCGAGTTGGGCATCTCCGGCGCGGCTCACTCTTGGATTGCGTCCTACCTGACAGGTCGCTCCTACCAGGTGGCGTGGCGAGAATCTGTCTCCACACCACGTGCTCTCACCACTGGTGTCCCCCAGGGCTCAGTTCTAGGCCCTCTCCTATTCTCGCTATACACCAAGTCACTTGGCTCTGTCATATCCTCACATGGTCTCTCCTATCATTGAAACGCAGACGACACACAATTAATCTTCTCCTTTCCCCCTTCAGATAACCAGGTGGCGAATCGCATCTCTGCATGTTTGGCAGACATATCAGTGTGGATGACGGATCACCACCTCAAGCTGAACCTCGGCAAGACGGAGCTGCTCTTCCTCCCGGGGAAGGACTGCCCGTTCCATGATCTCACCATCACGGTTGACAACTCCATTGTGTCCTCCTCCCAGAGTGCTAAGAGCCTTGGTGTGACCCTGGACAACACCCTGTCGTTCTTCGTTAACATCAAGGCAGTGACCCGATCCTGTAGGTTCATGCTCCACAACATTCTCAGAGTACGACCCTGCCTCACACAGGAAGCGGCGCAGGTCCTAATCCAGGCACTTGTCATCTCCCGTCTGGATTACTGCAACTCGCTGTTGGCGGGGCTCCCTGCCTGTGCCATTAAACCCCTACAACTCATCCAGAACGCCGCAGCCTGTCTGGTGTTCAACCTTCTCAAGTTCTGTCACGTCACCCCGCTCCTCCACACATTCCACTGGCTTCCAGTTGAAGCTCGAATCTGCTACAAGACCATGGTGCTTGCCTACGAAGCTGTGAGGGGAACGGCACCTCCGTACCTTCAGGCTCTGATCAGTCCCTACACCCAAAAAAGGGCACTGCGTTCATCCACCTCTGGCCTGCTCGCCTCCCTACTTCTGCGGAAGCACAGTTCCCGCTCAGCCCAGTCAAAACTGTTCGCTGCTCTGGCACCCCAATGGTGGAACAAGCTCCCTCACGACGCCAGGACAGCGGAGTCATTCACCACCTTCCGGAGACACCTGAAACCCCACCTCTTTAAGGAATACCTGGGATAGGATTAAGTAATCCTTCTAACCCTCCCCCCCACCCTCCCCCCCAAAAAATATATAGATGTACTATTGTAAAGTGGTTGTTCCACTGGATATCATAAGGTGAATGCACCAATTTGTAAGTTGCTCTGGATAAGAGCGTCTGCTAAATGACGTAAATGTAAATGTAAAAATGAGAGCGAGAGAAAAGGAGAGAACTTTTGTGAGTGTAATATTTACTGTCAATTATTTTGAGGGAGAGAGAAAGAGAAAGAGAGAGAGAGAGAGAGAGAGAGAGAGAGGGAGAGAGGGAGAGGGAGAGAGAGAGAAATAGCTTTTTATTTGGATTTCATGTAATGGACATACACAAAATAGTCCAAATTGGTGAAGTTAAAAGAAAAAAATTACTTGTTTAAAAATATTCTAAAAATTTAAAACCGGAAAAGTGGTGCTTGAAGCCCCTAAATAAGATCTGGGTCAACCAATTACCTTCAGAAGTCACATAATTAGTTAAAAAAAAGTCCACCTGTGTGCAATATGTGTCACATGATCTGTCACATGATGTCAGTATATACCTGTTCTGAAAGGCCCCAGAGTGTACAACACTACTAAGCAATGGGCACCACCAAGCAAGCACCACCATGAAGACCAAGGAGTTCTCCAAACAGGTCAGGGACAAAGTTGTGGAGTACAGATCAGGGTTGGGTTATAAAAAAAAATATCAGGAACTTTGAACATCTCACGGAGCACCATTAAATCCATTATTAAAAAATTGAAAGAATATGGCACCACAACAAACCTGCAAAGAGAGGGCCGCCCACCAAAACTCATGGACCAAGCAAGGAGGGCATTAATCCGAGAGGCAACAAAGAGACCAAAGATAACCCTGAATGAGCTGCAAAGCGCCACAGTGGAGATTGGAGTATCTGTCCATAGGACCACTTAAAGCCGTACGCCCCACAGAGCTGGGTTTTATAGAAGAGTGGCCAGAAAAAAAGCCATTGCTTACAGAAAAAAATAAGCAAACAAGTTTGGTGTTCGCCAAAAGGCATGTGGGGAGACTCCCCAAACATATGGAAGAAGGTACTTTGGTCAGATGAGACTATGTAGCTTTTTGGCCATGATGGAAAACGCTATGTCTGGCGCAAACCCAACACCTTTCATCACCCCGAGAATTACCACAGTGAAGCATGGTGGTTGCAGCATCATGCTGTGGGGATGTTTTTCATTGGCGGGGACTGGGAAACTGGTCAGAATTTAAGGTATGATGGATGGCGCTAAATACAGTGAAATTCTTGAGGGAAAACTGTTTCAGTCTTCCAGAGGTTTGAGACTGGGATGGAGGTTCACCTTCCAGCAGGACAATGACCCTAAGCATACTGCTAAAGCAACACATGGCACCGCCCAGCCAGGTCTCTGACCTCCTCCCTATAGGCTGTCTCGTCATTGTCGTCATTGTTGATCAGGCCTACCACTGTTGTCATCTGCAAACTTAATGATGCTGTTGGAGTCGTGCCTGGCCATGCAGTCGTGGTTGAACAGGGAGTACAGGAAGGGGACTTAGCACGCACCCCTGGGGGGGCAGTGTTGCGGATCAGCGTGGCAGATGTGTTGCTACCTACCCTCACCACCTGGGGGTGGCCCGTCAGGAAGTCCAGGATCCAGTTGCAGAGGGAGGTGTTTATAGTCCCAGGTACCTTAGCTTAGTGATGAGCTTTGAGGGTACTATGGTGTTGAACACTGAGCTGTAGTCAATGAATAGCATTCTCACATAGGTGTTCCTTTTGTCCAGGTGGTAAAGGCAGATCTGGTTTCAAATAGTGTTTGTTATCTTTTCAAATACTTTAGCTGTGCTTGAATGAGCTCGACCTGGTGCAGTGGAACCAATAGAATAGTCCCAAAAGGGCAAACCCCAAACCCTGCCCATCTGGAGCTCCAATTAGGGTCGACGGAATGCTCAAACTATTTGAAAGAGAAGGTACTGTATGCTATTTGAACCAAAATATAGAGCAAATCCTAAAACCGTCTCAAATTGAAGGTATGTCATAGAGCTTGTCAGACTCATCTCTCTCTCCCTCTATATCTACTTCTCACCCACCTCTTTCTCAGCCTATATCTCTCTCTGCTACAGTGCTGATGGCTAATACAGTACCAGTTGAGATAGTGAGTAGAGTAAAGAGAATATTAGTTTGACAGACAGCTTCTCATAATTGGGTCTTCAGAGCATGTTGATGTATTACTTTTTTATCACAGTACTTCAAGAACCATCAGAGCACTCCATGAAGTAAAGCACTTCTCATCAATACCCGGTACAATTTATATATGAGAGTGAGAGAGTGAGAGTGAGAGAGAGAGAGAGAGAGAGAGAAAACTGTATAATGAAGGAGAGGTAGGAAGAGAGGAAAGTAGTGACTATCAACATGCAGCAATCAGAGAGAACCTGAGATGATTGAATAAACACAGTGGAGACGCTTCACAATCAGAATGTTGAGAGACAGACATTCCGCTGCGGAATAGTCACTGCTCATTTGCAATTCCTAAATTGTCGGAATGTCAATGAACCAATCAGCATCCCTGCTGGGTCCTTGAGGACAGAGGAATCATAATAATTCCAATCCTGGGTGATCTCATCGCTTGTCTCACTTTAATGAAACTGTTATGGGATAGGATAGGTGGGTCCCAACTGTTCATTTGGCTCAATGATGGGGAGGATTATGTTGTATTTGATGAGAATCCTGTAGTAGTGAAGTCAGGAACAACAGATAACAAATCCTTGGCGGTATGATAAAATTACTTTGTAGAACATAGAGTGAATGTGTGTTTGCGCTCGCTGATATATCAATTACATGACAACTATACGTACACATTTACATGTACATATCATTGTTTGTAAATGTTTATCTTTCAGTGCATGTTATGACTATACATATTATGTATACAGTACCAGTGAAAAGTTTGGACACACCTACTCATTCAAGGGTTTTTCTTTATTTTTACTATTTTATATATTGTAGAATAATAGTGAAGACATCAAAACTATGAAATAACACATATGGAATCATGTAGTAACCAAAAAAAGTTTTAAACAAATCGAAATCTATTTTATTTTACAAGGCAAAGGGTGGCTACTTTGAAGAATCTTAAATCAACAATATTTTGATTTGTTTAAGACTTTTTGGGTTACTACTGTAACGCCCTGGCCATAGAGAGGGTTTTTTTGTTCTTTATTTTGGTTAGGCCAGGGTGTTACATTGGGTGGGCGTTCTATGTTTGTTTTCTAGGTTTTGGTATTTCTTTGTTTTGGGCCGTGTGTGGCTCCCAATCAGGCACAGCTGAAGTTCGTTGTTGCTGATTGGGAGTCACACATAAGGAGCATGTTTTTCCTTTGGGTTTTGTGGGTAATTGTTTCTGTTAGTGTTTTGCACCTGACAGGACTGTTTGGCTGTCAGTTTTCTCGTTTTGTTTTGTGTAGTGTTCTTTATTAAATTAAAATCATGATGAACACTAACTCCGCTGCACCTTGGTCTAATTCTGACGACGGCCATTACAGAATTACCCACCAAAAACGGACCAAGCAGCGGAGGAAGGAGCAGCACAAGGAGGACTATAGGAAGCAGCGCGCTCGGGAACTCATGGCATCCTGGTCGCTGGAGGTGTTGGAGTCCAGGAATGACTGGACATGGGATCAATTATTTGACCATTGCAACAACCTGCCGAGGGAGAGCGACGGACATGGGAGGCAGCCCCAATAATTTTTTTTGGGGGGGGCACACGGGGAGATTGGCAGAGTCAGGCGGTAGACCTGAGCCAAATCCCCGTGCTTACCGGAAGCAGCGTGGTACTGGTAAGACACCGTGTTATGCTGTGGAGAGCACGGTGTCCCCAGTGCGCGTTCAAAGCCCGGTGCGCTACATATCAGCCCCCTGCAAGTGCCATGCGAGGGCAGGCATCGAGCCAGGACGGGTTGTGCCAGCTCAGCGCGTCTGGTCTCCAGTGCACCTTTTCGGGCCAGGGTATCCTGCACCGGCTCTGCGCACTGTGTCTCCAGGTTGCTGGGAGGGTCCAGTACGCCCAATGCCTGCTCTCCGCCCTTGCCGGGCCAAAGTGGGCATTCAGCCTGGAGTATGGGTAAAGAGCGTAAAGTCTAGAACTCCAGTGCTCCCCCACAGGCCGGTTTATCCTGTGCCACCTCCTCGGACCAGGCCTCCAGGGGATCTCTCCAGCCTGGTCCGTCCTGTGCCACCTCCCACGACCAGGCCTCCAGTGGATCTCTCCAGCCTGGTTCGTCCTGTGCCACCTCCCAGGACTAGGCCTCCAGTGGGTCTACCCATCCTGGTTAAGCCTGTGCCTCCTCCTCGGACCAGGCCTCCAATGGGTCTCCCCATCCTGGTCCGTCCTGTGCCACCTCCCAGGACTAGGCCTCCAGTGGGTCTCCCCATCCTGGTTAAGCCTGTGCCTCCTCCTCGGACCAGGCCTCCAGTGGGTCTCCCCATCCTGGTCCGTCCTGTGCCGCCTCCTAGGACTAGGCCTCCAGTGGGTCTCGCCAGTCCAGAGCCGCCAGAGCTGCCCGCCAGTCCAGAGCCGCCAGAGCTGCCCGCCAGTCCGGAGCCGCCAGAGCCGCCCGCCAGTCAGGAGCCGCCAGAGCCGCCCGCCAGTCCGGAGCCGTCAGAGCCGCCCGCCAGTCAGGAGCCGCCAGAGCCCCCCGCCAGTCAGGAGCCACCAGAGCCGCCCGCCTATCCGGAGCCGCCAGAGCCGCCCGCCTGTCCGGAGCCGCCAGAGCCGCCTGCCTGTTCGGAGCCGCCAGAGCCGCCTGCCTATCCGGAGCCGCCAGAGCCGCCCGCCTGTCCGGAGCCGCCGGAACCGCCCGCATGTCCTGAGCCGCCCACCTGTCCGGAGCCGCCGGAGCCGCCTCCCTATCCGGAGCCGCCAGAGCCGCCCGCCTGTCCGGAGCCGCCCGCCTCTCCGGAGCCGCCAGAGCCGCCCGCCTGTCCGGAGCAGTCAGAGCCGGAATCCTGGGTCAGTGCCGCCGGAGCCGCCAGGGACGCCCGCCAGCCGGGCGCAACCAGGGTCGCCCGCCAGCCGGGCGCAACCATCACCGCCCGCCAGCCGGGCGCAGCCATCGCCGCCCGCCAGCCGGGCGCAGCCATCGCCGCCCGCCAGCCGGGCGCAACCAGGGTCGCCCGCCAGCCGGGCGCAACCCTCACCGCCCGCCAGCTGGGCGCAACCAGGGTCGCCCGCCAGCCGGACGGAGCCATCACCGCCCGCCAGCTGGGTGCAGCTATCACTGCCCGCCAGCCGGGCGCAGTCAGGGTCGCCCACCAGACCTTTGGCGCGGCCAGGTCCGCCATCTAAGAGGGCGACGCCGAGGGTGGAGCAGAGGCCACGTCCCGCACCTGAGCTGCCACCGTAAGAAGGCCCACCCAAACCCTCCCCTTCAGTGTCAGGTTTTGCGGCCGGAGTCCGCACCTTGGGGGGGGGAGGTACTGTAACGCCCTGGCCATAGAGAGGGTTTTTTTGTTCTTTATTTTGGTTAGGCCAGGGTGTTACATTGGGTGGGCGTTCTATGTTCGTTTTCTAGGTTTTTGTATTTGTTTGTTTTGGGCCGTGTCTGGCTCCCAATCAGGCACAGCTGAAGTTCGTTGTTGCTGATTGGGAGTCACACATAAGGAGCATGTTTTTCCTTTGGGTTTTGTGGGTAATTGTTTCTGTTAGTGTTTTGCACCTGACAGGACTGTTTGGCTGTCAGTTTTCTCATTTTGTTTTTGTAGTGTTCTTTATTAAATTAAAATCATGATGAACACTAACTCCGCTGCACCTTGGTCTACTCTCTCTCACGACAGCCATTACAACTACATGATTCCATATGTGTTATTTCATAGTTTTGATGTCTTCACTATTATTCTGCAATGTAGAAAATAGTTAAAAAAATAAACCCTGGAAGGAGTAGGAGTGTCCAAACGTTTCACTGGTACTGTACATAATAATGTATGTATTTGATTACCATACAGTCAAAAGTCAATCATATATTGTTTTACATTGCGGTGGGCAGAGATTACAGGGTGGGAGCCAAGGCAGGGTTTCTGACCACAGTAAAAGACATGGTGTTAATGTATATGAAGAGATGGACCTGCCTGTATAAATCACTTCCACCGTGCGTGGTAAAGAGATGGACCTGCCTGTATAAATCGCTTCCATAATGGTTGGATATACCACAGAAGGACAAGGTACAAGACACATCAAAGGGTACATCACAAATGGCACCCTATTCCCTTTATGGGCCCTAATTGAAAGTAATGTGCTATATTGGGAAAAGGGTGACATTTTGGGACACAGGGTAGGCTTACACTCAACACTATTTTGAACGAGGGGTAACCTCCCGTCAAATGGGTGGATATCCACCATCCATTACACTGATGGGATGACTATGTGGTGTGGATCAGGTGGACTAAGAACTACTAGGGAATCAGGCTAGTCCCAGGATTACACACAGGTGTTAGGTATTTGTGTACAGGTATGTTAATAACCACATCCTAATAGTAATATTTGTGTACAGGTTTGTTAATAACCAGATACTAATAGTAATATTTGTGTACAGGTCTGTTAATAACCACATCCTAATAGTAATATTTGTGTACAGGTCTGTTAATAACCACATCCTAATAGTAATATTTGTGTACAGGTCTGTTAATAACCAGATCCTAATAGTGTTTGGTGGTGAGGGAAGGGAGCAATAAGTAGAACGATGGACAGATGGATGAGTTCATAGGAAGTTGTTTGGTAACACCGGCCGTAAGAAGGTTTGGTATCAGTGATGGAACCACATGTTATGGTGCAGATATCTATGTGTACTCGTTCTCTGCTCTGTGTGTGAACCCACTCAAACAACAGTGTGAGCATTAATTTTAATGTTTGGGAAACAAAAATTGAAGTTACAGTGCATTCGGAAAGTATACTGCTCCATTGACTTTTTCAACATTTTGTTACGTTACAGCCTTATTCTCAAATGGAAAAAATAGTTTTTCCCCCCCCCTCATCAATCTAAACACAATTCCCTATAATGACGAAACAAAAACAGATTTTTAGATATGTTTGCAAATGTATTCAAAATAAAAAACAGAAATATTACATTTACATAAATACTCAGACCCTTTACTAAGTACTTTGTTGAATCACCTTTGTCAGCGATTACAGACTTGATTCTGCTTGGGTATGACGCTACAAGCTTGGTACACCTGTATTTGGGGAGTTCCTCCCATTCTTCTCTCCAGATCCTCACAAGCTCTGTCAGGTTTGATGGAGAGCGTTGCTTCCCAGCTATTTTCAGGTTCACGTCCGGGCTCTGGCTGGGCCACTCAAGGACATTCTGAGACTTGTCCCAAAGCCACTCCTGCATTGTCTTGGCTGTGTGTTTAGGGTCATTGTCCTGTTAGCTGGTGAACCTTTGCCCCAGTCTGTCCTGAGCGCTCTGGAGCAGGTTTTCATTAAGGATCTCTCTGTACTTTGATCCATTCGTCTTTCTCTCGATCCTGACTTGTATCCCAGTCCTTGCTGCTGAAAAACATACTCCCCAGCATGATGCTGCCACAACCATGCTTCACCGTAAGGATGGTGCCAGGTTTCCTCCAGACGTGACGCTTGGCATTCAGGCCAAAGAGTTTCATCAGACCAGAGAATCTTGTTTCTCATGGTCTGAGAGTCTTTAGGTGCCTTTTGGCAAAGTCCAAAAAGGCTGTCATGTGCCTTTTTACAGAGGAGTGGCTTGCGTCTGGCAACTCTACCATAAAGGTCAGATAGGTGGGGTTCTGCAGTGATAGTTGTCGTTCTGGAAGGTTCTCCAATCTCCACAGAGGAACCCTGGAGCTCTGTCAGAGTGACCATCAGGTCTAGGTCACCTCCTGACCCTGACCAAGGCCCTTCTCCTCGATTGGTCAGTTTAGCTGGGTGGCCAGCTCCAAGAGGAGTATTGGTGGTTCCAAAAGTCTTCCATTTAAGAATGATGGAGGCCACTGTGTTCTTGAGGAGCTTCAATGCTGCAGAATTTTTTTGATACCCTTCCCCTGATCTGTGCCTTGACACAATCCTGTCTCGGATCTCTACGGACAATACCTTCGACCTCATGGTTTGTTTTTTGCTCTGACATGCACTGTCAACTGTGGGACCTTATATAGACAGGTGTGTGCCATTCCAAATCATGTCCAATCAATTGAATTTACCACAGCTCGTCTCCAATCAAGTTGTAGAAACATCTCAAGGATGATTAAAGGAAACAGGATGCAGCTGAACTCAATTTTGAGTCTCATAGTGAAGGGTCTCCATACTTGTATAAACAAGGATTTTATTTTATTTTTATTTTTAATACATTTGCAAAAATTTCTGAAAACCTGTTTTTCGCTTTGTCATTATGGCTTATTCAATACATAGTCACTGCCATCTATTTTCTACATCCAGTTTCTATGCCCCAATTCACAGGGCAAGAGTGGTCACTGAATGGTTTGGTGAGCATGAAAACGATGTAAACCATATGTCATGGCTGTCTAAGTCATCTCAGATCTCAAACCAAATTAATACTATTTGGAGATTCTGGAGTGGAACCTGAGACAGTGTTTTCCACCACCATCAACAAAATAACAAATTATGGAATTTCTTGTGGAAGAATGGTGTCGCATCCCTCCAATAGAGTTCCAGACACCTGTAGAATCTATGCCAAAGTGCATTGAAGCTGTTCTGGTTCGTGGTGGCCCAGCGCCTTACTGAGAAACTATGTTGGTGTTTCTTTTATTTTGGCAGTTACCTGTATGTCTGTTGCACAGAATATATATATATATATATATATATATATATATATATATATATATATATATATATATATATATATATATATATATATATATATATATACACATTATTACTGACCACATTCACGCCACAGATGCACAGTACTTCCTGCTGCCAGTAAACAATAAATTGACAAGACAATAGCCTTGAACTTGCTGTGGCTTCATAGTGTGGTCCCAGGCAGGCTGTAACAACTTGCTTGGTAAGCAAGGAATCGATGATTTACAAGGGCATGAAACACCAAGAGACTACCATTGCTATTTAATCGTTGAAGTTGGGGCTACGACAATATAGTTGATAAATCACTATCTTAAACAGAAGGAATGGAAAGTGGAAAGTTCAAAAGGACAGATGACTAAGATATATAATTGCTATAGTTGGGGGTTTTGACAAAAGTTGACTCAATATTATCATTCCTTTTTTCTGTCACTATTTTGTTCCTTTTGTTTGTTTTGTGACTTCTTGGGGGAGGAGACTCTGGTAGATAGTGAGAGGTGATGGGAGAAGAGACTCTGGTAGACAGTGAGAGTCCTGGGAGAAGAGACTCTGGTAGACAGTGAGAGGTCCTGGGTGGAGGAGACTGGTGGATAGTGAGAGGTCCTGGGGGGAAGAGATCTGGTAGATAGTGAGAGGTCCTGGGTGGAGGAGACTCTGGTAGAGAGTGAGAGGTCCTGGGGAAGGAGACTGGTAGATAGTGAGAGGTCCTGGGGAAGGAGACTGGTAGACAGTGAGAGGTCCTGGGTGGAGGAGACTCTGGTAGATAGTGAGAGGTCCTGGGGAGAAGAGACTCTGGGAGACAGTGAGAGGTCCTGGGGGGAGGAGACTGGTAGATAGTGAGAGGTCCTGGGGAGAAGAGACTCTGGGAGACAGTGAGAGGTCCTGGGGGGAGGAGACTGGTAGATAGTGAGAGGTCCTGGGGGGAGGAGATCTGGTAGACAGTGAGAGGTCCTGGGGAGAAGAGACTCTGGTAGATAGTGAGAGGTCCTGGGTGGAGGAGACTGGTAGATAGTGAGAGGTCCTGGGGGGAGGAGACTGGTAGATAGTGAGAGGTCCTGGGGAGAAGAGACTCTGGTAGACAGTGAGAGGTCCTGGGTGGAGGAGACTGGTAGATAGTGAGAGGTCCTGGGGGGAGGAGACTGGTAGATAGTGAGAGGTCCTGGGGAGAAGAGACTCTGGTAGATAGTGAGAGGTCCTGGGTGGAGGAGACTGGTAGATAGTGAGAGGTCCTGGGGGGAGGAGACTGGTAGATAGTGAGAGGTCCTGGGGAGAAGAGACTCTGGTAGACAGTGAGAGGTCCTGGGTGGAGGAGACTGGTAGATAGTGAGAGGTCCTGGGGAGAAGAGACTCTGGTAGATAGTGAGAGGTCCTGGGGAAGGAGACTGGTAGATAGTGAGAGGTCCTGGGGAGAAGAGACTCTGGTAGATAGTGAGAGGTCCTGGGGAAGGAGACTGGTAGATAGTGAGAGGTCCTGGGGGAAGGAGATCTGGTAGATAGTGAGAGGTCCTGGGGGGAGGAGACCTGGTAGATAGTGAGAGGTCCTAGGGAGAAGAGACTCTGGTAGATAGTGAGAGGTCCTGGGGGGAGGAGACTCTGGTAGATAGTGAGAGGTCCTGGGGGGAGGAGATCTGGTAGATAGTGAGAGGTCCTGGGGAAGGAGACTGGTAGATAGTGAGAGGTCCTGGGGAAGGAGACTGGTAGATAGTGAGAGGTCCTGGGGGAAGGAGACTCTGGTAGATAGTGAGAGGTCCTGGGTGGAGGAGACTGGTAGATAGTGAGAGATCCTGGGGAAGGAGACTGGTAGATAGTGAGAGGTCCTGGGGAAGGAGACTGGTAGATAGTGAGAGGTCCTGGGGGGAGGAGACCTGGTAGATAGTGAGAGGTCCTGGGGAAGGAGATCTGGTAGATAGTGAGAGGTCCTGGGGGGAGGAGACCTGGTAGATAGTGAGAGGTCCTAGGGAGAAGAGACTCTGGTAGATAGTGACAGGTCCCTGGGGGGAGGAGACTCTGGTAGATAGTGAGAGGTCCTGGGGAATGAGACTGGTAGATAGTGAGAGGTCCTGGGGGAGGAGATCTGGTAGATAGTGAGAGGTACTGGGGGAAGGAGACTGGTAGATAGTGAGAGGTCCTGGGGGGAGGAGACTCTGGTAGATAGTGAGAGGTCCTGGGGAGAAGAGACTCTGGTAGATAGTGAGAGGTCCTGGGGAGAAGAGACTCTGGTAGATAGTGAGAGGTCCTGGGGAAGGAGACTGGTAGATAGTGAGAGGTCCTGGGGAGAAGAGACTCTGGTAGATAGTGAGAGGTCCTGGGGAAGGAGACTGGTAGATAGTGAGAGGTCCTGGGGGAAGGAGATTTGGTAGATAGTGAGAGGTCCTGGGGGGAGGAGACCTGGTAGATAGTGAGAGGTCCTAGGGAGAAGAGACTCTGGTAGATAGTGAGAGGTCCTGGGGGGAGGAGACTCTGGTAGATAGTGAGAGGTCCTGGGGGAGGAGATCTGGTAGATAGTGAGAGGTCCTGGGGAAGGAGACTGGTAGATAGTGAGAGGTCCTGGGGGAGGAGATCTGGTAGATAGTGAGAGGTACTGGGGAAGGAGACTGGTAGATAGTGAGAGGTCCTGGGTGGAGGAGACTCTGGTAGATAGTGAGAGGTCCTGGGGAGAAGAGACTCTGGTAGATAGTGAGAGGTCCTGGGGGGAGGAGACCTGGTAGATAGTGAGAGGTCCTAGGGAGAAGAGACTCTGGTAGATAGTGAGAGGTCCTGGGGGAGGAGACTCTGGTAGATAGTGAGAGGTCCTGGGGGGAGGAGACTCTGGTAGATAGTGACAGGTCCTGGGGAGAAGAGACTCTGGTAGATAGTGAGAGGTCCTGGGGGGAGGAGACTCTGGTAGATAGTGAGAGATCCTGGGTGGAGACATGTTTCAAAGGAATGGTCCTTTTTTTCAAAACATCCTTCTTTTATCTCAATTTTCCATTTTCTTTTATCTGAAGGAAGGTTCTGAAGCGTTGAATTTTTTTTTACATTTGAAGGTTTCAAGCATATCACTGTGTCATAAAGTGATTGCTTAAAGTGATATTACAACAACAACAAAAAACTGCTTTCATGGTAGCAGGTATCTGTTTGTAACAGGTAACTGTTGGTAACAGCTTTCGTGGTAACAGGTATCTGTTGGTAACAGGTATATCTACTGTACAGTATACTGATTCTAAAAATTTGTTAAAGTTTTACAAATATAAACAAACAGTGGAGAGTTTCAAAAAAATAAATACTTTTTTTCCTTCAGAGATTTGTCCCCCTCTAAAACGCATGCCTCAGCATGTGAATACATCCTTTATGACCTCTCCAATATTTGTTTTGCAAATGTAAGCAAACTGTGGTTTCTCAAAATAGATAATTTCACATTCGATGCGGGAATTATTCATTCCTCCTCTTAGTAAGAGGGAACGATAATTCAATATATGTTCAATATTTTCCTGAATAACCCACAATAACCTATACAATATTTATGTATATTTGTATGGTTAAATCCTCTCTCTATGTCCTGGTGTCAAGAGTTTTTTTGACAGAAGGATTCTAGAAAGCTGACCTTGACTTGGGTCATCACTCTGACTCACCTCCGGGTCCACAGGAGAATATATAGAAGTTGGTCTGAGTCCAGCTACCGGGCATTACAGAGACAGACGGGGAGGGAGGGAGGGAGGGAGGGAAGGGAGGGAGGGAGGGAGGGAGGGAGGGAGGGAGGGAGGGAGGGAGGGAGGGAGGGAGGGAGGGAGGGAGGGAGGGAGGGAGGGAGGGGAGAGAGGGAGGGAGGGGACAGTAGGCCTGCCAGGATTTTTCCATGAATGCGGTTGTTGATTGCCTAGCATTCACAACAGCTGTCACAGTGGGCTAAACCTACAATATTGAAGCTACTGAAAGTGGCTTGCACGGCCGCGGAGACAATCACGATTGTTTGAAAGCACCGTGAGAATAGAGATGTTTGTATCACACTGATCATACACTGATTAGGATCGTTTTCAGAAAAGCAATTGGATGATTGGTAGTTCAGAAGATTTCCATCCTCCTATCATATAGGCGGCCAGAGTCATTTTGCAGCTTTATTGGGTTCTCTACCATTGAGAACCAGGTTATAGATGGACTGAGATGTGGGTTTCTCTACCATTTAGAACCAGGTTATAGATGGCCTGAGATGTGGGTTTCTCTACCATTGAGAACCAGGTTATAGATGGACTGAGATGTTGGTTTCTCTACCATTGAGAACCAGGTTATAGATGGACTGAGATGTGGGTTTCTCTACCATTGACAACCAGGTTATAGATGAGATGTGGGTTTCTCTACCATTCAGAACCAGGTTATAGATGGACTGAGATGTTGGTTTCTCTACCATTGAGAACCAGGTTGTAGATGGACTGAGATGTGGGTTTCTCTACCATTGAGAACCAGGTTATAGATGAACTGTGATGTGGGTTTCTCTACCATTGAGAACCAGGTTATAGATGGACTGAGATGTGAGTTTCTCTACCATTGAGAACCAGGTTATTGATGGACTGAGATGTTGGTTTCTCTACCATTGAGAACCAGGTTATAGATGGACTGAGATGTTGGTTTCTCTACCATTGAGAACCAGGTTATAGATGGACAGAGATGTTGGTTTCTCTACCATTGAGAACCAGGTTATAGATGGACTGAGATGTGGGTTTCTCTACCACTGAGAACCAGGTTGTAGATGAGATGTGGTTTCTCTACCATTGAGAACCAGGTTATAGATGTACTGAGATGTGGGTTTCTCTACCATTGTACAAGCTTTCTTCATGGAACATTGACTCTCAAGTCCCCCTCACATATGACACTACAGCCATCTGTACATATTCCTTTCTCTTTTCTCAGCAGCTTTCATAACACATACATGGATGTTGTTTTATTACTTTGATCTGATCAGCAATGTATTTATTTTTGTTTTAAAATCTAGAAAATAATGTGATATTTCTACATATAATACATTTGTCTGTGCCCAATAATGTTTGTAGCATGTTGTTGTCATGTGGTGTTGCTACCATGTTGTTGTTATGTTGTGTTGCTACCATATTGTTGTCATGTTGTGTTTCTACCATGTTGTTGTCATGTTGTGTTGCTACCATGTTGTTGTCATGTTGTGTTGCTACCATGTTGTGTTGTCATGTTGTGTTGCTACCATGTTGTTGTCATGTTGTGTTGCTACCATGTTGTGTTGTCATGTTGTGTTTCTACCATGTTGTTGTCATGTTGTGTTGCTAGCATGTTGTGTTGCTAGCATGTTGTGTTGCTACCATGTTGTGTTATCATGTTGTGTTGCTACCATGTTGTGTTGCTAGCATGTTGTGTTGCTACCATGTTGTTGTCATGCTGTGTTGCTACCATGTTGTTGTCATGTTGTGTTTCTACCATGTTGTTGTCATGTTGTGTTGCTACCATGTTGTTATCATGTTGTGTTGCTACCATGTTCTGTTGTCATGTCTTGCTACCTTGCTATGTTGTTGTCTTAGGTCTCTCTTTATGTAGTGTTGTGGTGTCTCTCTGTTGTGTTGTGTGTTTTGTCCTATATTTATATTGTATTTATTTATTTATTTTAATCCCAGTCCCCCGTCCCCGCAGGACGCCTTTTGCCTTTTGGTAGGCCGTCATTGAAAATAATAATTTGTTCATAACTGACTTGCCTAGTTAAATAAAGGTGAAATAAAATAAACTTTATACCAGGGCTGGCACCATATTCCCTACATAGTGCACTACTTTAGACCAGGGCTGGCACCCTATTCCCTACATAGTGCACTACTTTTGGCCAGGGCTGGCACCATATTCCCTATATAGTGCACTACTTTAGACCATGGCTGGCACCCTATTCCCTATATAGTGCACCACTTTAGACCAGAGCCCTATGGCACCCTATTCCCTATATAGTGCACCACTTTAGACCAGGGCCGGCACACTATTCCCTATATAGTGCACTACTTTTGACCAGGGTTGGCACCCTATTCCCTATATAGTGCACTACTTTAGACCATGGCTGGCACCCTATTCCCTATATAGTGCACTACTTTAGACCATGGCTGGCACCCTATCAACTATTTAATGCACTACTTTAGACCAGATCCCTATGTTAGCATTTTCTGAGAGACCAACACCAAGATGAAACAGGCAATAAAGTCAAAGAGAGAAGCTGTTCTTGACAATTTAAAAATAAATGACAATCTACAGGCCCAGTAGCCAAAATCCCAGACGGACGACGTCTGAAATGGGTCAAGATATCTAAATACAACTAAGGGTAAACAGAAAGAGGAGGGAGGGGAGGAGGGGGAGGGAGAGAGAGGGGAGGGGGGGAAATAGAGAGGGGAGGAGGGGGGAGGAGGGAGGGAGAGAGAGGTGACCTAAATGCCAGAACTGGACAATAACCTGAGACCTTCAGCACACAAGGGGACAAACACCTGCCTGGAGGTGACACCATTCCCTCCCCCATATGCCCCCCTAGGCACAACTATGACAACATAACCAACAAAACGGGTCACAACTCCTGCAGCTCTGTCTCACGCTGGGTATGTACATAGTCAATGGTAGGCTTCAAGGGGACTCCCAATGGTAGGTACACATATAGCTCATCTCTTGGCAGTAGTACTGTAGACTACTTTATCACTGACCTCAACCCAGAGTCTATCAGAGCGTTCACAGTCAGCCCACTGACACCCTATCAGACCACAGCAAATCACAGTCTACTTGAACAGAGCAATACTCAATCATGAGGCATCAAAGCCAAAGGAGCTGAGAAATATTAAGAAATGCTATAGATGGAAGGAATGTAGTGTGGAAACCTACCAAAAAACAATTAGGCAACAACAAATGCAATCCCTTTTAGACAAATTCCTGGACAAAACGTTCCACTGTAGGTGGAAGTGAAGGTGTAAACTTGGCAGTAGAAAATCTTAACAGTACTTTTGACCTCTCAGCTTCCCTGTCAAATCAAAACATTTCAAACAGTAAACCAAAGAAAATTAACCTGTTAGGGCTAGGGGGCAGAATTTACACGGCCGTATAAAAAACGTACCCGATTTAATCTGGTTATTACTACTGCCCAGAAACTAGAATATGCATATAATTATTGGCTTTGGATAGAAAACACCCTAAAGTTTCTAAAACTGTTTGAATGGTGTCTGTGAGTATAACAGAACTCATATGGCAAGCAAAAACCTGAGAAGATTCTGTACAGGAAGTGCCCTCTCTGACCATTCCTTGAGCTTCTAGACTCTTTTTATTGAAAACTTAGGATCTTTGCTGTAACGTGACACTTCCTACGGCTCCCATAGGCTCTCAGAACCCGGGAAAAAGCTGAGTGATATCGAGGCAGCCCCTGGCTGAAAAACATTAGCGCGTTTGGATAGTGGTCGGTCAGAGAACTATGAGACTGAGGCGCGTGCACGAGTCGACCCCATGTTTTTATTTTATCTCTCTTTGTACTAAAACACAGATTCTCGGTCGGAATATTATCGCTTTTTTACGAGAAAAATGGCATAAAAATAGATTTTAAACAGCGGTTGACATGCTTCGAAGTACGGTAATGGAATATTTAGAAATGTTTTGTCACGAAACGCATCGTGCGCATCACCCTTCTTTACACTTCGGATAGTGTCTTGAACGCACAAACAAAACAGAGGATATTTGAACATAACTATGGATTATTTTGAACCAAACCAACATTTGTTATTGAAGTAAAAGTCCTGGGAGTGCATTCTGACGAAGAACAGCAAAGGTAATAACATTTTTCTTATACTAAATCTGACTTTGGTGAGGGCTAAACTTGGTGGGTGTCTAAATAGCTAGCCCTGTGATGCCGGGCTATCTACTTAGAATATTGCAAAATGTGCTTTCACCGAAAAGCTATTTTAAAATCGGACATAGCGAGTGCATAGAGAAGTTCTGTATCTATAATTCTTTAACCTGTTAGGGCTAGGGGGCAGTATTGACACGGCTGGATAAAAAAACATACCCGATTTAATCTGGTTACCACTCCTACCCAGTAACTAGAATATGCATATACTTATTACATATGGATAGAAAACACCCTAAATTTTCTAAAACTGTTTGAATGGTGTCTGTGAGTATAACAGAACTCATTTGGCAGGCAAAACCCTGAGACATTTTCTGACAGGAAGTGGATACCTGATGTGTTGTATTACCTTTAAACCTATCCCATTGAAAAACACAGGGGCTGAGGAATATTTTGGCACTTCCTATTGCTTCCACTAGATGTCACCAGCCTTTACAAAGTGTTTTGAGTCTTCTGGAGGGAGATCTGACCGAACAAGAGCCATGGAACGATGATGGCCCATTAGACACCTGGCGCGCGAGTTCATGTTGGGTACCCTCGTTCCAATACGTTATAAAAGAGTATGCATTCGTCCACCTTGAATATTATTCATGTTCTGGTTAAAAAAGGCCCTAATGATTTATGCTATACAACGTTTGACATGTTTGAACGAACGTAAATATATTTTTTCCCCTCGTTCATGACGAGAAGTCCGGCTGGCTTAGATCATGTGCTAACAAGACGGAGATTTTTGGACATAAATGATGAGCTTTTTTGAACAAAACTACATTCGTTATGGACCTGTGATACCTGGAAGTGACATCTGATGAAGAGAATCAAAGGTAATGGATTATTTACATAGTTTTTTCGATTTTAGATCTCCCCAACATGACGCAACGCGTATTTTTCTGGGCGCAGTGCTCAGATTATTGCAAAGTTTCCCAGTAAGGTTATTTTTAAATCTGGCAAGTTGATTGCGTTCAAGAGATGTAAATCTATAATTCTTTAAATGACAATATAATATTTTACCAATGTTTTCTAATTTTAATTATTTAATTTGTGGTGTTGAATTGACTGCCGGTTATTGGAGGGAAACGATTTCCTCAACATCAATGCCATAGTAAAACGCTGTTTTTGGATATAAATATGAACTTGATAGAACTAAAAATGCATGCATTGTCTAACATAATGTCCTAGGAGTGTCATCTGATGGAGATTGTAAAAGGTTAGTGCATCATTTTAGCTGGTTTTATGGTTTTGGTGACCCTGTCTTTGAATTGACAAAACATTACACACAACTCTTGTAAATGTACTGTCCTAACATACTCTAAATTTATGCTTTCGCCGTAAAACCTTTTTGAAATCGTAAAACGTGGTTAGATTAAGGAGATGTTTATCTTTCAAAGGGTGTAAAATAGTTGTATGTTTGAAAAATTTGAATTTTGACATTTATTTGGATTCAAATTTGCCGCTCTTGAAATGCACCTGCTGTTGATGGAGTGCACCACGGGTGGGACGCTAGCGTCCCACCTAGCCCATAGAGGTTAACCTGTTAGGGCTAGGGGGCAGTATTGACACGGCTGGATAAAAAACGTACCTGATTTAATCTGGTTATTACTCCTGCCCAGTAACTAGAATATGCATATACTTATTGGCTTTGGATAGAAAACACTCCAAAGTTTCTAAAACTGTTTGAATGGTGTCTGTGAGTATAACAGAACTCAAATGGCAGGTCAAAACCTGAGAAGATTCTGTACAGGAAGTACCCTGTCTGACCATTTCTTCCCCTTCTTGATTATCTCTATCCATTACAAAGGATCTCTGCTGTTACGTGACACTTCCTACGGCTCACATGGCCTCTCAGAAGGCGTCAAAAAGCTGAATCGTGGCTTTGCAGGCTCTGGCTGAAACAAAGTAGCGCGTTTGGGTAGTGGCTGGTTACAGTACTGTGAGACTCAGGCTCGTGCCCGCGTCGACCGAAAGCTTTGTTTTCTTTCCTCTGTTTACCTAAAAGGAGATTCCCGGTCGGAATATTATCGCTTTTTTACGAGAAAAATGGCATAAAAATGGATTTTAAACAGCGGTTGACATGCTTCGAAGTACGGTAATGGAATATTTAGATGTTTTTTGTCACGAATTGCGCCATGCTCGCGACCCTGATTTACCATTTCAGATAGTGTCTGGGACGCACGAACAAAACGCCGCTATTCGGATATAACGATGGATTATTTTGGACCTAACCAACATTTGTTATTGAAGTAGCAGTCCTGGGAGTGCATTCTGACGAAGACAACAAAGGTAATCAAACTTTTGTAATAGTAAATCTGATTTTGGTGAAGGCTAAACTTGCTGGGTGTCTAAATAGCTAGCCCTGCATAAAACGTACCCGATTTAATCTGGTTACTACTCCTGCCCAGTAACTAGAATATATATATAATTGTTTGATTTGGATAGAAAACACCCTAAGGTTTCTAAAACTGTTTGAATGGTGTCTGTGAGTATAACAGAACTCATTTGGCAGGCCAAAACCTGAGAAGATTCCAAACAGGAAGCACTCTCTCTGACTATTTCTTGGCCTTCTTGCTCATCTCTATCCAAAACAGGGGATCTCTGGCATAACGTGACATTTTCTAACGCTCCCATAGGCTCTCAGAAGGCGCCAGAACGTTGAATGGTGACTTTGCAGGCCATGGCTGAAAAAAAGTAGCGCATTAGGATAGTGGTCGATCTGAGAACAATGAGACTGGGGCGCGTGCACGAGCCGACACCATGTTTTTATTTTTTCGTCTTTGAACGAAAACAGGGTTTCCCGGTCGGAATATTATCGCTTTTTTACGAGAAAAATCGCATAAAAATTGATTTTAAACAGCGTTTGACATGCTTCGAAGTACGGTAATGGAATATTTTGAATTTTTTTGTCACGAAATGCGTCGGGCGCGTCACCCTTCTTTACCCTTCGGATAGTGTCTTGAACGCACAAACAAAAAGGCCGCTATTTGGATATAACTATGGATTATTTGGAACCAAACCAACATTTGTTATTGAAGTAGAAGTCCTGGGAGTGCATTCTGACGAAGAACAGCAAAGGTAATCCAATTTTTCTTATAGTAAATCTGAGTTTGGTGAGTACCACACTTGGTGGGTGTCAAAATAGCTAGCCCGTGATGGCCGGGCTATCTCCTCAGAATATTGCAAAATGTGCTTTCAACGAAAAGCTATTTTAAAATCGGACACCGCGATTGCATAAAGGAGTTCTGTATCTATAATTCTTAAAATAATTGTTATGTTTTTTGTGAACGTTTATCGTGAGTAATTTAGTAAATTCACCGGAAGTGTTCGGTGGGAATGCTAGTCACATGTTAATGTAAAAAGCTGGTTTTTGATATAAATATGAACTTGATTGAACAAAACATGCATGTATTGTATAACATAATGTCCTAGGGTTGTCATCTGATGAAGATCATCAAAGGTGAGTGCTGCATTTAGCTGTCTTCTGGGTTTTGGTGACATTATATGCTGGCTTGAAAAATGGGTGTCTGATTATTTCTGGCTTGGTACTCTGCTGACATAATCTAATGTTTTGCTTTCGTTGTAAAGCCTTTTTGAAATCGGACAGTGTGGTTAGATTAACGAGAGTCTTGTCTTTAAATGGCTGTAAAATAGTCATATGTTTGAGAAATTGAAGTAATAGCATTTCTAAGGTATTTGAATATCGCGCCACGGGATTCCACTGGCTGTTGAGTAGTTTGGACGCAAGCGTCCCACTGGCCCAGAGAGGTTATAGAACCCATTGCCATTAATGGTTGTGAGGTCTGGGATCCGCTCATCAACCAAGAACTCACAAAATGGGACAAACACCAAATTGAGACTGCATGCAGAATTCTGCAAAAACATCCTCCGTGTACAACGTAAAACACCAAATAATGCATGCAGAGCAGATTTAGGCCGATACCCGCTAATTATCAAAATGCAGAAAAGAGACGTTAAATTCTACAACCACCTAAAAGTAAGTAATTCCCAAACCTTCCATAACAAAGCCATCACCTACAGAGAGATGAACCTGGAGAAGAGTCCCCTAAGCAAGCTGGTCCTGGGGCTCTGTTCACAAACACAAACACACCCCACAGAGCCCCAGGACAGCAACACAATTAGACCCAAACAAATCATGAGAAAACAAAAAGATAATTACTTGACACATTGGAAAGAATTATCAAAAAAAAATAAATGAGCAAACTAGAATAGTATTTGGCCTTAAACAGAGAGTACACAGTGGCAGAATACCTGACCACTGTGACTGACCCAAACTTAAGGAAAGCTTTGACTATGTACAGACTCAGTGAGCATAGCCTTGCTATTGAGAAAGGCCGCCGTAGGCAGACCTGGCTCTCAAGAGAAGACAGGCTATGTGCACACTGCCCACAAAATGAGGTGGAAACTGAGCTGCACTTCCTAACCTCCTGCCAAATGTATGACCATATTAGAGACAGATATTTCCCTCAGATTACACAGATCCACGAAGAATTCAAAAACAAACCCGATATTGATAAACACCCATATCTACTGGGTGAAATACCACAGTGTTCCATCACAGCAGAAAGATTTGTGACCTGTTGCCACAAGAAAAGAGCAACCAGTGAAGAACAAACACCATTGTAAATACAACCCATATTTATGTTTATTTATTTTTCCCTTTTGTACTTTAACCATTTGCACATCGTTACAACACTGTATATATACATAATATGACATTTGTAATGTCTTTATTCTTTTGGAACTTCTGTGAGTGTAAT
The DNA here is from genome assembly GCF_965601325.2 of Salmo salar. Classification (NCBI taxonomy): domain Eukaryota; kingdom Metazoa; phylum Chordata; class Actinopteri; order Salmoniformes; family Salmonidae; genus Salmo; species Salmo salar. The sequence continues at coordinate 101,242,671 of NC_138302.1, forward strand.
GTTTACTGTTCATTTTTATTGTTTATTTCACTTTTATATATTATCTACTTCACTTGCTTCGGCAATGTTAACATATGTGTCCCATGAGAGAGAGAGAGAGAGAGAGAGAGAGAGAGAGAGAGAGAGAGAGAGAGAGAGAGAGAGAGAGAGAGAGAGAGAGAGAGAGAGAGAGAGAGAGAGAGAGAGAGAGAGAGAGAGAGAGAGAGAGATAAAAGATGCAGACAGAGAGAGAGAGAGAACCAGAGAAAGAGAACCAGAGAGAGAGAGAGAGAGAACCAGAGAAAGAGAACCAGAGAGAGAGAGAGAGAGAAACCAGAGAGAGAGAGAGACCGAACCAGAGAGAAAGAGAGAGAGAGAGTAGAGCAGTCTCTTGTGTAGCTCTGAGCTACAGTACAGCAGCACCATGTGAGGTGTCAATCCTAAACAACACTTGTCATGTTGGGAACACACTGCCGTCGATCCACGTCACTACATGGTCTTTGTAAAGTTAATCAGCACTTAGCTTCAGAAAAACACACGCACGCACACATAAACACACAAACTCACGCACACACACACACCACACATCCGAACGCAAACACACACACACACACACACACACACACACATTGCAGGTTTTCTCCTGTGAGGGAATTATGGGATCTCTGTGATCCGTCAGGAATAAAGAGACACACAGTACCATAGCAAAGTTTCATATTATCATGAAAATCTCTACATTTTTCTCCGGGTAAGATATCCTGATTTTCGCATTCAAATCGGAAGTGCTATTTAAAAGCATATAATACCAGCAAAAATAAAACGGACATGATTATACCACTTTAAAATGGTGAAATGTTACGCTATCTTTTTGTATTTGTTGTAATACCAGATGTCAATTAGCTTCATGTCACTTCAAGATTTTGGGAGAATGGAAGGTGAAATATGAATATGTGCAATAAAACAGGGAGATTTCCCAAAGGTGTGGAATATTTCTGGAGGTATGCCAACAAGCTGATTGGACACAACACACGTTTCTACTGTTCCTGTCTTCTTTTTCGTCCCTCATTTTTATTCCAGCAGCGTGGGGTTTATTAACACTGTGCATTCACAACCCAACACCTACAGGACCACAACCCAACACCTACAGGACCACAACCCAACACCTACAGGACCACAACCCAACACCTACAGGAAAACAACCCAATAACAACCCAACAACTACAGAACAATGTGGACAATGAATTTAGTTCAAACTCTGCAATACACAACAGTGAAAGGGGTCGTGACATTCGTTCAGTCGACTTCGATGTAAAAATAAGATGGCATGTGACTACTAGTGAATATCTCAGCAGGCCAGACAAAGTAGTGTTGCTGGGGAGTGTTATTATCCCTGACCATGACTTTTGTTAAATGCTGTCCTGTCTGTTAGCCATCATCAGAAATGCACTTCACACACACACACACACACACACACACACACACACACACACACACCACACACACACACACACACACACACACACACACACACACACACACACACACACACACACACACACACACACACACACACACATCATCATCATCATCATCGTCCCTGAAAAGTCCAATTAGTAGGCAGCTGAGTATCTTCCGTCAGACTCGTCCTGTCCCCTGTCTTCCCAGGCAGGGAGAGAGATCTGGCACGGACGGACCAGGAGACTTTGACCACTTTCTTCCTCTGCTCTCAACAACTGTCTGGGTTTGATCAGGAGAGATCTTGCAGGGATGGATCAGGTGATCTGTGACTTGGCTGGGCTGTGACTTGGCTGGGCTGTGACCTGGCTGGGCTGTGACCTGGCTGGGCTGTGACCTGGCTGGGCTGTGACTTGGCTGGACTGTGACCTGGCTGAACTGTGACCTGGCTGGGCTGTGACCTGGCTGGGCTGTGACCTGGCTGGGCTGTGACCTGGCTGGGCTGTGACTTGGCTGAACTGTGACCTGGCTGAACTGTGACCTGGCTGGGCTGTGACCTGGCTGGGCTGTGACCTGGCTGAACTGTGACTTGGCTGGACTGTGACCTGGCTGAACTGTGACCTGGCAGGAGTGTGACCTGGCTGGGCTGTGATCTGGCTGGGCTGTGACCTGGCTGGGCTGTGACCTGGCAGGACTGTGACCTGGCTGGGCTGTGATCTGGCTGGGCCGTGACCTGGCTGGGCTGTGACCTGGCTGAACTGTGACCTGGCTGGGCTGTGACCTGGCTGGGCTGTGACCTGGCTGAACTGTGACTTGGCTGGACTGTGACCTGGCTGAACTGTGACCTGGCAGGACTGTGACCTGGCTGGGCTGTGATCTGGCTGGGCTGTGACCTGGCTGGGCTGTGACCTGGCAGGACTGTGACCTGGCTGGGCTGTGATCTGGCTGGGCTGTGACCTGGCTGGGCTGTGACCTGGCTGAACTGTGACCTGGCTGGGCTGTGACCTGGCTGAGCTGTGATCTGGCTGGGCTGTGACCTGGCTGGGCTGTGACCTGGCTGAACTGTGACTTGGCTGGGCTGTGACCTGGCTGAACTGTGACCTGGCTGGGCTGTGACCTGGCTGAGCTGTGATCTGGCTGGGCTGTGACCTGGCTGGGCTGTGACCTGGCTGGGCTGTGACCTGGCTGAACTGTGACTTGGCTGGGCTGTGACCTGGCTGAACTGTGACCTGGCTGGGCTGTGACCTGGCAGGACTGTGACCTGGCTGGGCTGTGACCTGGCTGGGCTGTGATCTGGCTGGGCTGTGATCTGGCTGGGCTGTGACTCTGGCTGGGCTGTGATCTGCCTGGGCTGTGACCTGGCTGGGCTGTGACCTGGCTGAACTGTGACCTGGCTGGGCTGTGACCTGGCTGGGCTGTGACCTGGCAGGGCTGTGACCTGGCTGGGCTGTGACCTGGCTGGGCTGTGATCTGGCTGGGCTGTGACCTGGCTGGGCTGTGATCTGCCTGGGCTGTGACCTGGCTGGGCTGTGACCTGGCTGAACTGTGACCTGGCTGGGCTGTGACCTGGCAGGACTGTGAACTGTGACCTGGCTGGGCTGTGACCTGGCAGGACTGTGACCTGGCTGGGCTGTGACCTGGCTGAACTGTGACCTGGCTGCGCTGTGACCTGGCTGAGCTGTGACCTGGCTGGGCTGTGATCTGGCTGAACTGTGACCTGGCAGGACTGTGACCTGGCAGGACTGTGATCTATCTGCATCGTTCACCCACCTCAATAAGCCCCACCTATCTGAAAGTTGACACATTACTGACCACTGCACACATGGATCAATAGTAAACAGTGGATATTATGTACTGATGTTTACTTGAGCTGGATTTTTTTTTGGGCCCAATGAATAAGCGGGCGTCTCCAAAAACAGCTTTGTAAAAGGTGCAGTATTGCCACAGGTAAACATGTACCAGCTGTACACACAGATGTCCCTGTAACATACAGATGTCCCTGTAACAGAGATATGTCCCTGTAACAGAGATATGTCCCTGTAACACAGATCTGTCCCTGTAACACACAGATGTCCCTGTAATCGCTGAGCAAAGTGCATCTTATCCATACAAGGTCAGTAGACATGTACTCTATGTTCGCAAAAACAAATGAGGAAACAGAATAAAAAAATCCACCAAATGCCAGTAGCTCCAGTCGTCATCAACCCAGCAAGGCTGCTACTTCAGAGGCTTTACTACTAACACTGCATTATATTAACTGCAACAAGTCCAGAACAACTGAAAACACTGCATTACATTAACTGCAACAAGTCCACAGCGCAGAGATGTCATGACTCTCCTGTGAGGATACGAAGGATCAGGTTACGGTGAGTCCGCTCTACAGCAAGCTCTCTCTCCCACAGAGGTAGAGAGGTGTGAAGTTGGCCATTTTTTGACGGTCGTAAATACCTTGTAGAAACTCTGCCTTTGGGCTCTGCAGGATTGAGCGGAAAGAAACATTTTGTTACAAGGAGATTCGTCCTGCCAAAACTACAACATCTAAAGGCTGGATAATAAGAGAATATTTCTGTAATCCAAACACTGGGAATGATCCGTGTGTATTTAAAGAATAACCACGTCCAACAGTTGTTGTTTTGTGATATTACGAAGGACGGTATAACTAAATAAATGTACCTCTACAAATGTATATGTCCCGGTTAACAGATCCACATCTAAATGTTGTGGAACTTATATGATTAAATATGAAACTATTTGTGAGAGGACGTAATGTGATGTTAGCCTTCTAAATGAGAGAATTGTTTTTCATATAAAGTCTTAACCAAGTCAGTGACCACACCCACGTGACCACAGACATTATGTCGACGTCATGGAACGGCTCTTTTGCCAGAGTGCATAAAACCCCTCATGACGTCCGGTGTTGAACCGGACGTCACGAATGGTTAGACTCTATGAGACCAGAAAAATGTGGAGCGTGGCTGCACATTGAAATGGTAGGAATTTAAATCTCTAGAGACTGGTACATTGCCGGGTTGCTACGGGCGTGTAAATTGGTTCTAGCTTTACATTAGACCAGCGTGACAGACAGCGTGAGCTGAAAGGAACGAAATGGTTAGAAACTCTGAAACTCTCTCTCACGAAGAAGAAGAAGACTACACAGGAACATTCAGTCTGCAGCTGTTTAACTACTCTAGTCTAGTAAACTCGACGAGGACCACCAGGTGGTACTCTGAAAGATTCATTCTAATGAACAGTGCCCACTGAACAATGCGGGGTAGACCTATGGAAGATCTGTTCTCACAGACAATCCGAAACCAAGAAGCTACGACTACAAAAGACATGGTGACCTCTGGTGGACAACCAGAAACATACACAACCAGAGACTTTCTGTCAAATTACTCCCCATGGATGGATTGAGTGTTTTCAACAGAAAGACAGCAAAGACATACACACGTAAATATGTAAATTGCAGTTCTTTCGAATGAGCGGCCGTTCATTTGCAAAGTATTCACATTTCAATGAGCATAGTTATCATCTGTATGCACGATAGTGGAATTCCTTTGTCTCTCCCTTTCCCTCTCTTTTTAATCCACCATTTTGTGTAACAAGCCATCATATCTGTTTAGTCCACCAGAGACTTTTCATTGCATTGTATCGTAATCAATGTGTAAACTATCCTGTTTGTGTGTTTATGTTATTCTGTGTGATTATTTAGGAAGTTAGTAAATAAATAATTAAGCTAATTTGTATATCGCTGATTCACCATTTATGCTAGGGTTCGTGCAGATATCCAAGAATTTTGCAACATTCAGAATGAGACTGAAGGTAAATAAGAATGAATGAATTGGCTGTAACTGATGTAAGAGATACTTCTATCTTTAGAGTTTAGTCGGGAGATAGTAATTCGTTAAATAACTTTTCCCGTGGTGCCCCAGATTACAACTTCATTAATTGTTATATGATTAATTTAATTGCATAATAATTGAACATGGTATGTAATTATTTTATAAAATAACAGTCAAACACATTAATGATAGTCAAGACATGGCAGAATAATATATTCTCCCCATGGAACTCCGTCACAATGGGATGACGGTTAACTTAGTTGCGTCTCAAATGGCATCCTATTCAATATATAGTGCACATATTTTGACCAGAGCCCTATGGTCTAAAGTAGTGCACTGTATAGGGAATAGGGTGCCATTTGAAACACAGGCACGGTCTCAACACTGCTACATGCAACCTGGCCCTAGCGCAATTAGAGCTGCATATGTCTGTCTTCAAGAAGGGCTTGACAGCTTTATCCATTTTTTGCAGGCTCACATATTTTATAGATAGGTACAGTATGTCAGAGGGATATTCTCGTAATGAGCCTCCGATGTTTGATGAAGTGGGGAGTTGTAGACAAGTGGGCCTACACAGTGAGAGAGAGAATCTTTTCTATTCATATATTATCACATAATGGCCCAGGAGAAAAACAGAGAGAAAAAGAGAGAAACACAAAGAGAGAGAGAAGAAACCGAGATAGAAACAGATTGACAGAGATAGAACACAGAGAGAGACAGAGAGAAACACAGACAGAAGACGCAGAGAGACAAACAGAGAGATAAACAAAATGGAACAAACACCAAATTGAGACTGCATGTAGAATTCTTCAAAAACATCAATGTACAACGTAAAACACCAAATAATTCATGCAAAGTAGAATTAGGACAGTTAGTTATCTAGTTATCAAAATCCAGAAAAGAGCTGTTAAAACCTACAAACACCTAAAAGGAAGAGATTCCCAATCCTTCCATAACAAAGCAATCACCTACAGAGAGATGAACCTGGAGAAGAGTCCCCTAAGCAAGCTGGTCCTGGGGCTCTGTTCACCAACACAAACAGACCCCACAGAGCCCCAGGACAGCAACACAATTAGACCCATCCAAATAATGAGAATACAAAAAGATAATTACTTGACACATTGGAAAGAATTTACAAAAAAAATGAGTAAACTAGAATGCTATTTGGCCATGAACAGAGAGTACACAGTGGCAGAATACCTGACCACTGTGACTGACCCAAACTTAAGGAAAGCTTTGACAATGTACAGACTCAGTGAGCCATGCTATTGAGAAAGGCCGCTGTAGACAGACTTGGCTCTCAAGAGAAGCGCACTGTCCACAAAATGAGGTGGAGACTGTGCAAATGTATGACCATATTAGAGACAAATATTTCCCTCAGATTACACAGATCCACACATTTTAATAAACTCCCATATCTATTGGGTGAAATACCACAGTAAGCCATCACAGCAGCAAGATGTATGACCTGTTGCCACAATAAATCGGCAACCACTGAAGAACAAACACCATTGTAAATACAACCTTTAAATATGTACTTTAACTATTTGCACATGGTTACAAATAGTTGAAATGTTTCTATTCCTTTTAAACTTTTGTGAGTGTAATGTTTACTGTTAATTTTTTCTTTTCTTTTATTTTTCACTTTTGTTTATTATCTATTTCACTTGCTTTGGCAATGTAAACATATGTTTCCCATGCCGATAAAGCCACATAACTTGAATTGAAACAGAGAGAGAAACAGAAACAGTTTCTAAGAAACAAATTGAGTGTGTCCAAAATGGCTCTGGTCAAATGTAGTGCACAATATAGGGAAAATGGTGTCTTTTCAGACATACCCAAATGTCAATGACAAAGATATCGCTAATGAATTAATAGCTGGAAGCGTAATAAAGTGACCATTTTTCAACAGAAAGCTAGCAATCAAGACATATAATTGATTTGACACGGACAAATGCAGTTTTATTTCTGCATAATTACGGTTTAATCCAAAATCAATTAGCCTCCCAGAGTATATCTATTACTATGGATGAAGATGTTGGAGAGGGAGAACATTGTGAAAGTTCAGAGACAAAGACAATTTTCTTTTTAAAATGGACAATGTGACATTTCCTTTCGTGACTAAAGCAACATTTTTTTTTAAATAGACATCAAATAGTCAGCCACAAACACATCAGAGAAACAGAAAATAAAACAGGGAATATTTGTAAGTACATGAGAGTAAAACAACTAAAAGTTTTTGTTTCATTGGAGTCCAAAAAAATGGTAAAGGGATCATACAGTGAAACTTCAATAGATATCTCTCACCCAGCAAGCCTATTCTAGGATGTCAAATCAGAAATGTCACTACTCTTTCTTTCTCCTTCTTCAGATTATAATAGGATCACTGGTCACAGGGTTCGTACAGACAGTAGCAAGTCAAATTCAAGGACTTTCAAGTACTTTTTCAAGCACTAATATTTATTTTTCAAGGACCATCAATTTGTAAATAGTTCCTATTATGCAATTGTTTCTAGTCGCCACCAAATGGCAGTATATCACCACAACCTCATGAGAAGAAAAAAACGACCTTACTAGTTCTACTCAATAATACGTGTTTTACTGCTTATTTACAAAATACATGAGTGGTAAGTCAGTACTGATGATGTTGACTGATTTCCTGATATGAACTGTAACTCAGTAAAATCTTGAGAAATTGTTGCATGTTGCGTTTCTAGTTTTGTTCAGTGTACATCATATTAAAATGTAATTATTTTTAAATTGTCTTTATATTTCACAACTGTTGGGTCTCACAGGCTGTCCCAACACCTAATGACATGAAAGTGAGTTATGACGGTGTAAAAATGTATTCTTTAGCCATTTAAATGTGGAAGACACTTTTCAGTTGAATACATTCAGTTGGACAACTGACTAGGCATCCCTCTTTCCCTTTCCATTTGAGGAAAAACAAGTTATTAATGTGTTTGATAAGATGAAATAATCTCTCAGGGGACATTATAACAATTTTAGGCGTCCCAGACCCCAAATTTGGGAACCGCTGTACTAGTAACCTCTCTCCCTGCTTACTGCAATGCTTCCTCTCTCTGTGTATCTCATTTGCCTCCTTCATTGCAGCCTGACTCACCACTGTCTGTCTTACAACTCTCTGCAAAGAAAAGGTATTTTGTTATGAGAACTTATAGTATCCCATCTTTTGATTATAGCTAGCTTAATTTCAGTCAATTGCTCCTGCTGAGGTTAGCCTCCGTTCAACATTAGCTTGTAACTTGATCCTTCTAGCCAGCTAATATTCAGAGCTCTTGAGCTATCTAGCCAGTAAGACATCTGACAGAAATATAAGCAACTATTTACCAGTTGTACACTCATATCCCGAGAGTCAGGGGGGATTTGTTGACACGGCAAGAGTCGAGGGATGTTAATTAGACGTCCCGTTAGCGGAACAACTTCCGGGGAAACTGGAGGGCGCGCAATTCAAATAAATAATCATAAAAATGATGGATATTAAACACGTAGGTATATAAGTGTCTTATATCGGCTGAAAGCTTAAATTCTTGTTAATCTAACTACACTACCTATTACAGCTAAAACATGCCATGTGATTGTTTGAGGACGGTGCCCCATATCAAAATATTTTTCCACCGGCACAGGTTTCATACATTCACAAATAATGCTTAAATATTCACTTACTTTTTGAAAATCTTCCTCTGATTTGTCATCCAAAGGGTCCCAGCTATAACATGTAGTGATGTTTTGTTAGATCAAATCCTTCTTTATATCCCAAAAAGTTGGTTTAGTTGGCGCCATCGATTTGAGTAATCTACTCGTTCAACGTGCAGAGAAAGGAATCCGAAAATCTACCCCTAAACTTCGTTTCAACAAGTCAAAATAAGTTTCTATTTATTCGTCAGATACCCTAAAATGTAATCAAACTATAATATTTCTATGTTCAAAAGTAAACTTTAATTTTAGCAGCTGTGTACTGTCTTCATGGCGTGCGCAAACACAAATTTCCAAGACTGTGTCCCTGTACTAAAACTGATATGTCTTATTCATTTTTGAAGTTATAAGCCTGAAACCTTGAACATAGACTGCTGACACCCTGTGGAAGCCATAGGGATTGAATCCAGTGAGCCAATTTTCAATATGACCTTTTACTTGCCTTTCTAAGAGGATGGTCTCTCTTGGATTTTCTCCTACCATATCTATTGTGTTATATTCTCCTACATTATTTTAACATTTCTACAAACCTCAAAGTGTTTTCTTTCCAATGGCACCAATTATTTGCATATCCTGGCCGCAGGGCTGGAGCAACAGGCAGTTTACTTTGGGCACATCATTCAGGCAGAAATTGAGAAAAAAGGGGCCTAGCCCTAAGAAGCTTTAATTAAAATAATTAATTAAAAGAATTCCCACAGTCAGCGAAGTCTCTCTGCTACTTGCCACTGTAGGTCTGGGCTGAGGAAGTTAATTTCACCTCTCGGCCTATGTCGTGGGCAGAGTTTCCCGTTGGACAGAGTGGTGAATGAATTCGCTGCTAACAAGGGGATTAGGGAAACATAACAAGCACAAATTAATTATTCATGATTCCACTCATTCGCAGAGGTAGGCGTAGTTATAGCTCAGATCAAGAAGCACTCTATGTTACAGCCTTATGCTAAAATAGATTAAATAAAACATTTTCCTCAGCAATCTACAGACAATATCCCATAATGACAAAGTGAAAACAGGTTTTTGGTATTTTTTGGCAAATGTTATAAAAATAAAAAACAGAAATACCTTAAATGCATTAGTATTCAGACCCTTTGCTATGAGACTCAAAATTGAGCTAAGGTGCATCCTGTTTCCATTGATCAACCTTGAGATGCTTCTACAACATCATTGGTTGTGGTAAATTCAATTGATTGAACATGATTTTGAAAGGCACACACCTGTCTATATAAGATCCCACAGTTGACATTGCATGTCAGAGCAAAAACCAAGCCATGAGGTTGAAGGAATTGTCCATAGAGCTGGACAGGATAGACAGGATTGTGTCAAGGCACAAATCTGGGGAAGGGTACCAAAATATGTCTGCAGCATTGAAGGTCCCCAAGAACAAGAAGTTTGGAACCACCAAGACTCTTCCTAGAGCTGGCCGCCCGGCCAAAATGAGCAATAGGGGGAAAGGGCCTTGGTCAGGGAGGTGACTAAGAACCCGATGGTCACTTTGACAGAGCTCTATAGTTCCTCTGTGGATATGGGAGAACCTTCCAGAAGGACAACCATCTCTGCAGCACTCCAACAATCAGGCCTTAATGGTAGAGTGGCCAGACAGAAGCCATTCCTCAGTAAAAGGCACATGACAGCCTGCTTGGACAAAAGTTTACTCAAGGTACTGAGTAAAGGGTCTGAATACTTATGTAAATGTGATGTCTTTTTTTTATAAATTAGGAAAAATATCTAAAAAACTGTTTTTGCATTGTCATTATGGGATATTTCGATGTCATTATGGGCTATTGTGATGTCATTATGGGGTATTGTGATGTCATTATGGGGACTGATGAGTGTGTGTGGACTGATGAGAAAAAAATACTAATTAATCAAATTTTAGAATAAGGCTGTAATGTAACAAAATGTGGAAAAAGTCAAGGGGTCTGAATACTTCTGAAGGCACTGTAAGTTTCCAGTGATTGTCAAAAACGATAATAACAAAAAGAATGTGCGTACACAGAATTTACCCTCCACTAGATCCCTGGTTGGGTCTGGCAAACCCCATTCATAAACATCAATATCCTGCCAGGCAGTATTGAATCTACATTTTGCCTGGAATTTTAGCTACGATGTAACATTTGGCAGTGCCTAATCAGTCAGTTTTGTACCTGCCTGGCTGAGTGGCAATGTGGGTGGAATGAGCGAGCTCGCCTGGCAACCAGAGCGCGAAATGAAATTCTGTGGTCTGCCTGGAATTTAATTAGCAACACATTTTTCAAATATTTTTCTTATTAACGTATTTGATCACTTTCAGTTCTCATTTTAATTCAACTACTTTTCAAGTTCCACCTTTGAGAAAATGTCTGATTTTCAGTACTTGAATTTCAGAGTGCCAAATTCAAGTGCATTGAGCACCTCAAGCACCGCGTGCCAACTCTGTTGTCAAGAAGTAATGAAACTATGAATAATGATTTATTTATTTTAAATATGGCTGCCAGCACGGAGCTTCACAGCCTACTCTCAAAGGGTACAAGCCAGTATTTCGCACATCTTTTAAGAAAAAGTATATTTGAGAAAGAGTCGTGTGGGTATTCAATAAGGATTTCTGTCTTCAACATTGACAGCAGTCTATTGCTTTCTTTCCTCGCTCTCTCTCCTTCTCTATCTCCTTCTCTCTCACTGTCTCTCCTTCTCTCTCACTGTCTCTCACTGTCTCTCCTTCTCTCTCCTTCTCTCTCACTGTCTCTCACTGTCTCTCACTGTCTCTCGCTCTCTCCCCCTCTCCATCTCTTTCTTTCTCAGCCTTCTCTTTCAAACACATGGAGGTCAGTGTCTCTCGGTTTGTGCGGAAGTGCATTGAGAAGTCTTTCCTTGTGCTGGAGATATAATCAATATATAGGATTCATGCCTCTGTGCATGATGGTTTCTATAGAATACAGTTTTTTTTGGGTTCTCAAATATATTATCATCAATATCCACAACAGTGTACAACATTACCTAAATAGTGTACAACATGACCTAAACAGTGTACAGCATTACCTAAATAGTGTATGACATGACCTAAACAGTGTACAACATTACCTAAATAGTGTACAACATGACCTAGACAGTGTACAGCATTACCTAAATAGTGTACAACATGACCTAAACAGTGTACAACATTACCTAAACAGTGTACAGCATGACCTAGACAGTGTACGACATGACCTGAACAGTGTACAGCATTACCTAAATAGTGTACAACATGACCTAAACAGTGTACAGCATTACATTTCCCAATTTGTTATAACTACCAACCTCCACTGTGCATCTAAATGAAAAATAATATAAGTTTCAGGGTTTTCTCTGCATCAAAAAAAGACTTAGGTGGTGATAGCAGTGGGTGTGGTCGGCCCGTCGGCATGGTTTCGAATTTGGTCCAGTCCCTATAGCAAGAACATTTAAGACACCCAATCCTGGTGGTAACTTCCTGGGTTTCTGGTACACCAACATATCCTAACATATCCTGAAAAAACTCCCAACTTGTCAAAATAACCATGATACATTCATAGTAAGAATAAAGGATGTAACGTTACATAGTTTTGCAACAAGCAAAAACAGTGCAATAATAACTTTGTCTAATATAGATTTCTGGTGTATCATTACCTGACAGTTAAAATTATTTTTTTCAACAATCACATACTGAGATAGCATTGTACTGAATTAATATTTCACCAGCTTTGTGATTTGGCTAGTCGTGGTTATGATCGGGCACCAGGTACTGTATGTTATTGAGATATTTATGGTTATGATCGGGCACCAGGTATGTAATTGGTCTTTTCGTGGTTATGATCGCGCAGTGGTTATGATCGCGTGGTTATGAGTGCCAGATGGGCGGGGTTTTGTGGATTTGGGACTGTTCTATTGGTGCCAGATGGTCGGGGTTATGTGGATTTGGGACTGTTCTATTGGTTCCAGATGCGTGGGTTATGTTCTATTGGCTCTACTTTCCCATGCAACCTCAATCAAGAGCAGATAAAAGCATTTGAAAATATTTGAAATAGTGCTTGTAGCCAGGTCTGGTGCAGTGTGGCTGGTTGCAGGATAATCAGGAACATAAAAGAGCGGTTGGGATGTTTCTTCCTCAGATACCACCCACTGATTACGCAAGGGCCGTTGAATTATTGAAAATAATCACTCCAAAGAAGACTGAATGATTTTATCAGAAGGCAACAGAGAGAGAAAGAGAGAGACACAGAGACAGACAGATAATAAAAGAGAGTGACAGACAGACAGACAGACAGACAGACAGACAGACAGACAGACAGACAGACAGACAGACAGACAGACAGACAGACAGACAGACAGACAGACAGACAGACAGACAGACAGACAGACAGACAGACTTTAAAGTACAGTGGCTTGCGAAAGTATTCATTTTGGGGGGGTTTGTATCATCTGATTTACATAACATGCCTACCACTTTGAAGATGGAAAATAGTTTTTATTGTGAAACAAACAAGAAATAAGACAAAAAAAAATGAAAACTTGAGCATGCATAACTATTCATCCCACAAAGTCAATACTTTGTAAGAGCCACCTTTTGCAGCAATTACAGCTGCAAGTCTCTTGGGGTATGTCTTTATAAGCTTGTCACATCTAGCCACTGGGATTTTTGCCCATTCTTCAAGGCAAAACTGCTCCAGCTCCTTCAAGTCGGATGGGTTCCGCTGGTGTACAGCAATCTTTAAGTCATACAACAGATTCTCAATTGGATTAATGAACCTGTTGGGGCTAGGAGGCAGTATTTGCACGGCCGGATAAAAAACGTACCCTATTTAAACTGGTTACTACTCTTGCCCAGAAACGAGAATATGCATATAATTAGTAGATTTGGATAGAAAACACTCTAAAGTTTCTAAAACTGTTTGAATGGTGTCTGTGAGTATATCAGAACTCATATGGCAGGCCAAAACCTGAGAAGATTCCATACAGGAAGTGCCCTGTCTAACAATTTGTTCTCCTTCTGTGGCATCTCTATCAAAAATACAGCATCTCTGCTGCAACGTGACATTTTCTAAGGCTCTCAGAAGGCGCCAGAAAGTGTAATGAGGTGTCTGCAGTCTCTGGGCTAAGTACAGGAGCTCTGTTTGTGAGTGGTCAGGCCGAGAACAGTGACACTGGAGATGCGCGTTCATGAGAATTCTCAATTTTTTTCTTTCAGCCTTTGAATGAATACAACGTTGCCCGGTTGGAATATTATCGCTATTTTACGAGAAAAATCGCATAAAAATTTATTTTAAACAGCATTTGACATGCTTCGAAGTACGGTAATGGAATATTTTGAAATTTTTTGTCACGAAATGCGCTCGCGCGTCACCCTTTGGATACTGACCTGAACGCACGAACAAAACGGAGCTATTTGAATATAACTATGGATTATTTGGAACCAAAACAACATTTGTTGTTGAAGAAGAAGTCCTGGGAGTGCATTCTGACGAAGAACAGCAAAGGTAATCCAATTTTTCTTATAGTAAATCTGAGTTTGGTGAGGGCCAAACTTGGTGGGTGTCAAATTAGCTAGCCGTGATGGCCGGGCTATGTACTCAGAATATTGCAAAATGTGCTTTCGCCGAAAAGCTATTTTAAAATCTGACACCGCGATTGCATAAAGGAGTTCTGTATCTATAATTCTTAAAATAATTGTTATGTATTTTGTGAACGATATTCATGAGTAATTTAGTAAAATCACCGGAAGTTTGCGGTGGGTATGCTAGTTCTGAACATCACATGCTAATGTAAAAAGCTTGTTTTTGATATAAATATGAACTTGATTGAACAAAACATGCATGTATTGTATAACATAATGTCCTAGGAGTGTCATCTGATGAAGATCATCAAAGGTTAGTGCTGCATTTAGCTGTGGTTTTGGTTTTTGTGACATATATGCTTGCTTTGAAAATGGCTGTGTGATTATTTTTGCCAGGGTACTCTCCTGACATAATCTAATGTTTTGCTTTCGCTATAAAGCCTTTTTGAAATCAGACAATGTGGTTAGATTAACGAGAGTCTTATCTTTCAAATGGTGTAAAATAGTCCTATGTTTGAGAACTTTGAATTATGATATTTTGTGGTTTTAAATTTGGCGCTCTGATTTGTCACTGGCTGTTGAATAGTGTGGGACGATCTCGTACCCTAGAGAGGTTTTAAGGTCTGGGCTTTGACAAGGCCATTCCAAGATATTTAAATGTTTCCCCTTAAACTACTCGAGTGCTGCTTTAGCAGTATGCTTAGGGTCATTGTCCTGCTGGAAAGTGAACCTCCGTCCCAGTCTCAAATCTCTGGAAGACTGAAACAGGTTTCCCTCAAGAATATCCCTGTATTTAGCACCATCCATCATTCCTTCAATTCTGACCAGCTTCCCAGTCCCTGCCTGATGTAAAACATCCCCACAGCATGATGCTGCCACCGCCATGCTTCACTGTGGGGATGGTGTTCTCGGAGTGATGAGAGGTGTTGGGTTTGTGCCAGACATAGTGTTTTCCTTGATGGCCAAAAAGCTAAATATTAGTCTCATCTGACCAGAGTACCTTCTTCCATATGTTTGGGGAGTCTCCCACATACCCTTTTGGCAAAAACCAAATGTGTTCGATAATTTTTTTCTGTAAGCAATGGCTTTTTTCTGGCCACTCTTCCGTAAAGCCCAGCTCTGTGGAGTGTACGGCTTAAAGTGGTCCTACGGACAGATACTCCAATCTCCGCTGTGGAGCTTTGCAGCTCCTTCAGGGTTATCTTTGGTCCCTTTGTTGCCTCTTTGATTAATGCCCTCCTTGCCTGGTCTGTGAGTTTTGTTGGGCGGCCCTCTCTTGGCAGGTTTGTTGTGGTGCCATATTCTTACAATTTTTTAATAATGTATTTAATTGTGCTCTGTGGGATCCAAATAAAATCTACTTAAATTACAGGTTGCAATGCAACAATATAGGAAAAACTCCAAGGGGGATGAATATTTTTGCAAGGCACTGTATGTTCCTCTGCTCTAACAATCTACACCACACTACTACAGCAGTCTACAGCCATCCAGTTTAGATGTAACCAGGCTACACTACATTACTACAGCCATCCAGTCCAGATGTAACCAGACTACACTACATTACTACAGCCATCCAGTCCAGATGTAACCACACTACACTACATTACTATGGCCATAATGACCTCATTATATACATTAGTAAGGTTATAAAGTCAGTGTGTTTCTCTACGACAATCAGGCCATATGGACAGAATATGATTCAGACGTTTCTGTCTAAGTGGCAAGTCGTGGATGACCTTATTATATACATTAGTAAGGTTATAAAGTCAGTGTGTTTCTCTACGACAATCGGGCCATATGGACAGAATATGATTCAGAGGTTTCTGTCTAAGAGGCGACTCGTGGATGACCTCATTATATACATTATTAAGGTTAAAGCCAGTGTGTTTCTCTACGACAATCGGGCCATATGGACAGAATATGATTCAGAGGTTTCTGTCTAAGAGGCGACTCATGGATGACCTCATTATTTACATCATTAAGGTTAAAGCCAGTGTGTTTCTCTACGACAATCGGGCCATATGGACAGAATATGATTCAGAGGTTTCTGTCTAAGAGGCGACTCATGGATGACCTCATTATTTACATCATTAAGGTTAAAGCCAGTGTGTTTCTCTACAACAATCGGGCCATATGGACAGAATATGATTCAGAGGTTTCTGTCTAAGAGGTGACTCATGGATGACCTCATTATATACATTAGTAAGGTTAAAGCCAGTGTGTTTCTCTACGACAATCGGGCCATATGGACTGAATATGATTCAGAGGTTTCTGGACATATTGTTATTATTTAACCAGGTAGGCCAGTTGAGAACAAGTTCTCATTTACAACTGTGACCTGGCCAAGATAAAGCAAAGCAGTATGACACAAACAACAACACAGAGTTACACATGGAATTAACAAACATACAGTCAATAATACAATAGAAAAAGTATACATACAGTGTGTGCAAATGAGGTAGGATAAGGGAGGTAAG
The DNA here is from genome assembly GCF_965601325.2 of Salmo salar. Lineage (NCBI taxonomy): Eukaryota > Metazoa > Chordata > Actinopteri > Salmoniformes > Salmonidae > Salmo > Salmo salar. The sequence continues at coordinate 101,259,683 of NC_138302.1, forward strand.
GAAATAAATAGGTCACAGTGGCAAAATAATTACAATATAGCAATTAAACATTGGAGTGATAGATGTGCAGAAGATGAGTGTGCAAGTAGAGATACTGGGGTGCAAAGGAACAAAATAAATAAAATAAATAACAGTATGGGGATGAGATAGTTGGATGGGATGTTTACAGATGGGCTATGTACAGGTGCAGTAATCTGTGAGCTGCTCTGACAGCTGGTGCTTAAAGCTAGTGAGGGAGATATGAGTCTCCAGCTTCAATGATTTTTGCAGTTCGTTCCAGTCATTGGCAGCAGAGAACTGAAAGGAAAGGCGGCCAAAGGAGGAACTGGCTTTGGGGGTGACCAGTGAAATATACCTGCTGGAGCGCATGCTAAGTGTGGGTGCTGCTATGGTTACCAGTGAGCTGAGATAAGGTTGGGCTTTACCTAGCAAATACTTATAGATGACCTTATGCCAGTGGGATTGGCGACAAATATGAAGTGAGGGCCAGCCAATGAGAGCATACAGGTCGCAGTGGTGGGTAGTATATGGGGCTTTGGTAACAAAATGGATAGCACTGTGATAGACTGCATCCAATTTTCTGAGTAGAGTGTTGGAGGCTATTTTGTAAATGACATCCGCAAAGTCGAGGATCGGTAGGATAGTCAGTTTTACGAGTGTACGTTTGGCAGCACGAGTGAAGTATGCTTTGTTGTGAAATAGGAAGCCGATTCTAGATTTAATTTTGGATTGGAGATGCTTAATGTGAGCTTGGAAGGAAAGTTTACAGTCTAACGAGACACCTAGGTATTTGTAGTTGTCCACATATTCTAAATCAGAACAGTCCAGAGTAGTGATGCTGGACGGGCGGGCGGGTGTGGGCAGCGATTGGTTGAAGAGCATGCATTTAGTTTTACTTGCATTTAAGAGCAGTTGGAGGCCACGGAAGGAGAGTTGTATGGCATTGAAGCTCGTCTGGAGGTTAGATAACACAGTGTCCAAAGAAGGGCCAGAATTATACAGAATGGTGTCGTCTGCACAGAGGTGGATCAGAGAATCACCAGCAGCAACAGCGACATCATTGATGTATACAGAGAAAAGAGTCGGCCTGAGAATTGAACCCTGTGGCACCCTCACAGAGACAGCTAGAGATCAGGACAACAGCCCCCCCCCCCCCCCCCCCCGATTTGACACACTAAACACTGTCAGAGAAGTAATTGGTGAACTAGGCAAGACAGTCATTTGAGAAACCAAGGCTGTTGAGTCTGCCGATAAGAATGTGGTGATTGACAGAGTCGAAAGCTTTGGCCAGGTCGATGAATACAGCTGCACAGCATTGTCTCTTATCGATGGCGGTTATGATGTCGTTTAGGACCTTGAGCGCGGCTGAGGTGCACCCATGACCAGCTCGGAAACCAGATTGCATAGCGGAGAATGTACAGTGTGATTCGAAATGGTCGGTGATCTGTTTGTAAACTTGGCTTTCGAAGACCTTAGAAAGGCAGGGTAGGATACATATAGGTCTGTAGAAGTTAGGGTCTAGAGTGTCTCCCCCGTTGAAGAGGGGGATGACCGCGGCAGCTTTCCAATCATTGGGCATCTCAGACGATACGAAAGAGCGGTTGAACAGGCTAGTAATAGGGGTTGCAACAATTTCGGCAGATAATTTTAGAAAGAGAGGGCCAGATTGTCTAGCCAGGCTGATTTGTAGGGGTCCACATTTTGCAGCTCTTTCAGAATATCAGCTATCTGGATTTGGGTGAAATGGGGAAGGCTTGGGAAAGTTGCTGTGGGGCGGTTGCAGTGCTGTTGACCGGGGAAGTGGTAGCCAGGTGGAAAGCATGGCCAGCCATAGGAAAATGCTTATTGAAATGCTCAATTATTGTGGATTTGTCAGTGACAGTGTTTCCTAGCCTCAGTGCAGTGGGCAGCTGGGAGGAGGTGCTCTTATTCTCCATGGACTTTACAGTGTCCCAGAACTTTTTGGAGTTTGTGCAACAGGATGCAAATTTCTGTTTGAAAAAGCTAGCCTTTGCTTTCATAACTGCCTGTGTATATTGGTTCCTGACTTCCCTGAAAAGTTGCATATCGTGGGGGCTATTCGATGCTAATGCAGTATGCCACAGGATGTTTTTGGACTGGTCAAGGGCAGTCAGGTCTGAAGTGAACCAAGGACTATATCTGTTCCTGGTTCTACATTTTTTCAATGGGGCATGCTTATTTAAGATGGTGAGGAAAGCACTTTTAAATAATATCCAGGCATCCTCTACTGATGGGATGAGGTCAATATCCTTCCAGGATATCCATGCCAGGTCAATTAGAAAGGCCTGCTCGCTGAAGTGTTTAGGGAACATTTGACAGTGATGAGGGGTGGTTGTTTGACCGCATACCCATTACGGACGCAGGCAACGAGGCAGTTATCGCTGAGATCATGGTTGAAGACAGCAGAGGTGTATTTGGAGGGCAGGTTGGTTAGGATGAGATCTATGAGGGTGCCCGTGTTTACAGATTTGGGGTTGTACCTGGTAGGTTCATTGATCATTTGTGTGAGATTGAGGGCATCAAGCTCAGATTGTAGGATGGCCGGGGTGTTAAGCATGTCACAGTTTAGGTCACCTAACAGCACGAGCTCTGAAGATAAATGGGGGGCAATCTATTCACATATGGTGTCCAGGGCACAGCTGGGGGTAGAAGGTGGTCTATAGCATGCGGCAATGGTGAGAGACTTGTTTCTGGAAAGGTGGGAGTAGAGGGATGTCGCGACGGAGTAGTCTGTTACATCGGCAGACCAGTCATGATGGATCAGCAGGGCTCCGTGTGGTAAAAGGGTCCAGGCCAATTGGCAAAATAGGTATAGCGGCCAAAGAATTTGTCCGATGGGCATCTTCAGCTAACAGTCCGATATGCTCTAGACAGCTAGCGGACCGCGGCTAGCAGATGGGCATTGAGGGGACGTCGGAACGGAGGAGCCAGTTGAAAAAACCCCTCGGGCAGATTACGTCGGTAGTCCAGTCGTGATGGATCGTCAGGGCTCCGTGTCGGCAGTAAAAGGGGTCCAGGCCAATTGGCAAAATAGGTATTGTAGCCCAAGGAGGGGCTGATGGACCTCTTCGGCTAGCCGGGAGATGGGCCTAGCAAAGGCTAGCTCCAGGATAATTGGTTCTTGCTTCGGGACAGAGACGTTAGCCAGGAGTGGCCACTCGGGTAGCAGTTAGCTAGCTGCGACGATCCGGATGAAAAGGTTCAGAGCTTGCGGTAGGATTCCGGAGATATGGAGAAAAATAAGTTTGATTTGCTCTGGTTTGAATCGCGCTCTGCAGACTGGCAAGAGTTGTCCGGGCTAAAGGTTAGCTGATGACCGCTATCAATGGCTAGCTGACTACTAGCTAGTAGCTAGTTAGCTGGCTAGCTTCTGTTGGGGGTTCCAGTTCAAAAGTAAAGAGAATAGCATATCCATACCTCATTGGGTGAGGCGGATTGCAGGAGAGTATTTTGAAGTTGAGGTTAAGAAAAATATTTTAAAAAGATATGTGAAGGAAAAATATATAAAAAGATATATACACAGGACACGACAAGACGAAGACAAAAATGTCTGACTGCTACGCCATCTTGGAATGAATACTTGGAATGACAATCTTGGAATGACAATGTAATAACGTACTTTAGTGAGAACCAGTGACAAGATATCCACTCTGTATATAATATAAGGCCACTGGCAGATCTGGTGTAGAGAAGGAGGGTTAGGAGAGAAGGTTGGATGAATAATGGAGGAGAGGAGAGGAGAGGAGAGAGAGAGAGAGAGAGAGAGAGAGAGAGAGAGAGAGAGAGAGAGAGAGAGAGAGAGAGAATTTAAGAGAGAGAGACAGCTATAGCCGGAGACCGCAGCTTATGCACATCCTCCATCCCCGTCCACAATACCCTAGCAAAACCCAAGCCTACCTCGTCCACAATACCCTATCAAAACCCATGCCTACCCCGTCCACAATACCCTAGCAAAACCCAAGACTACCCCATCCACAATACCCTAGCAAAACCCAAGCCTACCCCGTCCACAATACCCTAGCAAAACCCAAGCCTACCCTGTCCACAATACCCTAGAAAAACCCAAGCCTACTCTATGGTAGTAGCTTACACCGATGCCCCTAGTGGACGGTTTTGAAGGCATCTCTCGACGTCCTGGGTACTGCATCACATAAACGTTCCCATTCGTCAACTATAATGGATTCATTGTTATACAAATCAGTTAAGTACAGTAGTGTCTATGCAAATCCATCAAGCCTACCATAAATCAGTTTGTGTCATATTCAAGCACTAGCATACATGTTTATAATAACAATAAAATTCTCCACGTTAGCCATGACTTAACCAGTCTTTCTAGCTACCTCTAACTGAAAGGTAGGGCTCCTGAGTAACACAGTGGTCTAAGGCACTGTATCTTAGTACAAGAGGTGTCACTATAGTCCCTATAGTTTGATTCCGGACGTGATTGGGAATCCCATAGGGCAGCGTACTATTGGCCAAGCGTCGTCTGGGTTTGGCCGGGGTAAGGACGTCATTGTAAAATAAGAATTTGTTCATAACTGACTTGCCTAGTTAAATAAAGGTTACTTTAAAACAAATATATATATTACTGTAAGACAACCAGCAATGACGCACACAGAAACAGCAGGCTAATGGATCCATCATCCGTGTTTACAGAACCAGATAAACAGGCCACTAACCATACAAGACAAGCAGGTAAATGGAAAAGTCTAAACTAGAGCTGACCACCATGATCCCAGCTCCAGATGGTGTTCAGGAGACAGAGTATGAGTCCCAAATGGCAGCCTATTCCCTGTAGAGCCCTACGGGTCATGGTCAAAAAGTAGTGCACTAAAATAAGGAATAAGATGCCATTTGGAATGCGGACTGAGAGACAGATTACATTACATGAACAGAAATAGATGTGTGTCTGTATGGCTGTACAGGGTTGAGACTTGTGGTACACAAATTCAACTGCTAGCCTGATTTGCTGCCTACATCAGTTATTTGACTTGACAGGGGAGTCTTCTTCTAGGAAAGTATGTGGTTCACAACAAGGGATGTGTATGCAGTCACTTGCTGACAGATGTTGGCAACAGTTTTGAGCACACCTTTCGCCTCTGGGTATTTATGGTGTATTCAAACGCTGCACATGTTGGTGTTCCAGGATGCATGTTGGTGTTCCAGGATACATGCTGGTGTTCCAGTACATGCTGGTGTTCCAGTACATGTTGGTGTTCCAGTACATGTTGGTGTTCCATTACATGTTGGTGTTCCAGTACATATTAGTGTTTCATTTCATGTTGGTGTTCCAGTACATCTTTGTGTTCCATTACATGTTGGTGTTCCAGTACATATTAGTGTTTCATTTCATGTTGGTGTTCCAGTACATCTTTGTGTTCCATTACATGTTGGTGTTCCAGTACATGCTGGTGTTCGAGTACATGTTGGTGTTCCAGTACATGTTGGTGTTCCAGTACATATTTGTGTTCCAGTACATGTTGGTGTTCCAGTACATATTTGTGTTCCATTACATCTTTGTGTTCCATTAAATGTTGGTGTTCCAGTACATGTTGGTGTTCCAGTATATGTTGGTGTTCCAGTACATGTTGGTGTTCCAGTACATGTTGGTGTTCCAGTACATATTAGTGTTTCAGTATATGTTGGTGTTCCAGTACATGTTGGTGTTCCAGTACATGTTGGTGTTCCAGTACATCTTTGTGTTCCAGTATATGTTGGTGTTCCAGTACATATTTGTGTTCCATTACATGTTGGTCCTCAGACATGACAATAACACAGCTGACATCTAGAGTCTAGATTCTGAAATCCTCATGATTTCTTGCCTCAGTAATTTTGTGATTTAATATATTTTAAAATCAGAGTGCCACACCCTATCATTCAGCATCTTTAAGTAGAACAATTCGGTCAGCTCAGCTCACAGCAGCGTACAACTATAGCCGTCCTTTAAATAGCACCCTGTTTCCAACATAGTTTCATATTTCTGACAAGAAACCATGGTCATAAGTAGTGAACTGTGTTGGGGAATAGGGCGTCATGTGGGATCCATCCCTAGTATTTCCCAGTCTGGGATAGAAGATTAAACAGGGCATTCAAAAAAATGTAGTATTTGTCATGGTGATGGACTGAGTAATAAGTGATGTTCTAAACGTGTTGTCAGACTGGTTATATTGCTTGATACAGGATGCTATACACATCTAGGCTAGGCTAACAGACACATCCTGGTTTTGCCCGTGTCTCATGTTCTGTGTCTACATCTCAGTGTAGGATCCGTTCGCCCTATCCAATTAAACCGTATTCCTCATACTATGAGAGTCTTTATGAAAATAGGTTTTGTTTATATCTACATGTGTTGACCCTATTTCAAGGACATGATACTGTACATACAGTATATGCACTATATACACAAAAGCATGTGGACGACACTTCAAATTAGCGGATTCAGACGTTTCAGCCACACCCGTTGCTGACAGGTGTATAAAATCTAACGCACAGCAATGCAATCTCCATAGACAAACATTTACAGTAGAATGGCCCATACTGAAGAGCTCAGTGCCAAAGCTGCCCCGGATAACTGTAAGTGCTGTTATTGTGAAGTGGAAAAGTCTAGGAGCAACGACAGCTCAGCCGCAAAGTGGTAGGCCGCACAACCTTACAGAACAGGACCGCCGAGTGCTCATCTGTCCTTGGTTGCAACACTCAATAGCGAGTTTCCAACTGCCTCTGGATTCAACGTCAGCACAATAACTGTTTGTCGGCTGGAGTGGTGAAAAGCTCGCCGCCATTGGACTCTGAAGCAGTGGGAACGTGTTCTCTGGAGTGATGAATCACACTTCACCATCTGGCAGTCCGTTGGACAAATTTGGGTTTGGCGGATATCAGGAGAACGCTACCGGCCTGAATGCCCAGAGCCAACTGTAAAGTTTGGTGGAGGAAGAATAATGGTCTGGGGCTGTTTTTCATGTTTTGAGCTTGGCCCCTTATATCCAGAGAAGGGACATCTTAACTCTACAGCATAAAATGCCATTCTAGACAATTCTGTGCTTTCAACTTTGTGGCAATAGTTTGGAGAAGGCCCTTTCCTGTTTCAGCATGACAATGCCACCATGCAGAAAGCACAGAGCCCTGACCTCAACTCCATCAAACACCTTTGAGATGAATTGGAAGGCTGACTGCGAGCCATGCCTAATCTTCTAACATCAGCACCCCACCTTACTAATACTCTTGTCGCTGAGTGCTAGCAAGTCCCGCAGCAATGTTCCAACATCTAGTGGAAAGCCTTCCTAGAACAGTGGTGGCTGTTATAACAGCAAAGAGGGAACCAACTCCATATTAAAGCCCATGATTTTGGAATGAGATGTTCGATGAGCAGGTGTCCATATATTTTTGGTCATGTAGAGTATATCGATGAAAGAAACATAGCCAAGCACAAGCACCAGGGAAGAAATGATCACACTCTCTGGGTAGAAGGGATCACTCTCTCTGGGTAGAAGGGATCACTCTCTGGGTAGAAGGGATCACTCTCTGGGTAGAAGGGATCACTCTCTCTGGGTAGAAGGGATCACACTCTCTGGGCTGAAGGGATCACTCTCTGGGTAGAAGGTATCACTCTCTCTGGGTAGAAGGGGATCACACTCTCTGGGTAGAAAGGATCACACTCTCTGGGTAGAAGGGATCACTCTCTCTGGGTAGAAGGGATCACACTCTCTCGGCTGAAGGGATCACTCTCTGGGTAAAAGGGATCACACTCTCTGGGTAGAAGGGATCACTCTCTCTGGGCTGAAGGGATCACACTCTCTGGGCTGAAGGGATCACTCTCTGGGTAAAAGGGATCACACTCTCTGGGTAGAAGGTATCACACTCTCTGGGTAGAAGGGATCACACTCTCTGGGTAGAAGGGGATCACACTCTCTGGGTAGAAGGGATCACAATCTCTGGGTAGAAAGGATCACTCTCTCTGGGTAGAAGGGATCACTCTCTCTGGGTAGAAGGGATCACTCTCTCTGGGTAGAAGGGATCACTCTCTCTGGGCTGAAGGGATCACACTCTCTGGGCTGAAGGGATCACTCTCTGGGTAGAAGGGATCGCTCTCTGGGTAGAAAGGATCACTCTCTCTGGGTAGAAGGGATCACTCTCTCTGGGTAGAAGGGATCACTCTCTCTGGGCTGAAGGGATCACACTCTCTGGGCTGAAGGGATCACTCTCTGGGTAGAAGGGATCACTCTCTGGGTAGAAGGGATCACTTTCTGGGTAGAATGGATCACTCTCTCTGGGTAGAAGGGATCACTCTCTCTGGGTAGAAGGGGTTCACTCTCTCTGGATAGAAGGGGATCACATACTTGTGTAATTCAGATCAGGGTGCTATTAAAAGTTCAATCAAAATGATTGTAGTCCTTTTGCTTGAGTCAATCAAACCCCTTAACAGAAAGATGTGACCAACATTACCATTATCCACTCCTTGAGGAAGACAGAAGGCTGGTTCACAAGGCTACATACAGTACAATTATCCACTCCTTGAGGAAGACAGAAGGCTGGTTCACAAGGCTACATAGAGTACAATTATCCACTCCTTGAGGAAGACAGAAGGTTAGTTCACAAGGCTACAGTACCATTGTCCACTCCTTGAGGAAGACAGAAGGCTAGTTCACAAGGCTACAGTAACATTATCCACTCCTTGAGGAAGACAGAAGGCTGGTTCACAAGGCTACAGTAACATTACCCACTCCTTGAGGAAGACAGAAGGCTGGTTCACAAGGCTACAGTAACATTATCCACTCCTTGAGGAAGACAGAAGCTTCCTTATGATACAGCTACAGAACAACTCGTCTTGCTGAGGCAGGTTCATATTGTTTGGAGCCAGGGCATATCCACACAAAACAGTAAGCACCACACTAAGCTTCTGAAGGATTGGAGGTCAACCATCTACAGGCAATTCTCTCGTACTTTGTGATTATTGAGACTGCTATTCGCCCACACCCATGCCCTGTAACCCTCTACAGAGCACAGTACACATCATCTTCCATTGTACGTATTGTCTCAAGCGGATCCAAAGCCAAATAAAGACATGCCAGGCACGCCTCTGTATTACTTTACAAAAATAAAGTATTATTTTCCATGAAGGTTAAAACATTTTTTTTAAAAGGTTCAAACTAACCACCCAATAACCTCGAATGGAGAAAACTTCTGATGACTATAAAAGAACATCCAGTAATACACTGGTCTATTGAAGACTGAAACATTGGTTTATGATCAATTACAAGTTTGGAAGCATGAAGTTTAACAGTCTGCTGGAGTTTCATATCTATTCAGTTTCCATGGATGTTTAAAAAGTTGGTTGTGCTGTCTCCTGCCAGAGAAAGTTGCAGATTTGAAATTTTGCTCTAATCTATTCTTCAGTCCGCTGCATGAATAATCAATGTACTGTAGATATTTCCTCCCTCCACAGCCCATTGGAAACGGCTGAGCCTAATTAGCCAACTGATGTGTGGGGAGAATGTTTTGGGGGGGTAAACCCCCCCACCCCCAAAAAAACAAAGAAACACGTACACACACACAAACACACTCAACCCCTAGGACCAATAGAGTAGAGGATAATGGGAGTGGAGCGCCGTCGGTAGATAACCTAGAACGATACAGAACAAAACCCTGAAACCAGGAAGAGAAAGCCCTTTTGGTGAATAATATGCTCATTAAACTGTTGTGTAACAGTTCTGTGTCCCAAATGCCGTTAACATAATCACTTACTGGTTAGGATGAGTATGATACAGCTACCAAATGGCACCCTATTCCCTTTATAGTGCACTACTTTCGACCAGGGCCTATAGGGCTCTCTCTCATATATATATATATATATATATATATATATATATATATATATAGAGAGAGAGAGAGAGAGAGAGAGAGAGAGAGAGAGAGAGAGAGAGAGAGAGAGAGAGAGAGAGAGAGAGAGAGAGAGAGAGAGAGAGAGAAAGCCATTTGGGACACAGAACTGTTACACAGAGAGAAGATTTTATTGGCAGGTGTGAACCAGTAAGTGATTATTTTAAAGCGTAGACCTCTGTCAAACTGCACCGCAGAGCAAACTCTAGGCAACAAAATGACACATTAATCAAATGCATTGCATGTGCATCACATTACAATTACAGGTTCTTTAACCAGCAGACTTTAGCAGGCTGTATCACAACCGGCCGTGATTGGGAGTCCCATAGGGCGGCGCACAATTGTGCCAGCGTCGTCCGGGTTTGGCCGGTGTAGGCCGTCATTGTAAATAAGAATTTGTTCTTAACTGACTTGCCAAGTTAAATAAAAAAATATATAAAAAAAATAGCACGCTGTCCATCTCAATGTCTTGTTAGGTTATAAACTAGAATATTGCTGCAGCCTAAAGTTCTTCTAGTGGAAATATAGCAGAGTAAGTTCCTTTCCTGTCTTCCTGACCCGGGGCTTGATCTCGGGACCCTATGTACACAACACTCCATCACTCAAAGTCACCAATACTATCTGACAGGGCAAGACTAAAGCCAACTGTCAAACCGTGAGGCATCTCAGTGAGGGTGTCGTCGCGGCCAGATGGCTGCTAGGGCTTCAAGAGCCTCCCAACTGGTACCTACAGAAGACAATCTTATAGACTCTTATTTTGTCAACCAGATATTGTTGTATTGTCTATTTGATTACCATTGTTATGGGAATCTCTAAAATCACTATCCAAAACAGTTGATTAGCTGTCTTGGCTAATGAACAAAGAGGTCAGTGTGAAGGTCAATGTCTTCCTAAAGCTAGAGTGAAATTGTTTAGTTGACATTATAGTACAGTAAGTCTATATGTTTAACCATTCTAGTATATATGATGTACATACAAGGTTTACCACACCAAACTCCAAGTACGTACATATCTTCCAAATGAACTGTGTCGTTTCTAACTTGTAGCCCACAGTGGTTACCATATCATGTCATTCCACTTGAGGATAATTTAAATGAATTGACCATTTAATCATATCATAAGTGAATACACTTTACACCCTTTCAATATGCACATTTGAGAACATTAGAGAACATTAGTTAACATAAGATAACATTAGAGAACATTAGAGAACATTAGAGAACATAAGATAACATTAGATAACATAAGATAGCATAAGATAACATAAGATAACATTAGAGCACATTAGAGAACGTAAGATAACGTAAGATAGCGTAAGATAACATTAGAGAACATACGATAACATTATAGAACATTATAGAACATTAGAGAACATTATAGAACATTAGAGAACATTAGAGAACATTAGAGAACATAAGATAACATAAGATAACATTAGAGAACATTCCCCAGATAGGTCACTTTGAGACTCACCTGATTCTCTGGACAGCTGATGGAAGGCATCCACTCCCTTCTCTCCATAGGATCCTTCTGATGCTACGGTAGATATGTAGTTCCAGCCCATGGCCTTGACTATGTCCACCATGGCTTGGGCTTGAAAAGAGTCCGGAGGCACCACGCGAGAGAAGAAGTCATATCGTCGGTCATCGCTCAGCTCCGGGGCCGTGGAGGCATAGCTGATCTGAGGAATCTGAGGAGAGAGGGAAGAAGGGTTAAGTTGGAGAGGACATCATAATGCCAATCACGGCTGTTTTCTCGGGTTGGGGAATGTAAAGTGGATATAGTAGTACTCTGATGTGTAACAGCTTGCTCCACAAGGTGGAATACAATATCCTGGACAGATGGCAGTCAGCAATAGGACTGCACTTGTCACACAGTACCAGTCGAAATTTTGGACACACCTACTCATTCAAGGGCTTTTCTTTATTTTTACTATTTTCTACATTGTAAAATAATATTGAAGACATCACAACTATAAAATAACACATATGGGATCATGTAGTAACCAAAAAAGTGTTAAACAAAACAAAATATATTTTATATTTTTGATTCTTCAAAGTAGCATTGATGACAGCTTTGCACACTCTTGGCATTATCTCAACCAGCTTCACCTGGAACGCTTTTCCAACAGTCTTTAAGGAGTTCCCACATATGCTGGGCACTTGTTGTTTGCTTTTTTTCTTTCACTCCGCAGTCCAACTCATCTCAGACCATCTGAATTGGGATGAGGTCGGGTGATTGTGGAGGCCAGGTAATCTGATGCAAAACCCCATCACTCTCCCTCTTGGTCAAGTAGCCCTTACACAGCCTGAAGGTGTGTTGGGTCAATTTCTTGTTGAAAAACAAATGATAGTACCACTAAGCGGAAATCAGATGTGATGGCGTATCGCTGCAGAATGCTGATTGAATTCTAAATAAATCACTGGCAGTGTCACCAGCTTCATGGTGGGAACCACACATGCGGAGATCATCCGCTCACCAACTCTGCGTCTCACAAGGACACGGCGGTTGGAACCAAAAATCCAAGATTTTCCCCTGTCTAATACCCATTGCTTGTGTTTCTTGGTCCAAGCAAGTCTCTGCGTTTTATTGGTGTTCTTTAGTACTGGTTTCTTTGCAGCAATTCGACCATGAAGGCTTGATTCACGCAGTCTCCTCTGAACAGTTCATTTTGTGATGTGTCTGTTACTTGAACTCTGTGAAGTATTTATTTGGGCTAAAATTTCTGAGGCTGGTAACTATCCTCTGCAGCAGATGTAACTCTAGGTCTTCCTTTCCTGTGGCAGTCCTCATAAGAGCCAGTTTCATTTTAGTGCTTGATGGTTTTTGAGACTGCACTTGAAGAAACTTTCAAAGTTCTTGAAATTGTCCGGATTGACTGACCTTCATGTCTTAAAATAATAATGAACTGTCATTTCTCTTTGCTTATTTGAGCCGTACTTGCCATAATATGGACTTGGTCTTTTATCAAATAGGTCTATCTTCTGTATACCAACCCTACGTTGTCACAACACAACTGATTGGCTCAAACACATTAAGAATGAAAGAAATTCCACTATTTAACTTTTAAAAAGGCACACCTGTTAATTGGAATGCATTTCAGTTGACTACGTCATTAAGCTGGTTGAGAGAATGCCAAGAGTGTCCAAAGCTGTCATCAAGGCAAAGGGTGGCTACTTTGAAGAATCTCATATATAAAGTATATATTTCTTTGGTTAATACATGATTCCATATGTGTTTTTTCATAGTTTTGATGTCTTCACTATTATTCTACAATGTAGAAAATAGTCAAAATAAAGAAATACCCCTGAACGAGTAGATGTTCTAAAATATTTGACTGGTACTGTACATTATCCATCGTCTTACATTTTTTTAATATATGAAAATAATAACTGTATTGTCAATCATCTGATGAATATGCCAATCCCACTATCGATCACTATAGCCTGCATAGTTCACTGCATTTATATGCGTAAGTCTTTTTGCTCTGCAGACGTGACAAACCAGTGAGTTTAATCCTTACCTACAGTATGTGACATTGCATTTTTGTCTAGACAGTCCTGTGTGTCTGGGCTCTGAGAAACCACAGTCCAATACCACTCACTAGACAGTCCTGTGTGTCTGGGCTCTGAGAAACCAGTCAAATACCACTCAATGATATGTAGTCTGCATAACATCTAACAACCACGTCTACAGTCCTCTGCATGTCCTTGTTTGCATGAGATTTTACTCTATATTATGTTATTATATTAGATAGCCCTGGCTGTATGACTTGGTCTCTAAAGCCATGTTCACACTGCAGGCCTTAATGCTCAAATCAGTTGTGTTTTTCAAAATCCATTTTGCAATATAACTGACTGTCCAAACAGCCAGTTCCAAGCGACCAAGTTATTTGTGTGTGATCAGACAGCAGTCATATGCTTACATAGCTATGCTAGTTGTGATAGTAATGAAGGGTGTGTGCGCAGTAGTGAACGCTGATTTGTAGTGGCGCTCGTGCTTCCTTTCCCTCAGAAGTTAGATAGCAACCTAAGGTGACGTCACAATGCCCGCCATGAACTTTTCCCAGTTCTGTTGAATGTTGAAAATCATAATGTAAGAACACTTTCAAATCATCAAAGGATAAGATGCCCCCAATTTTCAAAATGAGTCATTTTTGGCTAGCCACAGCAGTCAACTAGCTAGCCACACTAGTTAACTAGCTAGCCACAGCAGTCAACTAGCTAGCCACACGAGTTAACTAGCTAGCCACAGCAGTCAACTAGCTAGCCACACGAGTTAACTAGCTAGCCACAGCAGTCAACTAGCTAGCTACAGCAGTCAACTAGCTAGCCACACGAGTTAACTAGCTAGCCACAGCAGTCAACTAGCTAGCTACAGCAGTCAACTAGCTAGCCACAGCAGTCAACTAGCTAGCCACACTAGTTGACTAGCTAGCCACAGCAGTCAACTAGCTAGCCACACTAGTAAAATAGCTAGTCACAGCAGTCAACTAGCTAGCCACAGCCTCCAACTAGCTAGCCAAACTAGTTAACTAGCTAGCCACAGCAGTCAACTATCTAGCCACACGAGTTAACTAGCTTGCCACAGCAGTCAACTAGCTTGCCACAGCAGTCAACTAGCAAGTCACACTAGTTAGCTAGCTAGCCACAGCAGTCAACTAGCTAGGCACAGCAGTCAACTAGCTAGCCACAGCAGTCAACTAGCTAGCCACAGCAGTCAACTAGCTAGTCACACTAGTTAAGAAGCTAGCCACACTAGTTAACTAGCTAGCTAGCCACAGCAGTCAACTAGCTAGCCACACTAGTTAACTAGCTAGCCACAGCAGTCAACTAGCTAGCCACACTAGTTAACTAGCTAGCCACAGCAGTCAACTAGCTAGCCACATCAGTCAACTAGCTAGCCACAGCAGTCAACTAGTTAGCCACAGCAGTCAACTAGCTAGCTAGGTAGCTGTTTAGCTTTTTAGCACATTCACTTATTTGTTTTGTAAACAATTAACAAGCTAGTTACAGTGAGGGGGAAAAGTATTTGATCCCCTGCTGATTTTGTACATTTGCCCACTGACAAAGAAATGATCAGTCTATGATTTTAATGGTAGGTTTATTTGTACAGTGAGAGACAGAATAACAACAACAAAAATTCTGAAAAATGCATGTCAAAAATTGTATAAATTGATTTGCATTTTAATGAGGGAAATAAGTATTTGACCCCCTCTCAATCAGAAAGATGTCTGGCTCCCATGTGTATTTTATCCTGGTAACAAGCTGAGATTAGGAGCACACTCTTAAAGGGAGTGCTCCTAATCTCAGCTTGTTACCTTTATAAAAGACACCTGTCCACAGAAGCAATCAATCAATCAGATTCCAAACTCTCCACCATGGCCAAGACCAAATAGCTCTCCAAGGATGTAAGGGACAAGATTGTAGACCTACACAAGGCTGGAATGGGTTACAAGACCATCGCCAAGCAGCTTGGTGAGAAGGTGACAACAGTTGGTGTGAATATTTGCAAATGGAAGAAACACAAAAGAACTGTCAATCTCCCTCGGCCTGGGGGTCCATGCAAGATCTCACCTCGTGGAGTTGCAATGATCATGAGAACGGTGAGGAATCAGCCCAGAAATACACGGGAGGATCTTGTCAATGATCTCAAGGCAGCTGGGACCATAGTCCCCAAGAAAACAATTGGTAACACACTACGCCGTGAAGGACTGAAATCCTGCAGCGCCCGCAAGGTCCCCTGCTCAAGAAAGCACATATACATGCCCGTCTGAAGTTTGCCAATGAACATTTGAATGATTCAGAGGACAACTGGGTGAAAGTGTTATGGTCAGATGAGACCAAAATGGAGCTCTTTGGCATCAACTCAACTCACCGTGTTTGGAGGAGGAGGAATGCTGCTTATGACCCCAAGAACACCATCCCCACCGTCAAACATGGAGGTGGACACATTATGCTTTGGGGGTGTTTTTCTGCTAAGGAGACAGGACAACTTCACCGCATCAAAGGGACAATGGACAGGGCCATGTACCGTCAAATCTTGGGTGAGAACCTCCTTCCCTCAGCCAGGGCATTGCAAATGGGTCGTGGATGGGTATTCCAGCATGACAATGACCCAAAACACATGGCCAAGGCAACAAAGGAGTGGCTCAAGTAGAAGCACATTAAGGTCCTGGAGTGGCCTAGCCAGTCTCCAGACCTTAATCCCATAGAAAATCTGTGGAGGGAGCTGAAGGTTCGAGTTGCCAAACATCAGCCTCGAAACCTTAATGACTTGGAGAAGATCTGCAAATATGAGTGGGACAAAATCCCTCCTGAGATGTGTCCAAACCTGGTGGCCAACTACAAGAAACGTCTGACCTCTGTGATTGCCAACAAGGGTTTTGCCACCAAGTACTAAGTCATGTTTTGCAGAGGGGTCAAACAACAAACACTTATTTCCCTCATTAAAAGGGAAATTATTTTATAACATTTTTGACATACGTTTTTTTGGATTTTTTTGTTGCTATCCTGTCTCTCACTGTTCAAATAAACCTACCATTAAAATTATAGACTGATCATTGCTTTGTCAGTGGGCAAACGTACAAAATCAGCAGGGGATCAAATACTTTTTTTCGTCACTGTAGCTACCGGATGTTCTTGTCAAACTGTCAACAGAGCAACAAGATATGCCGAATAAAAGTCTAAAAACCACTTGAGGGGAAATAAATCAGCTTTTATAGTTCATACACAAGTCACATGGCCTGGAAACAGATTTGTATCTCTCTTCAAACCACCTACGAAGGTGGATTTGAGTCACTTCAAACTGCCTATGTGAACACATCTTTAAAAGCCAAAGTTCAATCATGAACCAATTCTGGCAGAGATTTCCAAACAAGCTTGACAGAGATACTGAAAGTTAGATTTTTTTATGGCCGGGGATAATTGGAAGTTTTGACATCTCCTTGCCTTCAGCAAAACGTCACTGCTCAAAGTTATTAATATTGAGTAAATGATATATCATGAATATTTTGCATATTTCAAACAGTTTTTCCACAATGAATAATTTCAGTTTATGAAGTTCAGAGTTATCAGTAAAATAAGATACGATATGCCTTGCACGGCGACATTTTTGGCTCATCCTGCTATATTGACTCCTTGTGCCATACCACCGTGAATACGCCTGTTCAGGGTCAGGCCTGGTTAGTACTGGGACGGGAGACCGCCTGAGAATACCAGGTGCCGTAAGCACTTTTTTTTTTAAAGTACGATATCCCTCAAACTTCTAAATTAGTTTGACACACCTTGCTCTTCATTGAAATTACATTCCATCAGAGAGTGGTCTGGGATTACTTCAACATTATGTCCATTTGGGTCTGGTCCCTTGGCCTTGTTAATTCTCTCTCAGGAGAGAGCTCCCTTAGCTGTAAATCCCAACAACATGCTGTTTCTTCAATTAGCCCTTTGATCTTTCTTAATTTAATGGGAGGAGAGTAGAAGCGTTCATGTGTAAATACTGCCCATTATTAGAGGAAGAAGAATGGACGTGGCTATGATATTGTAGAAATAAAACGAATGAAGAACAGAAGTAAAACATTCAGTCAAAAAACATAAAACGACTGAAGAACAGAAGTAAAACATTCAGTCATAAAACATAAAACGATTCAGTCCAACATTATATGACAGCTGAACACTACCAGATAGGAATGGCTGTGGGTGATATACTATAGCAGTAAACCATGGACATGGGTGATATACTATAGCAGTAAACCATGGACATGGGTGATATACTATAGCAGTAAACCATGGACATGGGTGATATACTATAGTAGTAAACCATGGACATGGGTGATATACTATAGTAGTAAACCATGGACATGGGTGATATACTATAGTAGTAAACCATGGCTATAGGTGATATACTATAGTAGTAAACCATGGACATGGGTGATATACTATAGTAGTAAACCATGGCTATAGGTGATATACTATAGCAGTAAACAATGGCTATGGGTGATATACTATAGCAGTAAACCATGGCTATGGGTGATATAAATAGCTGTGCAGCAACACTCCCCATCCAACCTGACAGAGCTTGAGAAGATCTGCAGAGAAGAATAGGGGAAACTCCCCAAATACAGGTGTGCCAAGCTTGTAGTGTCATACCCAAGAAGACTCAAGGCTGTAATCGCTGTCAAATGTCCATCAGCAAAGTATTGAGTATAGGGTCTGACTACTTTTGTAAATGTAATACTACGTTTTTTTTTTGTTATACATTTGCAAACATTTCTAAAAACCTGTTTAATCCATTTCAGAATCTGGCTGTAACATAACAAAATGTGGAAAAGTCAAGGGGTCTGAATAATTTCCGAATGAACTGTATAGAAAACTTCTGACCTCTGATTGGGTGTAATTGGAGGTCTACCAAGTATTTCAACAGTGCCATGAGGAAACAACAACCCTCCACCTTCCACCCTCTGACTCTTAGGCCTTGAAGTTTCTTGTTTCCTGTTATCTGTCTCGCTCTCTCTCTTCCACAGGAATCAACAACCTTCCACTCTCTGACTCTCATTCCTTGAAGATTCTTGTTTCCTGTTCTCTTTCTCTTCCACGTGAATCAACAACCTTTCACCTTCCACCCTCTGACTCTTAGGCCTTGAAGTTTCTTGTTTTTGTGTTCTCTGTCTGACACACACACAAACACTAGAGCTGGGCGGTGTACCTTATTTTATTACAGTATACACCGGTATTGATGCACAGAGCAGTTTGGGTTTTTACTTTACCTTCTATAATGGTATTTGAATGTTTGGTTTATTAAATGTGATTTACCATGTGTAACATCCTTCAAACCTTTTTATAGTTTACACCGCTACTTGAATCATCCTTCCTCGCTCTCTCTCCATGGGTTTTTTTACAAGCCAGTTCCATCGTTGTCAAAGACAACTCCATCGAATTTAGCTAAAATATCGCTCTTTCCTTGTCTCTAATGATAATGTTAGTGATAGGTCCTTGGCGGCAACAAGACGTTGCAATTCCACTATTGAAAGCTTCATCATTTAGCCTACTGAGCCTAGTGACTGGCTAGAACTGGAGTGAGGCACGAGAGTGAGCCGACGGAAGGGGGAAATTACTATTCAACTTTTTATAAAATGTTATTAAGTAAACTATACTGGGCTCCCGAGTGGCGCAGCGGCCTAAGGCACTGCATCTCAGTCCTAGAGGCATCACTACAGACCCTGGTTCGATTCCAGGCTGTATCACAACCTGCTGTGATTGGGAATCCCATAGGGCGGCGCACAATTGGCCAAGCGTCGTTAGGGTTTGGCTGGTGTAGGCTGTCATCGTAAGTAAGAATGTGTTCTTAACTTAACTGACTTGCCTTGTTAAATAAATAAAACACGTAAATACTGGGCCTAGCCTACACAGTTGTTGTTTTAATGAAATGCTCCACACATGACACACTTACAACAGTCCTATCCCTGCATCAACCTCTGGTCAATGCAGCATATGCAACAATGTTGACAACATTAATGTTGTTTCCAATTTGTTTCTTAATATAAATCCACAAGTGTTATATAATTACACTATTAGTCTATGTTTCTTACATCTGCAAACAGCTAGTTTGGATTTTCTTAGTTTTAAGAAGTTTTAGCTAAATAATGTTAGCCACTAATGCTAATCGTTAGTTAGCTGGCTAGCTAGCTAGCTAATAAATGTACTGAGTCAGAGCAAATGTAGCTAGCTAATATGACCTGATACCAGTTCTGGTATAGGACCCTATAATCTTTTGCTACATTAAATTGGTGAAGCATAAATATGTTGGCTACATGAAGAAACATTTAATGTATCCAAAGATTATAGGATCCCCTAGGAAACACTGACCATCACTTTGGTTCCTACCCTGTCACAATAACTCCTCCCTGGCATTTTCATTCGTTGTCATGTCAAATACTGTATTCAAAGTGCCCACTATTATTTATATTCTAACTATATAATTAGTTTAAACATTATATTTCCATGATTCCAACAGTTCACCCAAGTGTGTTGATCTATATTGCAAGACAAATCAAGGTCTAGTTGTTTTTTGCCCCATATCATGCAACCCTATGTGGCAGTGTGAAAATTAACTCAAATGAGTGCAGGAAATGCAGAAATGTATGGAAATGCAGGAAATTATTTTAGGTTAAAGTTGAATTGAACAGTGTAAAACAATCAGAAAGGAGAAAGAGTCATTGACATCACCTGTGTTGCCACCGTTGGATCAGGCACTACTCATAAAGCAAATGTAGAACTTTTATTATTAAAAAACACAAATTACTTACATTTTTAAATATCGTCATATGATATTTTGGCCATATCACCCAGCCCTAACACACACACACACACACACACACACACACACACACACACACACACACACACACACACACACACACACACACACACACACACACATTTTAAAGTTAAATGTGGTCTCTCTCTGTGTAGTGAATTACAGAATGTACTCTAAACCTTTGGGTACCATTAAACGGAAGATATGTTTATCAATTAGCTCCCTGTAATTATTATCACGCGATCAAACTGATTAATCGTTTAATTGTAATTACCTAGGAGATCGGGGCACCAAGGAGAATATTCAGATTACAAAGTTATAATTTTCCTAATATAACTTTCCTGTACTATAATATTATATTCTATTATAGTATAGGCCGATTATCTTCTAGTTTCAATGGTGTATTTTACCTCTAGTCCAGTCTCATTCCAAAACGTCGTAAATTGTTGTATCTGCACGAACCCAGTCTTTACTAAAATCATCCATACATCAATTGTCTTAAAATCATTTATTTACTACACTAAGTAATTAACAGAAAAACATACAAACAGTAATTATCGTCAACAAAGGATTGGTATCGGAATGTGCCCTTGTGGGCTAAACAGGCTGGTCGGCCTGTTGAACAATGGGTCATAAATGGTCAGCTGAGAAGTTTACACAGAGTTCATTAACAATTGACAATTGAAGGCTCACTCATTCGGGAACAATTGCAATCAATATATATATTTACGCTCAGTGTGTCGTTCTGATTCTTGTTGGAGAGTAGTTCTGTTGGGGAGTTTTGTCCGCGTTCTCTCTCTCTCTCTCTCTCTCTCTCTCTCTCTCGGTTAGAATGGATCTTTCAGAGCGACATTCATTAATGTCGTCATAGAATGGTTGTTTCGTTGGTCTTCGCGTTCGATGATATAATTTACTTAGCTGCAGACTAATAATTAATATCAAAGACTTGTTCTTATTCTGTCGGTATCAATAGTCTAAAAGTTAACCACGTGGTATGGTTCACTTTCAGTAGAGTACTTGGATGGTCAAACCTCTGGCCATAGAGTGTAGGCCTGGTCTGGAGAAATGTAAATCAGGGAGTGTTTTATAGTGCCCATCGAACAGGCTGGTCAAATGACGCCTGGTCCTGTATGTGTCCCTGGGGCGTGCCTATGACTGAGTTAGATTTGGTTACAGAAATACAATTCTATCACATTACATCAGTACATAGCATCTCAATGTCTTACAAAAGCTTTATCCTTAGTAATACATTCCATACACCCATATGAGGCAAGTCTTAAACTGAGTCTATTATATAAACAGTTTTATGGTAATATGGCTATATTGTCTCTTCTGAGTATCACAAAATTGTACCAAAAGAGGCCAACGTCATGACAGTAGTGAATTACAGAATGTACTCTAAACCTGTGGTAATATGCTCTGTTCCAAATCAATGATAAACTGAACACAATAACTGTGAAGCAATACAACACATTGTTTTCCATCCTCGAGGCGTCTACGTATTAGAATCGTCAAGTCACAGGATTCATGAAGGAAGACGTACAGGAAGTATTCACACACCCTTAACGTTTTAAACATTTTGTTGTGTTTTAGACTGAATTTAAAAGAAATTAAATTTTGATTTTGTGTAACTGATCTACACAATACTAAATAATGTCAAAATGGAAAATTCTAGAAAAGTATAAAAAATGTAAAGCTGAAATGTCTTGAGTCAATAAGTATTCAAACCCTTTGTTATGGTAAGCATAGATAAGTTCAGGAGTAAAAATGTGATTTAAAAAATCTCATAATGTCACGTCCTGACCAGTAAAGAGGTTATTTGTTATTGTAGTTTGGTCAGGACGTGGCAGGGGGTGTTTGTTTAATGTGTTTCGGGGTTTGTTGGGCAATGTTCTATGTTAGTCTATTTCTATGTATGTGTCTAGTTTATCTATTTCTATGCTTAGTTTATTGGTTTGACCTTCAATTGGAGGCAGCTGTTTCTTGTTGCCTCTAATTGAAGGTCCTATTTAGTAGGGGTGTTTTTTCATGGGTTTTTGTGGGTAGTTGTTCCATGTGTAGCTGTATGTCTCACAGGACTGTTTTCTCGTCGTTGTTTTGATTAAGTGTTTGTTTCGTTTTCTTCTCATTTAATAAAAGAAGATGAGTTCACACATTCCCGCTGCGCCTTGGTCCCATCTTTACGACGAGCGTGACACATAAGTTGCATGGGCTATTTCCATGTACAATAATAGTGGTTAACATCATTTTTTGAATGACTGTCTCATCTCTCTAACCAACACGTAAAATGATCTGTAATGTCCCTCAGTCGAGCAGTGAATTTCAAGCACAGATTCATCTACAGAGACCAAGGAGGTTTTCCAATGCCTCGCAAAGAAGGGCACTGATTGGTAGATGTGTAAAAAAAAAAATGGTGAGTTTATTAAATAGGCTTTGGATGGTGTATCAAGACATCCCAGTCAATACAAAGATACAGGCTTCCTTCCTGGGTGAGATAAACCTATTTAATCCGTTTCAAATTCAGGCTGTAGCACAACAAAAAGTGCGAATAGTCAAGGGCTATGAATACTTTCTGAAGGCTCTGTATAAAGGTATAACATTGCCCCCAAGTCAGAAAATAATTCTACTTATTTATCTAATTAAACTGATGGCGGCTATAATAACATAGGTATAACTGTTTAAATTACAAGCAACGGGGTACTCTCAACACTGCCATTGTGTTTTCTTATTGAATAAGGCCTATTGCCTTATTCACCATTGTGTCTTTGTAATGGCGACCGCCACTTTGAAATAGCCAGGAACATGATTATTGGTATTTGCAGTGCCATTTTCATGCTCCTGCTTTAGTTGAGCTTGACACCATAAACCATTAACCTCTAACACTGTTAAGGTGCTTTATAGGAGTAGGTTTGAGAAGAGAACAGTGATTTATAAAACAAAATGATACGTCAAGGACAGAGGACAAATACCTTGAATTCCTTGTAAACAAAATGGACACCTGCTCTGTTTTTTAGTGAGAGAATAAATTATTCTTTAGTATTTGGGATTCTGGATCCGTCTCTAAGGACCATGTGTTTATCTGACCAGAATAAGAAACTACTGCATTGTGTTGCACAATGACAATTGGCGACCGCTACATTGAAATTATCAGGAACCTGATTGTTGTTTTTTTGGGCAGTGACATTTACATGCTTTAGTTTGAGCTTGATATCATTAACCTGTAATGCTACTCAGATGTCGAAGGGGAAATATTTGAAAAAAATATTTGAATAAAACAAACTGACAAAAACCATCGAGGGTAGAGGACAATATGTAACGCTGTTGCAATCAAAAACTGAGGCTAATCTGCATATGATTTTTAGTAATTAACATACTCGGTCTTCCCTTAGCGAACCACCCCATGACCCTTAACTCCTTACCCCTCCTGTTGTGTTCGTTTCATGTTAATTCATTCTATGTTCCCGGTCCAAAATGACCACCCCATTATAACTGATTATAAATCCATAATAATACATAAATGATCACCTAATGTTGTGTTAGATCTTTTTATCAACTTAAGTTCTTGTGAACATTACAAGTCTTGAACTTCTATTTGCTATTTCTGGCCTGTAGGCCTCGTTGACCTGAGCTCATACAACTGAGTAAAAAAAAGCACAATGTATGGATTATTTCGACTATAACAAATACTCAGATGTAACACATTGTGCTACTTATCACAGACTACTTTGTGTCAAAGTTTAACAAGGACATTTGTTTTTAAATAATTTCACATTTTTAAATAGTGGCAGGATTTAATGTCAACAACCCGGGACATGGCGTATCTCGTTGGCCCCAGGGTCATCCTGATTACATTTTCAGCCGACAGCAGACCTCTCCTCTCAGATGGGGGTGAAGACCAGGATAAATTCCCATTCTTTGACCCGGAATGTAACAACAACCTCAGCAGGACCCTCTTCCTCATCACTGGATTGTTCCACATCGGTTGTCTCTTGGTCTGGATCATATTCTGTGTTGTCTTCAACTTCTGCCACTTCCTCCTCTAATGCATCTTCACTGTCAGTTTCCTGGCTTCTCTCCCTCCTCACCAGTGTCATGATCAAAGATATGATCAAGAGCCTCACATACAGTATATTGTTTGGTCATTGTGCTGCCACAGAATTAATTGTGAGCAAGACCTCAAAAAAGCTTTACATACCAGAGCTGCGAGAAAAGTTCTATATATTATTGAAACAATGTTGCGGTTGTTTGTGAGAATGCCAAAAGGTGTGGTTCCCATAATGGAAATATTCTATTGGGGAAAGGTTCCCGTAATGGAAAGATTCTATTGGGGAAAGGTTCCCGTAATGGAAAGATTCTATTGGGAAAGGTTCCAGTGGGGGGAAAGATTCTATTGGGGAAAGGTTCCCGTAGGGGAAAGATTCTATTGGGAAAGGTTCCAGTGGGGGGAAAGATTCTATTGGGGAAAGGTTCCCGTAATGGAAAGATTCTATTGGGAAAGGTTCCAGTGGGGGGAAAGATTCTATTGGGGAAAGGTTCCCGTAGGGGAAAGATTCTATTGGGAAAGGTTCCAGTGGGGGGAAAGATTCTATTGGGGAAAGGTTCCCGTGGGGGAAAGATTCTATTGGGGAAAGGTTCCCGTGGGGGAAAGATTCTATTGGGGAAAGGTTCCCGTGGGGGAAAGATTCTATTGGGGAAAGGTTCCCGTGGGGGAAAGATTCTATTGGGGAAAGGTTCCCGTGGGGGAAAGATTCTATTGGGGAAAGGTTCCCGTGGGGGAAAGATTCTATTGGGGAAAGGTTCCCGTGGGGGTTTCCATGGATGCCAAGAAGGGGAGTGAGGTGTGTGTGTGCTTCAACACACATGCATGTGGGGGTCTGATGAGAGGAAGTGTGTCCTTCTAATGAATGGGCATAACAAAATGTTATACACTAATTGTAGTGTCACCCATTCATATCTAATGACCTGTCATTTTTGACCGGGAACACCACAGGTGTACAAAAGTTAAATAAAACACCTAAAATGTAATGAAAATCCTCAAAATGTATTTTGTGTGTACAAATGCCCTGTGTGGACAAAGTCATGGAACCTTATGACCATCAGATTAAATGAACAACATTTTTCAGAGAGAAAACGTGTAAATTGGTCCAATTCGACCCGGAGTACAGCAGGAGGGTTTTAATTGAGACTAATTCCTAAACAGAGCTATGGATGCAATGACTGACAACATTATAGCTTTAACCATGTTATGAGGCTATGCAGTGTTTGTTTACATTTACTTTGTTTACAAACATTGGAGTCAAAAACAAACTTGTTTTTTGGGGTTCTGATTGGTTTTACGACAGTTGAACTAAGCTCATGATGCATTCACAAGTTATATTCTTCAAGAATCAGTGGGTGTATATATATATATATATATTGTTAATTTATAAGTCCAAAAATGTATGTAGTACCTAAGGATTCTAGCTTTAATGAAAAGGACGAAAACATAATGAAAGAGATGGGGGTGTTAGAGCTCAATACATCAGAACATCAGGCCAGGTCGGGGCAGACAAACACAACACTACCCTGCTGTTGGATCATGGAATTAAAGTCCTTCTCTGCACCCCTTTACCTCCCCTTTCCTTTCACTGGGTCTTTCCTTAGTGAGACACCCTTGATTAAAAAGACAGAGTGCCTTGATACAGGTGGTGAGGGCACCATATGACAAGACTAGACAGACAGCCTTGATACAGGTGGTGAGGGCACCATATGACAAGACTAGACAGACAGCCTTGATACAGGTGGTGAGGGCACCATATGACAAGACTAGACAGACAGCCTTGATACAGGTGGTGAGGGCTCCGTACAACAAAGGATCAGAACAGGACCAGAACAGGACCAGAACAGGACCAGAACAGGACCGGAACAGGGCCGGAACAGGACCAGAACAGGACCAGAACAGGACCAGAACAGGGCCAGAACAGGACCAGAACAGGACCGGAACAGGACCGGAACAGGACCAGAACAGGACCAGAACAGGACCAGAACAGGACCGGAACAGGGCCGGAACAGGACCGGAACAGGGCCGGAACAGGACCAGAACAGGACCGGAACAGGACCGGAACAGGGCCAGAACAGGACCAGAACAGGACCGGAACAGGACCGGAACAGGGCCAGAACAGGACCAGAACAGGACCAGAACAGGACCAGAACAGAACCGGAACAGGGCCGGAACAGGGCCAGAACAGGGCCGGAACAGGGCCAGAACAGGACCAGAACAGGACCAGAACAGAACCGGAACAGGGCCGGAACAGGGCCAGAACAGGACCAGAACAGGGCCGGAACAGGACCGGAACAGGACCAGAACAGGACCAGAACAGGACCAGAACAGGTTCAGAACAGGGCCAGAACAGGGCCAGAACAGGACCAGAACATGGCTGATCCAAAG
The DNA here is from genome assembly GCF_965601325.2 of Salmo salar. Classification (NCBI taxonomy): domain Eukaryota; kingdom Metazoa; phylum Chordata; class Actinopteri; order Salmoniformes; family Salmonidae; genus Salmo; species Salmo salar. The sequence goes on from NC_138302.1 coordinate 101,286,321, forward strand.
CTACCACTTACTGCTGCAGTTCCTTCTCTGTCTCTCTCTCTCCTCTCCTTTCTACCTTATTCATTAGATGTGTCAAGTCGAACTCTGGCCCCAGAAGCCTCTTTCTCATTGTCTTTCTCTCCTATAGAAGTTAAGGCTAATCTGCATATGGCTTTTAGTAATTACCATATCGACTCTTCCCTCAGCGAGACACCCATGACCCTTTATTAAAACAACTAAACATAACTTTAAAGACGTGGTGCTGCTGGTGTTAGATCAGAACTAGGAGGGCTACCCTGCTGTTCTGATCATCAAACCAGACTCTGCTCTCTGCTGTCCTCCTCATCCCTCTCTCTCCTCCCTCTCTCTCTCCTCTCTCTCATCTTCCCTCTCTCCTCTTCTCTCTCTCTCCTCTTCCTCCCTCACTCCTCATCCCTCTCTCTCTCTTTCCCTCTTTCTCTCTTCTTCCCTCTCTCTCCTTTTCCTCCCTCTCTCCCTCCCTCACTCCTCATCTCTCTCTCTCTCTCTCTCCCTCTTTCACTCTTCCTCCCTCTTTCTCTCTTCCTCCCTCTTTCTCTCTTCTTCCCTCTTTCTCTCTTCTTCCATCTCTCTCTCCTCTTCCTCCCTTATCTCTCTCTCTCTCCCTCTTTCTCTCTTCTTCCCTCTCTCTCTCCTCTTCCCTCTCTCTCTCCGCTTCCCTCTCTTTCTATTACAAAAAACTGTAGACGTGCTTGTTAGATGTTATGCAGACTACATATCATTGAGTGGTATTGGACTGTGGTTTTTCAGAGCCCAGACACACAGGACTGTCTAGTGAGTGGTATTGGACTGTGGTTTCTCAGAGCCCAGACACACAGGACTGTCTAGTGAGTGGTATTGGACTGTGGTTTCTCAGAGCCCAGACACACAGGACTGTCTAGTGAGTGGTATTGGACTGTGGTTTCTCAGAGCCCAGACACACAGGACTGTCTAGTGAGTGGTATTGGACTGTGGTTTCTCAGAGCCCAGACACACAGGACTGTCTAGTGAGTGGTATTGGACTGTGGTTTCTCAGAGCCCAGACACACAGGACTGTCTAGACATAAATACAATGTCACATACTGTAGGTAAGGATTAAACTCACTGGTTTGTCACGTCTGCAGAGCAAAAAGACTTACGCATGTAAATGCAGAGAACTATGCAGGCTATAGTGATCGATAGTGGGATTGGCATATTCATCAGATGATTGACAATACAGTTATTATTTTCATATATTAAAAAATATAAAAAGATGGATGATAATGTACAGTACCAGTCAAATATTTTAGAACATCTACTCATTCAAGGGTATTTATTTTATTTGTATTATTTTCTCCATTGTAGAATAATAGTGAAGACATCAAAACTATGAAATAACACATATAGAATCATGTAGTAACCAAAAAAAAGTGTTAAACAAATCAAAATATATTTTATATTTGAGATTCTTCAACATATCCACCTTTCGATGACAGCTTTGCACACTCTTAAGTAAAAGTCTAAAAGTATTTGGTTTTAAATCTACTTAAGTATCAAAAGTAAATGTAATTGCTAAAATATAAAAGTATAAATCACTTCAAATTCCTTATATTAAACAAACCAGATGGCACCATTTTTTTTAAATGTTATTTTATTTACAGATAGCCAGGGGAACACTCCAACCCTCACACATCATTTACAAACGCAGCATTTGTGTTGAGTGAGTCTGCCAGATCAGAGGTAGTAGGGATGACCAAGGATGTTCTCTTGATAAGTGTGTGAATTGGATCATTTTCCTGTTCTGCTAAACATTCGAAATGTACTTTTGGGTGTCAGGGAAAATGTATGTAGTAGAAAGTACATTATGTTCTTTAGGAATTTAGTGAAGATAAAATAAAATTTGTCAAAAATATAAATGGTAAAGTACAGATACCCCCCCAAAACTACTTAAGTAGTACTTTAAAGTATTTTTTACTTAAGTACTTTACACCACTGCATAAGACCCAATAATAATTTAATTATTTTATCAAAATAGATTTTTTGGGGGGAAATAATCACTGATCTGATTTTCAGGTCTGTTTATAAAAATTCAGTTTTTGGCCAACAAAGCCAAAGCTTGGCTTTCCCTTTTGGCCATTTGGCCCCAATTTCCCCACAGGATGAAGCCAACCCTCTCCGCCCGCTTGGCGCGGAATACCTTGACAAACTCTTCAAGAATTTCCCCACCTTTGACCCCGTTCCAGGTCAGCCAAACTATACTGAGACATTCCTAGCTGACATAGAGGACGCATTGGATGGCTACCCGAAAACTACGGGATCTGACAGGGTTTACCTGTTGAAGCGAAAGTTGAATAAACACGTGACGAGGCTCATTCGTCTACAACAACAACACGTGCTAAAAGACTACGCTAAACTTGCCACAGCTTTGAAATTATAATTCAGTGGTTCTGTGACTCGCAAACACGATAGCTCACTGGTTAACACCATCAAACAACCTCCAAACAAACACTCACAAGATTACTATCATAGCCTTCGTTCAGCTTACACTGACCTACTCACTGAAACAGGAATGGAAGAGCTGTTACCATTCAAACAAATGTTTCTGTCGAACATGTATCCCACCTTCATTACCTACTTGGGCCCTGCAGCCCACATTGGCTTGCCTATCTTACAACTCAGAGAGCTTACAAGCACAGCTTTTGAGGCATCAAAAGTTTACAACGCTAAGAGCCCTGAACACTCGGTTTTGAAGTTTGACCGGGAGCACTCACTCCAGTTAGAGGGTGCATTATCAGATATTGGAGCGTCGAGAGATGACGCACAACAACGGTTTCTACCACCAATAACCTCCGCTGTGGAAATAACTGTAAAGTACGTCGCAATCAAAATGACTAGAGCCTGTAAGTAAGCATTTCACTGTAAGATCTACACCTGTTATATTTGGCGCACGTGACAAATAAACTTTGATTTGATTTGACTGCCGCTACAAACAACCTGTTCGCTACGTTCCGGCACCCAACCCACAAAAAGTGTCAGAGCACAAGGGTAACAAAGGGTTGAAGGACGATCAAAACACAGACCAATGTTCACCAGAAGTTCCACTACGTGAAGAACTAAAGTGAGAAAAATTTGAGAAAAGGGTAAAAAATAAGTCACAAGGACTAGACGGGAAATTACCGGATACCAGGTCCGCAGGAATTAATACCCTTAGCAAGGACGTTAAAATTCAAATTTCTCCCGCTCTCACTCGAGACCCTATCCAGGGCCCGCTTGATCAAGAAACAAGCCCAGGGACTTTGTCTATAGACTCTGATACAAAGGTTGTGAAGAAAAAGGTCAAACGCTTCATTAAAGCCAAGCCCAATCAAAATCTGAAAAGTCGATCTGCTTCCACCTTGAACAGAAATGACACATCACGTCGTTGCGAACGACCACTCCACTTTGTGGGGAATATGTCCACAAAACACGAATCTAAACGCCCATAACTGGAAACAGTCGTGGAGGACTGCTTAACTTGTCATGGGCTAGTTGATTGGGGCGCGGCAATATTTCTCATCTCTCAAACATTGTTTGATGATCTCAAAAGGACTTTGAAGCCAATTAAACGTTGGTTAAAAGTGGAATGATGTGGCACTACACTTCGAGGGGTCGCTCAGACTACCTCGCCTCTCACATTGAGAGTCATGCTGAAACTACACTTCCAGGACGTATCACTCGTTCACCCTGTGTATGTTACCAGCCTCGAAACTGTACCCCTGCTACTTGGAGCAGACTTGATGGATCGGTTACTCCCATTGATGGATTGGAAAAGCAACCATGTATGATCACAGGCCATAAGGCCTTCTCCACTGACCACACTGTCTTCCCCTAATGCTAGCTGCAATGCAGTCATTCACGAGGGGTATCTGTCGAAAGCACCCCTTGGGAAAAAGACGTTTAGAAAACCTCTCGGTACAGAATCCGATCCAAGGAGATATGATATCTCGACATATTCCATCAGCCAACCTGATTAACCATTATTTTCATGATTTCGAGCCAGCTGTCTCTGTGAATGAGCAACTTCCCTTCTCCTTGCAGTCGTGCAATACGGTAGTTGAGATGAACTTCTCTTGCCCTTCGGACATTTCCTCAAGCACTGCGGCCGTCTCAGAAAGAAAAACATTGATGCGCAGAGTATATTCTGCTTCCGATAATACACCTTCCGCTTTGTGGGGGACTGTCACCCCTTACAATGACACAAATGGCATCAGTCCAGCAAATGACCCGATGACTCCCATTGCGAAAACACTGCGATATCACAGACCGATATCCTCGTCTCAGTTCGCAGGTACTGAAGAGGTTGCCACACGCGGACTCTGTGGTGAATGACAGGCCTCGACAGCCACTGAGCATTTGAAACACAAACACCAGGAGATTTGGTTGAAAGGTTACAGCCATTCTCATAACAACGCGGCCGCTGACAACTCGTACATAGGGTCCGACCTTTTCGTTTGTGCCTCGGATACCTACACCACCTGCTGGTGGGACGTCCCGAGACACAAAGGGGGGGGGGAATAGTAGCCCAGACCCATGATGAGCCTTATCGAGGCCGGTGGGGGGGGGGGGGTCGAGACTACGTGCAACACCGTACGAGGCCGCCAGAGCATAAAACAAATCTAGTTGTAAACTCCCCTATGAGAGCAGTGAGGAGCAGACAGGCCCCTAGATGACACACCTAGGACATTATGTTATACAAAACATGCATTTTTTGTTCAATCAAGTTCATATTTATATCAAAAAAAGCATACCCCCCGCAAACTTCCGGGGAATTTACTAACAATTTACTAAATTACTCACGATAAACATTCACAAAAAGCATAACAATTATTTTAAGAATTATAGATACATTACTCCTCTATGCACTCGATATGTCCAATTTTAAAATAGCTTTTCGGATGAAGCACATTTTGCAATATTCTGAGTAGATAGCCCGGCATCACAGGGCTAGCTATTTAGACACCCGGCAAGTTTAGCCTTCACCAAAATCCCATTTACTATAACAAAAATGGTCTTACCTTTCCTGTTCTTCGTCAGAATGCACTCCCAGGACTTCTACTTCAATAACAAATGTTGGTTTGGTCCCAAATAATCCATCGTTATATCCAAACAGCGTCATTTTGTTCGTGAGTTCTAGACTCTATCCGAAATGGTAAATAACGGTCGTGCGCATTGCGCATTTCGTGACAAAAAAATTCTAAATATTCCATTACCGTACTTCGAAGCATGTCAACCGCTGTTTAAAATCAATTTTTATGCCATTATTCTCGTAAAAAAGCGATAATATTCCGACCGGGAATCTGCAATTAGCTAAACAGCCGAAGGAAAATACTGCAAGGGGTCGAATCGGGCACGCGCCTAATTCCATTGTCCTCTGATGGGCCACTTGGAAAAGGCAATAATGTGTTTCAGCCTGAGGCTGCCTTGTCATCGTTCAGGTTTTTCCCGGGCTCTGAGAGCCTATTGGAGCCCTAGGAAATGTCACGTTACAGCTAAGATCCTGACTCTTCAATACACAGAAGCAAGAACAACAACACCTTGTCAGACAGGCCACTTCCTGCATGAAACCTTCTCAGGTTTTTGCCTGCCATAGGAGTTCTGTTATACTCACAGACACCATTCAAACAGTTTTAGAAACTTTAGGGTGTTTTCTATCCAAAGCCAATAATTATATGCATATTCTAGTTACTGGGCAGGAGTCGAAACCAGATTAAATCGGGTACGTTTTTTATCCGGATGTGAAAATACTGCCCCCTAGCCCAAAGAAGTTAATGAGAGTCTTGTCTTTAAAATGCTGTAAAATAGTCATATGTTTGAAAAATTGAAGTTTTCGGATTTTAGAGGAATTTGTATTTCGCGCCACGCCCATCATTGGATATTGGAGCAGGTGTTCCGCTAGCGGAACGTCTAGATGTAAGAGGTTAAGGGTCCGAGCAAAATACCAGCCTTAGTAAAGTTGAACATTTACTTTGAGGCCTTTGACTCTACAGCTACAGTACTCACCAGTTTTCTTCCCAGAAGTCCATAGGTCATCCCTGTAGACTGCCCAAGACTAGTGCCTTACAGCTGTAGACTTATCATATAGTTATCAACTTAGGATAGTGCCGAAGCGACACACCAAGCAGGAAAACCCTAGACATGACATCAGAGACAAAGCCAGTCATTTTGCCAAGACATTGGACGTACATAGAATACCGTCCAATTAGATGATTTTGGTGTGAAAACTATATATATTTGTGTATATTTTGTTTATGCTTTCATTCCTTTTCGTTTCAGTTCCTTTGTCACTTAGGAAGTGATAGAGCCATAAACAAAGTCCCCATGCAACCATCTCTTGGTGCCACAACGTAATGATATACTGTATGTTTCGTGAGTGTGTGTATTGTTAACATCTGCCCAGATCATCCAGTCTGGACGACCAGACGACGGGTCCGGAACGGCGATCCCAAATCCGGACAACCACAGCCCATCCTTGTGGCGGCCTGTCCCGCTGTCAGAGAGCCTACCAAGGTAAACCACCAGAGGGGGGGACCGCAACAGCGATCACCAACCAAGACATCCCCTGGCCATTCCTGTGGTACTTCGCAGCTTCCAGGAAACCTACCAAGGTAAACCACTAGAGGGGGACGGCAACGGCGATCACCAACCGGACATCAACTGCCCATCCTTGTGGTGGACTGCTCCACTTTCAGAGAGCCTACCAAGTTCAATCACCAGAGGGGGACTGCAACGATGATCTACAAACAGGACATCACTCCGCCAGGAATTTACGACCTAAGATAACAGAACCTGGTGTAGGAGAGAGAGAGAGGGGGAAGCCACTAGCTATAGCAAAAAAGGGCCGCGTCATGACATTCCCCCCTGGTGGTTTGTGTTTGGAAACACAAATAGGGAATGGTTCGCAAGGTTAACTTCTCCATTATATACTGCTCCAAAAAATAAAGGGAACACTTAAACAACACATCCTAGATCTGAATGAAAGAAATAATCTTATGAAATACTTTTTTCTTTACATAGTTGAATGTGCTGACAACAAAATCACACAAAAATAAACAATGGAAATCCAATTTATCAACCCATGGAGGTCTGGATTTGGAGTCATACTCAAAATTAAAGTGGAAAACCACACTACAGGCTGATCCAACTTTGATGTAATGTCATTAAAACAAGTCAAAATGAGGCTCAGTAGTGTGTGTGGCCTCCACGTGCCTATATGACCTCTCTACAATGCCTGGGCATGCTCCTGATGAGGTGGCAGATGGTCTCCTGAGGGATCTCCTCCCAGACCTGGACTAAAGCATCCGCCAACTCCTGGACAGTCTGTGGTGCAACGTGGCGTTGGTGGATGGAGCGAGACATGATGTCCCAGATGTGCTCAATTGGATTCAGGTCTGGGGAACGGGCGGGCCAGTCCATAGCATCAATGCCTTCCTCTTGCAGGAACTGCTGACACACTCCAGCCACATGAGGTCTAGCATTGTCTTGCATTAGGAGGAACCCAGGGCCAACCGCACCAGCATATGGTCTCACAAGGGGTCTGAGGATCTCATCTCGGTACCTAATTGCAGTCAGGCTACCTCTGGCGAGCACATGGAGGGCTGTGCGGCCCCCCAAAGAAATGCCACACCACACCATGACTGACCCAGCGCCAAACCGGTCATGCTGGAGGATGTTGCAGGCAGCAGAATGTTCTCCACGGCGTCTCCAGACTGTCACGTCTGTCACATGTGCTCAGTGTGAACCTGCTTTCATCTGTGAAGAGCACATGGCGCCAGGGTCGAATTTGCCAATCTTGGTGTTCTCTGGCAAATGCCAAACGTCCTGCACGGTGTTGGGCTGTAAGCACAACCCCCACCTGTGGACGTCGGGCCCTCATACCACCCTCATGGAGTCTGTTTCTGACCGTTTGAGCAGACACATGCACATTTGTGGCCTGCTGGAGGTCATTTTGCAGGGCTCTGGCAGTGCTCCTCCTTGCACAAAGGCGGAGGTAGCGGTCCTGCTGCTGGGTTGTTGCCCTCCTACGGCCTCCTCCACGTCTCCTGATGTACTGGCCTGTCTCCTGGTAGCGCCTCCATGCTCTGGACACTACGCTGACAGACACAGCAAACCTTCTTGCCACATCTCGCATTGATGTGCCATCCTGGATGAGCTGCACTACCTGAGCCACCTGTGTGGGTTGTAGACTCCGTCTCATGCTACCACTAGAGTGAAAGCACCGCCAGCATTCAAAAGAGACCAAAACATCAGCCAGGAAGCATAGGAACTGAGAAGTGGTCTGTGGTTACCACCTGCAGAACCACTCCTTTATTGGGGGTGTCTTGCTAATTGCCTATAATTTCCACCTGTTGTCTATTCCATTTGCACAACAGCATGTGAAATTTATTGTCAATCAGTGTTGCTTCCTAAGTGGACAGTTTGATTTCACAGAAATGTGATTGACTTGGAGTTACATTGTGTTGTTTAAGTGTTCCCTTTATTTTTTTGAGCAGTGTAGTAAAAATAATGGCTCAATTTGTTTTCGGTGTCCATATGAACGATTCTATTGGACCAAAGCCTCAAATTCAAATAGTGAGTTGAAACCATTTGTCAGAGAGGAAGAGGTGATCTCTCATCTTTGTTGTGAGTGGTAGGGGGATGGGCTTGGGAGAAAGAGGTGAAGCGAGAGAGGTTCACTCTCGCCAAAATCTGTCCAAAATAAGCCCAATGCATTTCTAGGAGCTTCATTTGAACTTAAGTTTGTCACCTGCTTTCCCGTCTTTGGGACAATGAGTCCTGTTGTTAGGGCAGAGACATGAGCATCTCGTCATTATATATACAGATCTCTGGTGTAAATGGGAAGGTGCACAGCACAGAAGGAGAGAAGGAGACGGGACCAAAACGACAACATGACAACAAGCGGACATTAACACTCATACAGCCATTTTGCAAAAAATACATTTGAATTAATCGAATTAATTCAAAGTATCGCCCAGCCCTAGTGTGGGTGTGTGTGTGTGTGTGTGTGTGTGTGTGTGTGTGTGTGTGTGTGTGTGTGTGTGCGCGCGAGTGCATGTGTTTCCTTGTACACACACTTCTCTGCTGTCTGTATGCGTTCAACAGCAGGAGATCTGTCTTACAACAGCGTCCACAATAGTATCATGATGACATGCTGTCAAACAACATTCATATGAGTCAGATATCAGACTTATCTTAGAGCTGATATTACTATGCAGAAGGCAGTGTTGATTTGAAGTTCATTTTCTGCTTCTCTCTGTCTCTATCTGATGCAGCTCTGGATGTTAATCATTGTGACCTGCTAGATAGTGGGAGGTGGAGCAAACCACTCGTCTCATTACAACTGTTCATTTCCTCCTCCCTGCCGTGCTGTCTGTCAAACGAACAATAGACACTAACTGTGTCTGAAATCACACCCTGTTCACTATACAGTGCACTAGTTTTGACCTAGGGTTCTTAGGGAATAGTGTGCTATTTGAGACAGAGGCGCCTCATTTCCTCATTGTTCTTCAAAACCATGGGTCATACTCAGGAAAATGGCAACTGATCATCGGTGGGAGGGTGGCAAAGCTTTGAGACTATGGTTAAAAGCAGTGCACTATTAACAGAATACGGTTCTATTTGATGAGCACACAAAACCTTTTCCTGTTAATGGTTTTGTATTTAAAAAAAAATTGGGGGGGGGGAGATTGACTGTAGATTCCTTTAATATTGCAGATAGACTGTGGATTCCTTTAATGTTGCAGATAGACTGTAGATTCCATTAATATTGCAGATAGACTGTAGATTCCTTTAATGTTGCAGATAGACTGTAGATTCCATTAATATTGCAGATAGACTGTAGATTCCATTAATATTGCAGATAGACTGTAGATTCCTTTAATGTTGCAGATAGACTGTAGATTCCTTTAATGTTGCAGATAGACTGTGGATTCCTTTAATATTGCAGATAGACTATAGATCCCTTTAATATTGCAGATAGACTGTAGATTCCTTTAATATTGCAGAAAGACTGTGGATTCCTTTAATAATGCAGATAGACTGTGGATTCCTTTAATATTGCAGATAGACTGTAGATCCCTTTAATATTGCAGATAGACTGTAGATTCCATTAATATTGCAGATAGACTATAGATTCCTTTAATATTGCAGATAGACTATAGATTCCTTTAATATTGCAGATAGACTATAGATTCCTTTAATATTGCAGATAGACTGTAGATTCCATTAATATTGCAGATAGACTGTAGATTCCATTAATATTGCATATAGACTGTAGATTCCTTTAATATTGCAGATAGACTGTAGGTTCCTTTAATATTGCAGATAGACTGTAGATTCCATTAATATTGCAGATAGACTGTAGATTCCATTAATATTGCATATAGACTGTAGATTCCTTTAATATTGCAGATAGACTGTAGATTCCTTTAATATTGCAATAGACTGTAGATTGTATCAATTTATTTGATTGCATTTCTAATCACCCTTATTTGTATTTTATTTATTTTTACGCTGATTTTAGTAAACTAACAGACAACAATACTTTTATTTCTACTTACAACAATTCTCACGTCTACGGTACCTGTAGTTAAATAATAATATATTAGTCACGTCCTGACCAGTAAAAGGGGTTGTTTGTTATTATAGATTGGTCAGGGCGTGGCAGGGGGTGTTTGTTTAGGGTGTTTTGGTTTATGTTCTATGTTAGTGTATTTCTATGTCCGTTCTATTTGTTCTATTTCTATGCGTAGTTTATTGGGTTGACCTTCAATTGGAGGCAGCTGTTCCTCGTTGCCTCTAATTGAAGGTCCTATTTAATAGAGGTGTTTTTGTCATGGGATTTGTGGGTAGTTGTTTCTCTGTATAGTCATTTTGTCCTTACCATACTGGTTTTTCGTCGTTGTTTTGTTTAAGTGTTTTGTATCACGTTTCTTTATAAATAAAGAAGAAGATGAGCACTTACATTCCTGCTGCGTTTTGGTCCACTCCATATGACAAACGTGACAATATTTATATTTCTAATTTTCTCTTTCTTCAAGTACTGGATATTCACCCACAGCAACCAATCCACCATTCATTCTGATCTTAACTTCAACCCTCCGATGTCCACAGATTAACCCATTTTTCCCATTAAAATGCAATTTTGCTACTTCCTTTTGCGATACATCCCTCCATTTTACTGTGATGACTTATGGGGGTCCCAAAGCTCTCTATTTGTAACATTTCTACCGATGCTGCCCTAAAAATCAATACATTACCCAGGAGTATAATAATATTTCCAATTGAATGACAGGGTTTTTCAGATCCTCTAAAAATACAGTTTGCAGGTCCATCTGAACCCTGATATTATGACATAACAACCATTCCTGGACCTCACGCCGAAAAGAAGAAAGCCCCCGATGGACAGTATTAGAAAATAAGTCCTATTGATTATGTTTCCTCGTGGCAGAGTATGCATAAGGTTGCCAATTCAATGCCCATATAGAGTGCCTTCGGAAAGTACTCAGACCCCATTAGTTTTCTTCCAGATTTTGTTACGTTACAGCCTTATTGCTTAAATTTCTTAAATTGTTTTTAATTCCTCATCAATCTACACACAGTACCCCATAATGACAAAGCAAAAACAGGTATTTAGAAATGTTTCCTAATTTATTAAAAACAAAAAACTGAAATAAAACATTGACATAAGTATTCAGAGCCTTTACTAAGTACTTTGTTGAAGCACCTTTTGGTAGTGACTACAGCCTCGAGTCTTCTTGGGTATGACGCTACAATCTTGGCACACCTGCATTTGGGGAGTTTTGCCCATTCCTCTCTGCAGATCCTCTCCAGCTCTGTCAGGTTGGATGGGGAATGTTGCTGCAAAGCTATTTTACGGTCTCTCCAGAGATGTTCGATCAGGTTTAAGTCTGGGTTCTGGGTGGGCCACTCAAGGACATTCAGAGACTTATCCCGAAGCCACTCCTGCATTGTCTTGGCTGTGTGCTTAGGTGTGATGTCCTGTTGGAAGGTGAACCTTCGCCCCAGTCTGAGGTCCTGAGCGCTCTGGAGCAGGTTTTCATCAAGGATCTCTCTGTACTTTGCTCTGTTCATCTTTCCCTCGATCCTGACTAGTCTTCCAGTCCCTGCCACTGAAAAACATCCCCACAGAATAATGCTGCCATCCCTGCTTCACCGTAGGGATGGTGCCAGGTTTCCTCCAGACGTGACGCTTGACATTCAGGCCAAAGAGTTCAATCTTGGTTTCATCAGACCAGGTAATCTTATTCCTCATGGTATGAGAGTCTTTAGGTGCCTTTTGGCAAACTCCAAGTGGGCTGTCATGTGCCTTTTACTGAGGAGTGGATTCTGTCAGGCCACTCTACCATAAAGGCCTGATTGGTGGAGTGCTGCAGAGATGGTTGTCCTTCTGGAAGGTTCTCCCATATCCACAGAGGAACTCTAGAGCTCTGTTTCTCAGATCTGTGCCTCGACGCAATCCTGTCTCGGAGCTCTACGGACAATTCCTTCGACCTCATGGCTTGGTTTTAGCTCTGACATGCACCACAGGCGTTAAACAGCTCAAGGATGCACCTGAGCTCAATTTTTAAGCTTGCAGCAAAGGGTCTGAATACTAAGTTATTTGTATATTTTATACATTTGCAAACATTTCTAAAAACCTGTTTTCGCTTTGTCATTATGGGATATTGTGTGTAGATTTCTGAGTAAATGTTTTATTTCATCAATTTTAGAATAAGATGTAACGTAAAAAAGTCAAGGGGTCTGAATACTTTCCAAAGGCAATGGTTTGAGCACTATTTTTGTAGCAAGAATTTTACATAATAGCATAAATTGAAACAAACAAATTGATGTGTCTATTGTTGTTTTATATGTCAGTTCATAGATCCTGTGCCAAGGCATTTGGACATCAAAAACCTATTCCCAACTGACTTGAATTTTACATGGTATTACTGTCAAACCTTTTTAAGTGAAACCGGTACATTTGGCTCAGTTGGTAGAGCATGGTGTTTGCAACGCCAGGGTTGTGGGTTCAATTCCCACGGGGGGCCAGTATGGAGAAAAAAAAGTATGCAATCACTACTGTAAGTCGCTCTGGATAAGAGTGTCTGCTAAATGACTAAAATGTAAATATATAGCAATATTTTTAAGCCAGGTATGATTTTTAATGGGTGGCAGACAAACTTTTTCTTAAATGTATTGTTTATTAAGCAATTGAGTCTTAAAATTTTGTGGCAGTTTGTATTGAACATACACCTCTGTACAATGCTGTTAGTTGCTTGTGTGACATCATTTTACCATTCTTGTCCTTCATAAATATTGTACCCTTCTTGTACATTTTTTTCCCCCAAAATGTTTTTTTTTCTTCTTTAGCAGTACGTTGGAGTTATGCCATACCACTTGCTGTAATATTAGATTTTCCTTTTATGGAGGATGAAATTGAAATTGTAGCCAACTCTGTATGACTTCATTTTAAAAAGGAGGATACTTGTCAATAAATACTTGTCAATCCACCGAAAATGTCAAGTTTTTATCTTCAAAAAGGCAAAGAGCCTAAACATAGGATGGGCTTCTCTTAGTAGTTTGATTAAAAAAAAAAATGTTCGGATTCAGATAACATTTTGATACAATGGAGGCTTAAAAGAGATTTAGTTTTTAGATTTAGAATTAGAGGTTTAATGCCTAAATATTTAATAGTTCTAACCCTCCAAACTTATCAAATCATGCTGTATTTATAGAGCACATTTCAGATATGGAAATGCAACACGACGTGCTTCACAGGAAAAAAAACGAATAAAAACAATGAAAATAAGAGGATGAAAAACAAAAGAATAACAATAAAAACTAAATTACTAAAAACCACCCTAAGGAAAAGCAAAGCTAAAAATGTCTCTTTTAAAAATGGACACCATTTCTGCCTCCCCAGGTTCTCTGGCAGGCTATTCCAGAGGCTGGGGACATAATAACTAAAGGCTGCCTCTCCATGCCTTTTGGTCCTAGGCTTTAGGATAGTTAAAAGGCCAGAGGACCTGAGGGACCTACTGGGTACATAACTTAAAAAGCATGTCTGACATGTATTGGGGTGCACAATCGTGGAATGATTTCAAAACCAACAGAAGAATCTTAAAATGTATTCTAAAACTCACAGGCAGTCAGTGTAGAAACCTTAAACCCGGTGTAATGTCTGTTCTCTGTCTGGTCTTGGTCAGTACCCGTGCTGCAGCGTTCTGTATGTTTTGCAGTTGAACCAATGGCTTTACTGGGTAGACCAGACAGGAGAGCATTACAGTAGTCAAGCCTGCTTGTAATAAAAGCCTGGATGAGTTTCTCTGTATCAGCCTGAGAGAGAAAAGTCCTCATCTTTGAAATGTTCATCAGGTGGTAAAAAGCTATTTTTGGTCACATTATTAATGTATGTTTCAACATTTATTTCAGAATCTAAAATAGCTCCTAAACCAATTTAGAACTGGACCGGAGAGGCCAACCTATCTGTCCAGTCTGTCCAGAAGGACATCATGGTCAACAGTGTCAAATGCAGCACTTAAATCCAAGGACAAAGAGTTGATTGGCATCTGTGTTGGCATCTGTGTTGGTTCTAAGATCATTTACCACTTTAACCTGTTATGGCTAGGGGGCAGTATTTTCACGGCTGGATAAAAAATGTACCCGATTTAATCTGATTATTACTCCTGCCCAGAAACTAGAATATGCATATAATTATTAGCTTTGGATAGAAAACACTCCAAAGTTTCTAAAACTGTTTGAATGGTGTCTGTGAGTATAACAGAACTCATTTGGCAGGCCAAAACCTGAGAAGATTCTGTACAGGAAGTACCCTGTCTGACCATTTCTTGGCCTTCTTTACCATCTCTATCCATTACAAAGGATCTCTGCTCTTACGTGACACTTCCCACGGCTCACATGGTCTCTCAGAGCCCGGGAAAAAGCTGAATGACGTAATTCAAAGCCCTGGCTGAAACACATTATCGCGTTTGTCAAGTGGCCGATCAGGGGACAGTGGGCTTAGGCGCGTGCACTGGCCGCCCCCGTCTTTCTGTTTTTCCCTCTTTTTACCGAAACTCAGATTCCCGGTCGGAATATTATCGCTTTTTTTGGCATAAAAATTGATTTTAAACAGCGGTTGACATTCTTCGAAGTACGGTAATGAAATATTTGGAAATCTTTTGTCACGAAATGCGCCATGCGCACGACCCTTATTTACCATTCGGATAGTGTCTGGAACGCACGAACAAAACGCCGCTATTTGGATATAACGATGGATTATTTTGGACCAAACCAACATTTGTTATTGAAGTAGCAGTCCTGGGAGTGCATTCTGACGAAGACAACAAAGGTAATGAAACTTTTGTAATAGTAAATCTGACTTTGGTCAGGGCTAAACTTGGTCGGTGTCTAAATAGCTAGCCGTGATGGCTGGGCTATCTACTGAGAATATTGTAAAATGTGCTTTCACCGAAAAGCTATTTTAAAATCGGACATATCGAGTGCATAGAGGAGTTCTGTATCTATAATTCTTAAAATAATTGTTATTTTTTTTGTGAACGTTTATCGTGAGTAATTTAGTAAATTCACCGGAGGTTTGCGGGGGGTATGCTAGTTCTGAACGTCACATGCTAATGTAAAAAAGCTGGTTTTTGATAGAAATGAACTTGATTGAACAAAACATGCATGCATTGTATAACATAATGTCCTAGGGTTGTCATCTGATGAAGATCATCAAAGGTTAGTGCTGCATTTAGCTGTGGTTTTGTTTTTTGTGACATTATATGCTAGCTTGAAAAATGGGTAGTCCGATTATTTCTGGCTGGGTACTCTGCTGACATAATCTAATGTTTTGCTTTCGCTGTAAAGCCTTTTTGAAATCGGACAGTGTGGTTAGATTAACGAGAGTCTTGTCTTTAAAATGCTGTAAAATAGTCATATGTTTGAAAAATGGAAGTTTTCGGATTTTAGAGGAATTTGTATTTCGCGCCACGCCCATCATTGGATAATGGAGCAGGTGTTCCGCTAGCGGAACGTCTAGATGTAAGAAGTAAATAAAAATGGGCAATTTTTTTTTTCAATAATCGCTGTAGCGCCCCCTATCCTAGGCGACCGTCAAGAGGTTAAGAGTGTATTTTTGGATATTCGCTGAAAATTGCTAAAGAGGTGAAGAATCTAGATGAATCAATCACAGGGAGGGATTAACAATAGTTTTCACTTCTTCAGATATGTAATTAAAAACAGTTTTGAAGAAGGTGGTGGAGATAGGATCGAGATTACATGTACATTTTAGTCATTTAGCTGACACTCTTATCCAGAGCAACTTACAGTAGTGAATGCATACATTTCATTTCATGCATTTAAAAAAAAAAATGTACTGGCCCCCCCCTGGCGTTGCACACACCATGCTGGCATTGCAAACACCATGCTCTACCAACTGAGCCACAGGGAAGGCTGTGAGATGGTAGGTCACAACTTAAGTGAATGCATACATTTCATTTCATTTCATGCATTTAACAAATATATATATAATTGTACTGGCCCAGCCATACATCCAAGTTGTGATGTCACTTTCCTGAGCATGTCTGTGTCAACCAGGGAAAATAAATCAATAGTGCCTTTGCATGGTAGGCTAGGGCAAATATCCTCAAACTTCTCATCAGGTCTTGCTTGACTGATACCCTGCCAAAAGGTTTGTTACATTATCTCTGAAATATGCCGCAAATTCATCACATTTAGATGTGGAGGAAAGTTCACATAGGCTTGCCGGGGAAGGATTTATCAGGTCATCAATGGTCGAGAAGAGCTCTTGAATCTTTCTGATTATTAGTGATCAAGTTAGTAAAATGAGCCCATTTGGAATTTCTAATTGCCTTGTTATATATGCCAAGTTGCTCTCTCAGAATATCATAAGCTGCAACTTTCTCCACTTCCGATCTGCCTTTCTGCAATTTATCTTTAATTGATTGGTTTCCTAATCCAAAGGGGTCTCCGTTTGGATGTTTATTATATAAATATGCTTGTTTAACTTTGATCTGGCTTTCCATTCCAAATAATGTGAAATATTTGTTTCTCGCATTATTTTAAAAAGGAGTCGGTAGAGCCATGAATACATATGTAAACTTCTATATCACTAAATAACTTATATGATTTACCACTGTTTCAAGAATCAATCTATTTTGCTAAGATAAATAGTTGCAAGGTCACTACATTTTTCCGGGATATGTAAACCAAGCACATCGACTTCACTATCCGCCCATTTAATCAGGAGACCAAATGGCAAATTAAAGTTTGTATATTTTAGAGACATAATATAGTCCACTTATCATAGTTGGGTCTTAGTCCAGAGAAACTGTATTATATTGTTGCTGCTCAACTCAGTGACAAGAATGAATCTGGCAACCCAGGGGGGGTGTGTGTGTGTGTGTGTGTGTGTGTGTGTGTGTGTGTGTGTGTGTGTGTGGTGTGTGTGTGTGTGTGTGTGTGTCACAATATTAGTCAAATTGCATAAAGCAAAGTCTGTCTATAATAAAGCGCTGCTCTGCCTTCAACACTATCAACAAGGCAGGTCCTACAGGCCCTAGTTTTGTAGCATCTGGACTACTATTCAGTTCTGTGGTCAGGTGCCACAAAGAGGGACTTAGGAAAATTTCAATTGGCCCTTAAATGTACATGGAGAGCTAACATTATTAATATGCATGTCAATCTCTCTAAAGTTGAGGAGAGATTAACCTCAACAGGATCGGTGCACACACACACACACACACACACACACACACATGATAACATACACATTATACACACAACTACACAGTGTGTGTTGTAGATATGTGTTAGAGTAGTGGCCTGAAGGAACACACTTAATGTGTTGTGAAATCTGTAATGTAATGTTTTTAATTGTATATTATCTGCCTTCATTTTGCTGGTCCCCATGAAGAGCAGCCGCTGCCTTGGCAGGAACCAATGGGGATCCATTATAAATACACATGCATGATGAAGAATTGGGGAGAGTACAAAGCAGTGGAGGCTGCTGAAAGGGGAGGACAACTCATAATAATGGCTGGAACGGAGCGAATGGAATGGCATCAATCACATATAAACCATGTGTTTGATACCATTCCGACAATTCCACCACAGCCATTACAATGAACCCGTCCTCCCCAATTAAGTTGCCACCAACTTCCTGTGGTAGGGGCTTAGCCTGAAAAGTGTCTTGGGAAAAAACACCCTACATTCTGCCATGATATCAGCAGAGTATACAAGAACAAAATGCCTTAGTCTGAAATCCTACATTGGTGAAACAATACAATGTTGTAGACCTCTCTAGATGCACAATGAAAAGGAACAATTATTCCAGTGCCTCTTGAACACAGACTGTACAATGTTGAAACAATAGAAGCCACCTCTCGGTGTTGCCTGGGCACCTTTCTGTTTAGTTAACATTCCGGTCCTTGTACCCGGTGTCATATGCCAAAATATGTTTAGCATGACAATGAGTGGCAAGGAGTGGAATGATAGATAAACAGACTGGTACCCAGACGACCGCATTATGGATAATAACTAGGACCTTGTATATAATATGTTACAAGAGTAATACAGTAATATTACACAAAAAAAAAAAAAAAAACATTTATGTGGGCAATAATGGCCTTAATGGTTTTATGGTTAAGTCTGCTGCAAAACCAATCGCCATTTGGGGATAACACCATTTTCTATTACTTATTGGCTTTAACTGAAGTAATGGACAACATTTTCCAAATATCAATGTTAACAGGAGAGGGTGTCTTACATCTGAAGGTAAGAGAGTGAGAACCCTATTTGGTTGTCCAGTGCAGACCTTATTTACCATTGGTAGATTCAGAGTTATGTAAATAGATCTCTGTTATCTCATTGGCCATTTGGTTCCCTGTTTCACTCTTGATAAAGCAAGTGGAAAATGTGCTCTCCAGTAGGCTTTGTGTTGTCAGCCTTCTCGCTCAACATTAGATTCACCTAAAATACCACGGACATTATCCATTATGCAATAACCTAATGAATGGCAACTCAGGCATTTGCACACACCTGCACGCACGAATGCACACACACACACACACACACACACACACACACACACACACACACACACACACACACGCCTATTCCATTCCAGCAACCAGCTCAGCAGCCAATCCCAGCAGCCAGCTCAGCAGTCAGCCAAGCCCAGCAGCCAGCCAAGCAGCCAACCCAGCAGCCAGCTCAGCAGTCAGTCAAGCCCAGCAGCCAGCCCAGCAGCCAGCTCACCAGCCAGCCAAGCCCAGCAGCCAGCCCAGCAGCCAGCTCACCAGCCAGCCAAGCTCAGCAGCCAGCACAGCCCAGCTGCCAGCCAAGCCCAGCTGCCAGCCAGCCCAGCAGCCAGCCCTGCAGCCAGCCCAGAGGCCGGGCAAGCCCAGCAGCTAGCCCTATCACAGATACCACTAAATAAAGATAAAACACTGGACTTGAGAGTAGTAATGTCCTTGATCCTCATCGCTGCTCCACTGTGTCTATGTCCTACAGTCTGGGTCCCAGCCTTTCAGAGGGGTTTAAGCCATAGGAATACACATTCATGTTTTTCTAAAATAGCCCTTCCAAAACAATGTACTGTACATAAAGACACCCTCTAACAGCGACTCATTTGTGAAAATGTCCTCCTACCAAACAGCCTGTCTCCAGTGGTCAACACAACAAGGGCCAAGCTTTGGCTCGGAACCCCTTGGAACCCCTTTGGCTCGGAACCCCTTGGAATCCCTCCGGCTTGGAAAGCCCTGACATTCTACTCATGTTATGTATTTATTTAGCCAGGAAATTCCACTCAGTAACTATTGCCACTGTTTTTACAGGGAGTCCTGGATAGGGAAGGAGAAGCTAGCATTATGAAGTTGGTGTGGAAACATGTCAAACATAGGTCATAGGTCATAGGTCAAATAAGTTATTACTCATAAATACTGATCTAAAGCAAGTTTTTTTTACCATTTAAAGGGAAACACACGTAATGATAATAAATAAATAAAATCATCACTGTGTCAAGTATTCAGTTCAACATTACAGTGTATGTGTGGAAGCAGTGACAGCTGGTTCTGTCACCAGGTAGTCTACTGTAGAGATGAGGAAGAGGAGTCTACTGAGAGAACAGTGAGGAGGAAGAGGAGTCTACTGTAGAGATGAGGAAGAGTCTACTGAGTCTACTGAGAGAACAGTGAGGAGGAAGAGGAGTCTACTGTAGAGATGAGGAAGAGGAGTCTACTGAGAGAACAGTGAGGAGGAAGAGGAGTCTACTGTAGAGATGAGGAAGAGGAGTCTACTGTAGAGAACAGTGAGGAGGAAGAGAAGTCTACTGTAGAGATGAGGAAGAGGAGTCTACTGTAGAGAACAGTGAGGAGGAAGAGAAGTCTACTGTAGAGAAGAGTGACGAGGAAGAGGAGTCTACTGACAAGACAGTGAGGAGGAAGAGGAGTCTACTGTAGAGAACAGTGAGGAGGAAGAGGAGTCTACTGTAGAGATGAGGAAGAGGAGTCTACTGTAGAGAACAGTGAGGAGGAAGAGAAGTCTACTGTAGAGAAGAGTGACGAGGAAGAGGAGTCTACTGACAAGACAGTGAGGTGGAAGAGGAGTCTACTGTAGAGAACAGCGAGGAGGAAGAGGAGTCTACTGTAGAGATGAGGAAGAGGAGTCTACTGTAGAGAACAGTGAGGAGGAAGAGGAGTCTACTGACAAGACAGTGAGGAGGAAGAGGAGTCTACTGAGAGGACAGTGAGGAGGAGGAGGAGGAGGAAGAGGAGTCTACTGTAGAGAACAGCGAGGAGGAAGAGGAGTCTACTGTAGAGAACAGCGAGGAGGAAGAGGAGTCTACTGTAGAGAACAGTGAGGAGGAAGAGGAGTCTACTGACAAGACAGTGAGGAGGAAGAGGAGTCTACTGACAAGACAGTGAGGAGGAAGAGGAGTCTACTGAGAGGACAGTGAAGGGGAAGAGGAGGCAAGATGTTACGAAAAGAAAATGTGATATATTCACATATAGTGAGGTAATGGTAATGTAGGTCAGAGATGTCGTGATGCTAATAGAATTGTGGTGATTGTTGTTTGGCACTCAAACACACACACACACACACACACACACACACACACACACACACAAGGCCAGGGCAGAGACTACAATACTAGAGAATTTGAAAAACCCCAGCAGGCCAATCTCACACTCCCCGGCTGGTGTAGGCATTAGGTTGCAGGACTTTAATGTAGAAACAATGATTCATCAAACAGACTCCTGTCAAATTATATGTTTGTAAGGTACATTTTTATAGATTTATTTGACCTTTATTTAACGAGGCAAGTCAGCTAAGAACAAATTCTTATTTACAATGACGGCCTGGGAACAGTGGGTTGGTTAACTGCCGTGTTCAGGGGCAGAACGACAGATTTTTACCTTGTCAGCTCGGGGATTCCATCTAGCAACCTTTCGGTTACTGGCCCAACACTCTAACCACTAGGCTACCTGCCACCTCTACACTCTAACCACTAGGCTACCTGCCTCCTCTACACTCTAACCACTAGGCTACCTGCCACCTCTACACTCTAACCACTAGGCTACCTGCCGCTCTAACCACTAGGCTACCTGCCTCCTCTAGCCACTAGGCTACCTGCCTCCTCTAGCCACTAGGCTACCTGCCTCCTCTAACCACTAGGCTACCTGCCTCTCTTACCACTAGGCTACCTGCCGCTCTAACCACTAGGCTACCTGCCGCTCTAACCACTAGGCTACCTGCAACCTCTACACTCTAACCACTAGGCTACCTGGCGCCTCTACACTCTAACCACTAGGCTACCTGCCTCCTCTACACTCTAACCACTAGGCTACCTGCCGCTCTAACCACTAGGCTACCTGGCGCCTCTACACTCTAACCACTAGGCTACTTGCCGCCTCTACACTCTAACCACTAGGCTACCTGCCACCTCTACACTCTAACCACTAGGCTACCTGGCGCCTCTACACTCTAACCACTAGGCTACCTGCCACCTCTACACTCTAACCACTAGGCTACTTGCCGCCTCTACACTCTAACCACTAGGCTACCTGCCACCTCTACACTCTAACCACTAGACTACCTGCCGCCTCAACACTATAACCACTAGGCTACCTGCCGCCTCTACACTCTAACCACTAGGCTACTTGCCGCCTCTACACTATAACCACTAGGCTACCTACCGCCTCTACACTATAACCACTAGACAACCTACCGCCTCTACACTATAACCACTAGACTACCTGCCTCCCCCCTCTAACCACTAGGCTACCTGCCGCCTCTACACTATAACCACTAGGCTACCTGCCACCTCTACACTATAACCACTAGGCTACCTGCCGCCTCTACACTATAAGCACTAGACTACCTGCCGCCTCTACACTCTAACCACTAGGCTACCTGCCGCCTCTACACTATAACCACTAGGCTACCTGCCGCCTCTACACTATAACCACTAGGCTACCTGCCGCCTCTACACTATAACCACTAGGCTACCTGCCGCCTCTACACTCTAACCACTAGGCTACCTGCTGCTCTAACCACTAGGCTACCTGCCACCTCTACACTCTAACCACTAGGCTACCTGCCTCCCCCTTCTAACCACTAGGCTACCTGCCGCACTAACCACTAGGCTACCTGCCGCCTCTACACTCTAACCACTAGGCTACCTGCCGCCTCTACACTCTAGCCACCCTACATCTTTGTAAAAATAATAGTTGATCAATACATCTGATTTAAGCAGAGTGAGCTATAAAAGCAAACGTTTACATCTTTCAGTTTTAATTTCATGTTCAAGATAATGCGTTTCTGTATTTATGTATGAAGAGCTTTTTCTAATATGAACCCAACAAGTCAGGACACGCTGTCTCTCTCCTAGTCCCTTATGATAATGTGGACATGCTGTCTCTCTCCTAGTCCCTTATGATAATGTGGACATGCTGTCTCTCTCCTAGTCCCTTATGATAATGTGGACATGCTGTCTCTCTCCTAGTCCCTTATAATAATGTGGACATGCTGTCTCTCTCCTAGTCCCTTATGATAATGTGGACATGCTGTCTCTCTCCAAGTCCTCTATGATAATGTGGACATGCTGTCTCTCTCCAAGTCCCCTATGATAATGTGGACATGCTGTCTCTCTCCTAGTCCCTTATGATAATGTGGACATGCTGTCTCTCTCCAAGTCCCCTATGATAATGTGGACATGCTGTCTCTCTCCTAGTCCTGTATGATAATGTGGACATGCTGTCTCTCTCCTAGTCCCCTATGATAATGTGGACATGCTGTCTCTCTCCTAGTCCCCTATGATAATGTGGACATGCTGTCTCTCTCCTTGTCCCCTATGATAATGTATGTTTCCTCTCTCCATTAATTCATATTTCTCACCTATTCAACTATATGCAGAGTGGTGAAGAAAAATTGACATTTAACCTGTCTGGGCTAGGGGGCAATATTTTCACGGCCGGATGAAAAACGTACCCAATTTAAACAGGTTACTACTCTGGTCCAGAAACTAGAATATGCATATTAGTAGTAGATTAGGATAGAAAACACTCTGAAGTTTCTAAAACTGTTTGAATGGTGTCTGTGATTATAGCAGAACTCATATGGCAGGCAAAAACCTGAGAAAAATCTAAGCAGGAAGTGGAAAGTCTGAGAATTGTAGTTCTTCTTTTGATTCTCTATCGAAGCTACAGTGTCTGTGGGGAACGTTGCACTTCCTAAGGTTTCCATTGGCTGTCTAAAGCCTTCAGAAAGTGGTTTGAGCCTTCCCCTGTCACTGGGCAGATAATAGGAGCTCAGTTACTGAGTGGTCTGCCTGGCAACAAAGGGATTGGATATGCTCGGTCCCACGAGTGCGCCCCTCCTTCTATTTCTTCTTGAATGAATACGCTATTGTCCGGTTGGAATATTATCGCAATTTTACGTTAAAAATACCATAAAGATTGATTTTAAACAGCGTTTGACATGCTTCTAAGTACGGTAATGGAACATTTTGACTTTTCGTCTCTCGTTCCGCGCTCACACGTTATGCCTTTGGATAAGTGATGTGTTGCTGCTTGAAGAAAGTGACACTTTTTGGTGAATGGACAGTTTGCTCAACCAATGAGGAGCTACAAAAAGGTTTCCTCTAAGCGAATTGGATGGCTGGAAAGACGAGAAGGGAGGTAGAAATTGCAGAGAACGGAGAAGGAGACGTGTTGGCAAAGTGAGAGGACATGCAATGTGAATAAATATACAATACTGGTCAAAAGTTTTAGAACACCTACTCATTCAAGGGTTTTTCTTTATTTATACTATTTTCTACATTGTAGAATAATAGTGAAGACATCAAAACTGTGAAATAACACATATGGAATCATGTAGTAAACAAACAAGTATTAAAAAAATCTAAATATATTTTATATATGAGATTCTTCATATAGCCACCCTTTGCCTTGATGACAGCTTTGCACACTCTTGGCATTCTCTCAACCAGCTTCATGAGGTAGTCACCTGGAATGCATTTCAATTAACAGGTGTGCCTTCTTAAAAGTTAATTTGTGGAATTTCCTTCCTTCTTAATGTGTTTGAGCCAATCAGTTGTGTTGTGACAAGGTAAGGGGGTATACAGAAGATAGCCCTATTTGCTAAAAGACCAAGTCCATATTATGGCAATAACAGCTCAAATAAGCAAAGAGAAAAAACAGTCCATCGTTACTTTAAGATACGAAAGTCAGTCAATCCAGAACATATCAAGAACCATCAATCGAAAACCATTAAGCGCTATGATGAAACTGGCTCTCATGAGGACCGCCAGAGGACAGGAAGACCCAGAGTTACCTCTGCTGCAGAGGAGAAGATCATTAGAGTTACCAGTCTCAGAAATTGCAGCCCAAATAAATGCTTCACAGAATTTAAGTTACAGACACATCTCCACATCAACTGGTCAGAGGGGACTGTGTGAATCAGACCTTCATGGTTGAATTGTTGCAAAGAAACCACTACTAAAGGACACCAATAATAAGAAGAGACTTGCTTTGCCAAGAAACACGAACAATGGACATTAGACCGATTGAAATTTGTCCTTTGGGCTGGAGTCCAAATTAGAGATTTTTGGTTCCAACAGCCATGTCTTTGTGAGCTGTGGTGTTGGTGAATGGATGAATGGATCTCCGCATGTGTATTTCCCACAGTAAAGCATGGAGGAGGAGGTTTTATGGTGTGGGGGTGCTTTGCTGGTGACATTATTTAGAATTCAAGGCACACTTAACCAGCATGGCTACCACAGTATTCTGCAGTGATATGCCATTCCATCTGTTATGGGCTTAATTGACCTATCATTTGTTTTTTAACAGGACAATGACCCAACACACCTCCAGGCTGTGTAAGGGCTATTTGACCAAGAAGGAGAGTGATGAGTGCTGCATCAGATGACCTGGCCTCCACAATCCCCCGACCTCAACCCAATTGAGATGGTTTGGGATGAGTCGAACCACAGAGTGAAGGAAAAGCAGCCAAAACCTCTCAGCATATGTGGGAACTCCTTCAAGACTGTTGGAAAAGCATTCCAGGTGAAGCTGGTTGAGGTAATGCCAAGAGGGTGTAAAGCTGTCATCAAGGCAAAGGGTGGCTATTTGAAGAATCTCAAATATAAAATATATTTTGATTTGTTTAACACTTGTTTGGTTACTACATGATTCCATATGTGGTATTTCATAGTTTTGATGTCTTCATTATTATTCTACAATGTAGAAAATAGTAAAAATAAAGAAAAACCCTTGAATGAGTAGGTGTTCTAAAACTTTTGACCAGTAGGGTAATTTAACCTGAGTTACACCGAGTCACGATATGTATGCCCAGCCAAGAAAGTAACTGTGTAAAAATATTAGGTGAAATAAGATGTTTAGTAACGTTTTACTGCAGTTTAGGCTGGTTAGCTTCGCCTATCAAAAGTGGTAATGTAATCAGCTAGCTATCGGGATCGACAGGCTGCTTTTTTTTGCTGTGGATGTGGAGTGGGAAGTGAGACAGATAAACTGCATGTGTGTCAGTGAGAGTCTTCGCCAGTCAAGAAGAGAAGAGGCCTATGTTAAAACAAAAAAAACTTTGCTGGTCAAGAGGAGAGGGGCTCCATTAGAGCTACATTATTTGCCTGTCAAGAGGGAAGAGGAGAGAGAGAGGCCAGCATTGCATTCGGTACATGCAACGGATCTTCTGAACAGTTCTACTGCAGTCTTTGCCATCGCGGGGGAGGCCTACACAGCGTTGTTGTCCTGACAACCAATGACAATTCTCCAACGTTCCTGGTTGCTGACTAAGTAAAGGGACAAAAGAAACGCCACAGGATAGGTTTTTAATACCATCAAAACCCTTTCTTTGAATTCTTTAAATATATTTGAATATTTGTAGCTACTTTTTAAGTTAATAACTGCAGTCAACTTGTGCAATACATTGGGAGATAAAGAACATTGCATTCTTCATTTCACCTGTCACATTATTATGAACCTTATGGTAGTCCCTAGTCACGTGTCATGTTATTATGAAGAATACGGTAGTCCCCAGTCACCTGTCACGTTATTATGAAGAATACGGTAGTCCGTAGTCACCTGTCACGTTATTATGAAGATTACAGTAGTCCCCAGTCACCTGTCACATTATTATGAACCTTATGATAGTCCCTAGTCACGTGTCATGTTATTATGAAGGTTACGGTAGTCCCCAGTCACCTGTCACATTATTATGAAGATTACGGTAGCCCCCTGTCACCCGTCACATTATTATGAAACTTACGGTTGTCCCCAGTCACGTGTCACATTGTGTTTGTTTACAAGCACATAATGATGAGAGACTGGAGCCTTATGAGTCACTCACTGCTGTGCAGAATGCGCCAGGAGATCTAATTACAGTATGGAATTCACAACTAAATGTTGGCCAGCTAGATATCTTATAACTATTACGTTAACTGTTTAAAATGTGCTAAATACTCTGCATTTGTGCATTTGGTTTGCTAATTTAGTAGCTAGTTAGCTATCTAGCTACGTGGTTCGTTTCAAAGTAGTTAGCTTCTGCTGGATAATATTTGTTTTTTTTTGCGTGCAGCAAACTGTGAGTAGCATTTTTGTGAGTTACTTGTATTCCTGTACAGTTTAGGTCAGAATCTATACAAAATGTTTGCAATGCGCTCATTAGCATTTAGTTAGCATTCTCTATGGGATTGTGCATGTACTTTTTAGCATTGGTAACCTTCGGATTACAGAGTATCAGTGGGTATGAAATCAGCGCCTTTTGTGTTCAGTGCCGGTATTACCGAATGTCCCGGTATGGCACAAGGTCGCTATGAAGGTAGGGGGGACATCTCACCTGTTCTGTATGGTCTAAAGAGGAAGGGTTTACTAGGTAAGGTAAGTTTCTTAGTCCTGCTAGTACAAACATTACCTAACCTTCAGGTTGTCACCAAGGTAGCAAAAAAAATTAAATACTGAAGCCTTCCTCTTTACAACTAGTCAGGCAGTCTAGAATAGGGGGACGAGTTGTGTTGGGGGCAATGACCCAGATCTCTTAACTGTCTCAGCCGTCCAGGGAAAGAGAGCATTGAGAAGAACCTCTACTAGGCGAGCTATTCTTCCGCTCTTAAACATATTCATTAAATGCAGAAATGTGTCTTACAGTGTGCAAATATTTGAATCGTTTTTGCTGTCACTGTATGATTCTTCAAAAAAGCTTTTCTGTTAGGATGTGTGCATAAGTGAATACCAAATCATATGCAATACAATTGGCTAAATCGCTTTTTCTCATCTACCTCTTGACACACTACTGTCTCCTTCTATTCTGTTCCTTCCATTCCACCTTCTATTTATTAGGTTAAATCAACTTTTGGGAACAATTATTTTCCGGGAACAGTTTTCAGAGGTGCCGAGGGTGAGGTTTGTACAGTACTTCTCTCTTTCTCTCTCTCCTATAGAAACACATTTCAGTTGGAAATGTTTTCCATTAGAATGCACTTGACTTCTACACAGTGACAGGATACCCACCGCCTTACTGTTGCTGAATGAGAATAGTACAATGTTCTGTGCACTGGTGGTTGATTTGGGCCGATGCTCACTGGTATAGAATACAAGCACATGCTTGAGTATCAGCACCTCCTATAGAATATTCCCTCGAAAAATATGAAAGTATCCTTATTGTAAATGTACAATTAAAAATGTAAATTATACTAGCACTTCAGTACTAACAGCTCTTTCTCTCCACTTCATCCATAAGTGTGTGTTCAGAGTATATTTGAAGAGTTTATTTCCAAAACACTATATCCACCAATTTGTGTTTTTCACCAGAAATAATTCCTTATGAGTATCTTCATTTGTGTGTAAAATATTACTTTTCTCAGATGTTTTATTCATAGATGTTATTTTTTATTTTGATAATTTGTTTGGGGGGGCAAAACGTTATATATCCTTTGTTTAGCTGGAATGGAATGTTCGTATCCTGTATAATTGACTGTGATATGAGGTTATCTCACTTAGCTCACTGACTTAAGATACATGCACTTTAAGTCGCTCTGGATAAGAGCATCTGCTAAATGACTAAAATGTCAAATGTAAATGTTTTACATACAGATATCATATTATTGTACAATATTTATATAAACCAATCAAATAAAATGTTATTGGTCACATACACGTGTTTAGCAGATGTTATTGCGGGTGTAGCAAAACGCTTGTGTTTCTAGAGACAACAGTCCAGTAATATCTCACAATTCACAACAATACACACAACCTAAAAGTAAAAAGAATGGAAATAAGAAATATATATATATATATTACGATGAGCAATGTCGGAGTGGCATAAACTAAAAAAACTGTAGAATATAATATAATACAGTATAAACAGTTGAAGACGGAAGTTTAAAAACACTTAGGTTGGAGTCAATAAAACTCGTTTTTCAACCACTCCACAAATTTCTTCTTAACAAGCTATAGTTTTGTCAAGTCGGTTAGGACATCTACTTTGTGGATGACACAAGTAATTTTTCCAACAATTGTTTATATATAAATAATTTCACTAATAATTCACTGTATCACAATTCCAGTGGGTCAGAAGTTTACATACACTAAGTTGAATGTGCCTTTAAACAACTTGGAGAATTCCAGAAAATTATGTTATGAATTAGAAGCTTCTGATGGGCTAATTTACATCATTTGAGTCGATTGGAGGTGTACTTATGGATGTATTTCAAGGCCTACCTTCAAACTCAGTGCCTCTTTGCTTGACATCATGGGAAAATCAAAAGAAATCAGCCAAGACCTCAGAAAAAGAATTGTAGATCTCCACAAGTCTGGTTCATCCTTGGGAGCAATTTCCAAACGCCTGAAGATACCACGTTCATCTGCACAAACAATAATATGCAAGTATAAACACCATGGGACCATGCAGCCGTCATACCGCTCAGGAAGGAGACGCGTTCTGTCTCCTAGAGAGGAACGTACTTTGGTGCGAAAAGTGCAAATCAATCCCAGAACAACAGCAAAGGACCTTGTGAAGATGCTGGAGGAAACAGGTACACAAGTATCTATATCCACAGTAAAATGAGTCCTATATTGACATAACCTGAAATGCCGCTCAGCAAGGAAGAAGCCACTGCTCAAAAACCGCCATAAAAAAAAGCCAGACTACGGTTTGCAACTGCACATGGGGACAAAGATGGCTGTAGAAATGTCCTCTGGTCTGATGAAACAAAAATAGAACTGTTTGGCCACAATGACCATCATCATGTTTCGAGGAAAAGGGGGGAAGCTTGCAAGCCGAAGAACACCATCCCAACCGTGTTGCACGGAGTGGCAGAATCATGTTGTGGGGGCGCTTTGCTGCAGGAGGGACTGGTGCACTTCACAAAATAGATGGCATCATGAGGTAGGAAAATGATG